>NC_141537.1:14095000-14401000 GCF_021556685.1 Rattus norvegicus | reverse complement strand
ATTGTTGCCATGGATTTCTGAGGGAATTTTTCATGACTTCTTCCAGAAAAAGTCCAGGGAGATGAATGAACGGGTAAACACAGGTAAGGAAGAATGATTCAGGGCTTGTGGTCAGCAAGGCTGGGCTCCCCAGCCCCACCCCTCCCTCACAACAGCAGTGGCTATAGAAGTGCTTGGCGTACACAGTGCCGGGCCATGTACCACCGGTCACAGTTTGGCCCCTTATTATTCTTCTAGACTCAAGGACTAGAGGCGGATGGACCTTGAGATTCCCCATGGTGTATTCCTCACAGGCAAACATAAAAAAGGCGTGGTGATGGGTGGTGGTGTTGAGAGATGGATTCCTTACCCATTCCCTCAACTGTCTCTTAACTCTGAGCAGTGTCTGGTCCTGGCTGGATGAGCCGAGCCAGAGGAGCAAGTGAATGAAAGTTCTTCAGTCGGCTGTCAGTGCCTGGTCCAGAGTCCACCTCTTCCGTTAACCCCACGGGCGACAACTGCTGTTTTTAACAGTTCTGACTTCGCTCCCTCTCTCCCGGATCCTGGCACTGTTATCTCAAGAAATGGCTTCTACAGAACAAATAAACAACTGTTCTTCCTCTTGTCTTGAAAATACATCCACGGCAAGAGTTCCTGAAAAGGGAGGAAGGGTGACTTATCCAGCAGCCCAGCTGGGGGACTCCTTGAACTACAGCCAGAAGCTCGGCGCTCCGACCCAAGGATTAGTCTCTGGAGAATGGAGAGGAACCTCTGGGTCTGGGGAGAAGGTCTCAGCTTTGTCCTGGCACCAGGCACTTAGTTTTCCACCAAGTTTATATTACGCTAGCCAGAGAGATGTTTGGCAATGTTTTATGGCTCAAATATTTCTGCCAGCATCTTTTTAGGCCAAGCAATTAGTAGTTGCTTTCTCTTTGCCGAAGTAATGGTGTATAAATCTGAAACTGGAATATGTTTCCTTAAAGTAAGGAGAAAGAAGATAACTACCACGTTCAAATCGGGGGTTTCCTCGAGATTGGTGACTGCGTATTCTGCATTATGACTGAAGATCCGACCTCCGCTTCCTTGTGAGGTGGCGTGGCTCTCCTTTGCCGCGTAGGAAGTTGGGGAAGTGGCCTCACCAGTGTGCTCCAGCTCGTGTCCTAACAGAGAGCCATGGCTATTGACAGGGAGGAGAGTCTTCCCAGCTGCTAATGGAGCAGACCGTACGCACAGCAAGGCAGCCGTGTGTGGAGAAAGAGTAGCCGTGACCCAAGATCCCATCTTTCCCTCACTCCAAGACGGAGAAGCCCGTGCGTGATGGCTGGGTAAAGGCAGCGCTGACCACACTGATGACCTCTGACCAAAGCCCACTGTCCATTCTGCTTCTATAACTTCATCTCTGGATCAGTCTGCTCAGTTTTGTTTTGTTCTGTTTTTGAGACAGGGTTCCTCTGTGTAGCAGAGCCCTGGCTGTCCTGGACTAGCTTTGTAGACAAGGATGGCCTTGAACTCATAGATATCCCTCTGCCTCTCTCTGCCCCTCTGCCCCTCTGCCCCTGCCTCCCGAGTACTGGAACTAAAGGTGTGTGCCACCATGCATGGCTGGAAAATTGTTGGTAAGACTTACATTTTCAGTAATTCTATAAGCTTACTATTAAACATAAATATTTAAAATATATTAAATTTATCATTATAAAGTATATTAAATACAAAGGTAATATATCCTCAAACCCATCACTCCTTGTTGGTTTTGCTAGATGTTGCCATTGTCTATGCTTATACAGATATTTGTGTCCCTCACAATATCATATAATGGTGAGCTGCTGCATTTCTCTCCCCATCTCCCTTCCCAGTACTCTCCCATTGGCAACTGAAGACAGGTTACTGCGAGAATATTTACAGCACAGAATTCAGCAACTATGAACAAGCATAGTGTTCCCCATCTGTGATGATTTCATTGAGAATGGTCCCATTGGCTCATGTCTTTGAAGACTTGGTCCTTAGTTGCTGGAACTTTTTGGGAAGGATTGGGAGGCGTGGCCTTGTTTCACAATGTGTCACTGGGGACGGGCTTTGGGGTTTCAAAACATTTGAACAATTCCCAGTGTTTCCTCTCCTTGCCTCCCGCTTATGGACTGAGATATAAGCTCTCGCCTTTTCCTGTAACCAAACCTTTGCTCGGCCATCATGGATTCTGACTCTCTGAAACCATAAGCCCAATTAAACCTTTTCTTTTATAAATTGCCTTGCTCATGGTGTTTTAATCACAGCAATACAAAAGTAACTAACACAAAAATTCGATGCTTTAAGAAGGGCTTAATGATCCATTAGGTTACAGAGGGGACAATACCAGCAACCGGGCTTGACCATGCATGAGGTATTTTGCCAAAAAAAAAAAAAAAAAAGTGGCTGTTTTCTGCCCCTATCCTAAGGATTTGCCTGAGGCTAGATAGAAAAGAAATGGGCTAATTTCTTTGGTGTAAGAGCTCTCGAGCCTAATGTTAACTCTGTAGTCTCATCCTAAGTAACCACTCCTATGCACAACAGCAAGTAGAATAAAAAGATACAAAATCTACAGCTTGAAGAGGAAAATAGCACCAGGGAGTGCTACATTGGAGCCAAAGCTTACTGTGCTAAAAGAGATGATGAGATGGAGGACAGCCCTGATCCAAACTGGAAGAATAGGAGGGCACCTCAGAGCAAGACCCCTGTCGGGGGAGCTCCCAATGCCCGGGGCCACGTGATTAATGGTGTAGTGAGGATGACTAGATTGTTCAGGTCTCCAGACTTCAGTTTGAACTGTTTCTCCATCCCACTGCCTTCTGGTGTACAGAAGGAGGGAGAGAGGGGGAGAGAGGAGAAGGGAGAAGGGAGGAGAAAAGAAGAGAGAAAGACAGAGAGACAAGCCAAAAGGAAATTCATTCATGGTCTTGCTTTGCTGAGGTAGCACCCATTACACTTGGTTGTAAATCTATCCCTGGACATGCCCACAAGACATCCTCTCATGTCTACCACAAGCCTCAGGAGTAAGGAGAACCTCCCATGATTTCTCTCTCTCTGAAATGTTGGAGTTGCTGAGAACTGACGTGACCATGCAATCTTCCAGTTTGCGTGCGTTCCTTTAGCTTTCATGGACCCCACAGAGATTTAACAGTATGAAAAATCTGGATAAATCATTACTGAGCCTCTTTTGAACACTTCTGGGATTTTGTCTCTGTATTTGTTGATTTGTGTGATATAACTGAAATACAATTTTAAAGATGCTTTCATATTAGTATTTCATCATCTCTTCTCTGACTGTAGATTTGTGGACAGGACGACTTAGTCCTCACCAAGAAGACAGACTTCTTGTGCAGCAGACTGAATGCACAGCTAACTTCCAGGCCCCCTGAGCCTCCACCTGAATTACCTGGTTGGCCACAGCTGGCCACAGCCGGAAGCTGTAGTTTTCATCACTGATTCATCAGATACTGATTAAAAATTTACTCTGGGTCACGAGTCATATTCTGTACTAAGAATATGGGGGTGCAGCCAAGTGTGGTAAAAGCCCCGCCACCAGGGAGCTCCCCGCAGTGAGGAAAGCAGGAGAAGCAGCACAACACAGAGTAAATAGAGGTGCGTGTGGCTATTGAATACAAAGAGATATCATGGTGAGGACGGGATGCATCAACAGAAGTACACATGGAGAGGTCTTAGACCATGGAGGGATGGGACAAAGGAAGGTCAGCCCGGCTTTCTACAGAAGGTTCTGATTGGACATCATCTGGAGTTCAGGCTCATAGTGGCTGGAGACAGAGCAGTATGGAGGTGTTTAGTCTGTAGGGCCACTGGTCACCTTGGAATGCTCTTGACATGGTAATCCTTGCAGAGATACTCTTCAGATAAAGGATAAAAGGAAAGAAAAGCTGAGACTCACTGGCCTCCCAACTGGCACTTTTCCATGCATAGAAGGACACGTTTTGTTTTTTTGTTTTTTGTTTTTTTTTTTTTTTTTTGGTTCTTTTTTTCGGAGCTGGGGACCGAACCCAGGGCCTTGTGCTTCCTAGGTAAGCGCTCTACCACTGAGCTAAATCCCCAGCCCCCGAAGGACACGTTTTCCATTTTGAAATTTTGACAGAAGTGAGGACATATCTGCGAGGACTCTGAAAGTAAAGGGGAGCTCTCTGAAGCCTGCTGCTTTAAAAATCCATCTAGGTCACTTATTAGTCACTTGTGGGATACTTGAGACAGACTTGGAGGAACTTAACCTTACAGATATCTGCGGAAACAGCCTTCTAGGCAGAACAGCCAGTACAAAACCCAGAGGCCCAGAGCTCATGTGGCCAGCGCGGTGTGGTGGGGCAGAATTGGCAAGACGGAGAGTGGGAGAGCTGATGTCAGAGAGGCAACTGGAGGACACGGCGATTTCACAGGGCCTTCCGATCCGTCCAAGGCTTTGCCTCACCAAGTTGGTATGAGGCCTTGCCAGCTCTTCAAGTAGAGGAAGGACAATGGCCTGCATGTTTAAAAGACCCTGTGCTGAGAACAGCCATGCAGGAGGCAGACCCCGCTTGGAGGTAGCCACACGGAGACACGGGGAAGAAACGTGACAGGCCCTTGCAAACATGGTGGAGTCAGTCAGAGGCTGAGCAGATTCTGTACGGTTAGTCAACTGGACTTTATGACGCCCTCACAGGGAGAAGGGTAAGGCTGATATCTTAGTTTGAGAGGTCTGCGGTAACAAGATAGTACAAGCAGCGTAGGTTAAACGGCAGAACAAATCCTTTCCCAGTTCTAGAGGCTGAAGTCTGAAGCAAAGTATCAACAGATTCAGTCCCTCTGAGGCCATGCAAGAAGGATCGATTCCGGTTCTTTCTCTTGGCCTATTGGTGGCTCTCTTCATCTTCCTGGTGTTTTTCCTGTCCGTGTGTCCATACCAACTGTTTCCTTTCCTATAAGGACGCTGGTCATACTAGGCCAGGGCCCACCCCTAACGACTTCATTCTAATTATGTTTGCAATGATACTACTCCCAGAGAAGGCGTTTGGGGCTCTCGTGGTTGGGGCTTCAATAAATGCATTTGCTGGTCACCTAATTCTGTAACAAATGACACCAACATTGTAGCCTCTATTGCTAGAGAGAGCTGTCACTGACTCCCATAAGGGAGGCTGAGGTACGGTGAAGTATTGCTTTTAGAGCAGAAATATTTCCTTAGGATAGGAAAATCTAAGCCTTCACTCTGACCTTAGGTCTGGTCTATAATCTTGACATTTAAGAGGGTAAGGCAGAAGGGTTATCATGGATTCAAGGTAGTTTGAGCTATAGAGTAAGCCTCTGACTCAGAAACATAAGTAGTAAATGGACTATGAGAATAAAATTTGGGAGAAAACTGGCTCTGAGACATTATTTCATATACAAAATGTACATATAAGTTTATAGATACAAAACTATAAATAGAATTGTATATATAGGATATGTATGTGTGAAATGTCTATCTGCACAGACTCATGTAACATGAAGTTATGAATGAGGCCAGCAAGACCACAGGCGAGGGCTGAGAAGGAGTGGGGAGCCTGCGCCCCTCGGTGGCTGTGGTGCCAGAGAAGGGAAGGTTTGGAACTATTGTCAGGAGCGAGCTCGACCGCATGGAGCTGCTGCTGAGCGCTAAGATAAAAACGCATCGAGCCACACCCCAGAAATGCACGGATGTCTGGGGATACAAGGAACCAGGTAACGTTGGGAGGTTGCTTGGAGGGAGGCTGGCGGCAGGATAAAGGACATAAGTCAGACGAGAGAGCCATGCACCGAGGATGAAAAAAAGTTGCTGGGAAATCAGGAATGGGTTTAAACCAGCTCTTGATATCTGGGGTCCAAAATAAGCAAAGTAAAGGAAAATAAGTCTAATATGAAATAAAAATAGAAATCCTTGCTTATGTCTCTTCCCTTGGGTATTTTTTTCCTTCTTCACTGCACAAAGCTACAAGAGGAAACAACAATTTAAAATTCCTCTTCCTGGTTCCTTTTAATGAGGGCAGTCACAAATAGAAATCCCATATTGATTTCTGACAGTTTGGTAAGAGTCCCTGAGGTGACATGAATTGCATGAAACCTTCTTGCCATGGGGAGAAGCAATGTCTGAAATATTTACTGTCAAATTCTACTTAACAAAGAAACCCACTCTTCTCCCAGCCTCTCATAAGACGCTTTAATGATGTACTATGAAAATAAATGACATGGGTGAGCGCCCAGAGTAACCAGGAGGCCTCATCGCTTCAGCCTCACTGCAGAAGCCACATCTCTGGCTCTTCTAGGGGGGAAAGGTCACTGGGATTGGCCCAATCCATCCAGCACATTAACAATATCAACTAAAGCTAAGCATATGTATACCTGATGAACCAATCTTTGACTCCTATTGATACACTCAACAAGCTTAAAAACATATTAGTGGCTATTCGTGGTGAGTTGTATGTTTTTCTGCTAGCATGTTATGTTTTGGAAACACTTAGCACACGCACTCATAATAGGCACACACACTTGCGTGCACGTGCACATGCATACTTGCACAGGCACACTCACGGACATACGTGCATACACATGCACGCATGTTGACAGACACGTGCACATACACATGATTGCAGGCACACACATGCACACATGCACACATATGCACACACGTATTCACAGGCATGTACACAAACACGTGCATGCGCACAAGCACGGCCATTAGAGAAGTCCCTCTAGTTATCCAGTCCAAGTCTCAGCACCAGCAAAGCAGAAGTAGACTCAATTCAGCTTCTCAAGTATTAAGGATCATTTTGTGGCCTGTTGCTTTGACAGTTCCTCCTGTCCTGTCTGTGTCCAAACACCTAACAAGAAACAACTTAGGGGGTTGGGGATTTAGCTCAGTGGTAGAGCGCTTGCCTAGGAAGCGCAAGGCCCTGGGTTCGGTCCCCAGCTCCGAAAAAAAGAACCAAAAAAGAAAAAAAAAAAAGAAAGAAACAACTTAGCAGAGGAAAGGTTCCTTTGGGCTTATAGTCTGAGGACATATAGTCCGTTCTGGTGGGGAAGGTGAGTGGCAGGCCACTCAGGTTATCAGAGTATGTGACACCTGCTTGCTCATGTTTCAGTGGGAGCAAATATGAACCATAAGCAGACTGGGCTATCGACATCTCAAGGCCCAACCCACCTCACCCTCAGAGACCCACTTCCTCCAGCAAGGTCCCATCTCCCAGAGATCCCACAACCTTCCAAAACAGTGGCTAGCAGCAGGGATCCAAGCGTTCACACATGGCCTGAGACGGACATTTTTCATCCAAACAGTAGCAGCTACAAATAGGCTCAAAGCAAATTCAAGGTGAGTACACTGGGAGCCACATAAAAACTCATAGTGTTCTCTCTTCAGCCTCGGACATATCTTTGTTAAATAGATATTTTTTCTTTTATCAAAAGAAAACCCTATAGTTAGGCTCAAATATAATGGATTTGGTAACTTCTTTGACAATGTCACCTTAAAACAGTGTCATTCAACAGATACATAAGTGCCTATGGTGTCACCGTGTAGCATTGGCCTATGGTGGCACTATGTAGCATTGGCCTGTGGTGGTACTGTGTAGCATTGGCTAATGAAGATTCCTGGAGAGAGGCTGTGTCTGCAGAGGCTGACTGACTGGAACTTCAGTGTCATGGAAAGGTTGGGGTGTTATTGGTCAGAGACATGGAAAGGTTGGGGTGTGTCAGGTCCAGAGCCCAATTACAATCTCTCTTTGGCTGTCTTAGCCCCATAAAGAGCCATGCCTTGCCAGCCTCTGTGTCAGACTCAACATCCTGATAAGCAAATAAAAACTTTATCACTGTATTAACAAGACCCTATTCTCCATGGTCAACAGGCCATCAGTTGTGTCTGGAGCCTAGGGATGAGAGTTCTCCATATGCCTTAACTGCAAACATATGGTTCCCACCAGCACACTTGGGAAGCGGCTTGAGGTGACCCTTCTTCTGATGCTGTATAAACATTAGTAAACTGCTCTCACATTGGAACACTGATTTGAAGGTAACCCAAATCTGTGCTTCTGGGCCAAAACCATTAATATTTGGCTTCAGAATAAATGATCTCTTTGTCCCTTTAAGGTTAAGAGCTATGTTTTGGGGATAGACACATTTAACCTTACAAGTGATAAAGAAAATGAAAATTAAAAATACAAAGTGCCTTGTTCGATGCCAAACTGACAAAAATTGGGGTACATTTATGACAATAATGAGTACACGCTAAGAGTTAACTGTAAGCTGATGACCTTTGCGGAATACTGTCTTAGTTAGGGTTTCATCGCTGTAAAGAGACACCGTGACCAAGGCAACTCTTACAAAGGAAAACATTTCATTGGGGCTGGCTTACAGTTCAGAGACTCAGTCTTTTATCATCATGGCGGGAAGCATGGCAGCGTCCAGGCAGGCATGGTGCTAGAGGAGCTGAGAGTTCTACATCTTGATCTGCATGCAGCAGAAGGGGACTGTGTGTCACACTGGGCATAGCGTGAGCATAGCAGACCTCAAAGTCCCCCTTCCCCCCACAGTGACACACTTCCTCCAGCAAGGCTGCACCGACTCCAACAAGGCCACACCTTCTAATAGTGCCACTCCCTAAGGCCAAGCATTCAAACACACGGATCTGTGGGGGCTGTACCTATTCAAACCACCACAAATATGGACGGCCTTAAAAATACCTACATTCTTTCATGGTTACGTTTCTAGAGGTTTATGACACATGCACGGGTAGGGCTTTCTCCGCAGGCTTTATGACTGTAAATTTTGTCAGGCTAATGATAAGTGCTTAAGTGAACAGATAAAAATGTTACAGAACACTAGGTAGCTACTAACATTACCACTGAGTAGTTAGTGGTCGGAAAGCTGCGTGCTTTAAGGATATCAGTGAATGGTGTGCACCACTATACCATACACGTCAGTTTAAAGGACCATATGTGTGTGTGTGGAGACAATACCAGAAAGCTATGCCAGAAGACGCTGGTAGAATTTGTTATCTGAGTGGTGAAATTTCACGTAGTCTAATACTATTTTTTCTTTACGTATTTTTAAATTTTTGTACATCTGTTAAGAAAAGACTCACATAAGTGAGCTGAGTCAACAGGCAGAGCTGCTCAGCATTGCAAACCTGGTAAACCTGGGTTCAACCTCTGGGACCCACGTGGTGGGAAGAGAGGACTTACTTCACCAAGTTATCCTATGATATGTACACACAGGTACACACATGCAGAGGCACACACATGGGCACATGCGCAGACAGGCACATGTACACACACACTCACACACACACACACACACACACACACAAACACATGCACATGAGTAGAAGTCAAATGTTTATAACTTTAAAATGATTGTTTAAATGGCAAGGCAAGGTTGGAGGCTTGCCCAGGCTACCCAAAGGAGCAGCAGTCTCCCCATGACTGGGAGGGGAGACTTGGTAGTGAAGAAGCTAAGTGGAGGCTCCATCTCTGCCACACCAAGGGAGACAGCAGGCAGGTCAAATCCTGACAAGAGCCGTCTCCTCATTTAACGCATCTAGAGCGCTTATCCAATCCCCAGTGGGTGCAGAACATTTCTAAACATACAGAACGGAATTTTACTCTGCACTGAAGTTCTCCACTATAAATTTTTTTCTAATATGTATGGCTACAATCCTTTCTCTAATACCTTTTTTTTTTGGCCATTAGTGACCACATTTATTCAACAGACACTGGGCAAACACCAGCGAAAACCACTCAGGTGTAAGCCCCTGTTCTAAACCTTTTTGTTTTATTGAGATATTTCCTCTTGGAATATATTCACATATAACCTCCTAGAGCAAAATTCCAAACACAGGAAACAGATGTCAGTTTCCACAACAGTCCTGGTTGAATTTCTATTGTTCTTATTAATTTGGTATGGGGTAATCTGAGAAAAGAGAGCCACAGTTGAGAAAATGCATCTATAAAGTAGGCCAGCTTACGGGGCATTTTCTTAACTCAGTGATTGAGGGGGAAGGGCCCAGCCCATTGTGGGCGACACCGTCCCCGGACTAGTAGTCTGAGTTCTATAAGAAAGCAGACTGAACAAGCCAAGATGAGCAAGCCAGTAGGCAGCACCCCTCCATGGCCTCTGCAGCAGCTCCAGGTTCCTGGCCTGGCTTCCCTCACTGATGGACTGCGATCTGGATCTTTAAGCTAAGATAAACCCTTCCTTCCCAAAGTTGCTTTTGGTTACGGTTATCATAGCAATAGAAACCCTAGGACAAAGACAGAAACTCTTCCTAACAGGAGAAAGCATTAAGACAGTGGGTTACCCCATTCCTTATTTGAAATTAAACTGAGGCGGCAGAAATGCTGGCCTACCTGAGGGTTAAAGCAGCTGCTCAGAAGCACAGACGTGAAGCTTGCAGGGGTCTTTGCAAAGCTACATTGCTACTCTCCCTGAGGTCTGTGCTTGGTGAGTGGCCCCCTTCTCACTCCCAGAAGGTAGCATGGGGCTTGGTTTCAGTCGTCCAATTTCTAGTGCCTGACATCAAGAATTAGATTTTTTTTTTTGATTTTCAACCAAATAGAAATAGTGATAGGACAAATAGAAGAAGTTTACAAAATAAGGAAAATTAGAAGGAGTTTTATTCTTGTGTGTATGTGTATTAGTGTTTACATCTGTGTACGTTTGAATAGGTTTGAATGTGTATGAGTGTGTACATGTGTGTGCATGCTGTGAACACATGTGCGTGTGTGCATGTGTATGTGTGTGCATTTTTGTTTGTGCTTGTGCACATGCGTGTGCG
Source organism: Rattus norvegicus (assembly GCF_021556685.1). Taxonomy (NCBI): domain Eukaryota; kingdom Metazoa; phylum Chordata; class Mammalia; order Rodentia; family Muridae; genus Rattus; species Rattus norvegicus. Next base: position 14,390,229 of record NC_141537.1, on the reverse strand, counting down.
TATGTGTACATTTGTGTTCATGTGTGCACATGTGGACATGTTCATGTGTGTGTGTGTGTGTGTGTGCATGTGCACATATATGTGAATGTGGAAGCAGAGGTCAATGCTGAGTATCATTCTTCAACAGCTGTCTGCTTTGGTTTTTGAGACTTACTGGTTGGTTACTATGGCTAGGCTAGGCTAGCTAGGCTGGTTGTCCAGCAACCCCAGGGGTCCTCTCTCCCTGACTCCCAGTAGTAAGGGATTACATGTGTAAGTGTCTAGCACCCATGAGTTTCTTTTCTTCTCTTTTCTTTTCTTTTTTTTCTTTTCTTTTCTTTCTTTAAATCTTGGTTCTGGGGGTTGAACTCAGGCCAGCACACTCGCAAGGCTTTCTGACTGATCTTTCTCTCCAACCCAAGAGTTTATTCTTACACATTCAAACCAAACTTAAACAGCAACGGAGGCCACACAGGCAGTAAATTAGATGAGAGCACTATCTGTATAAACGCACACACATAAGGACACTATCAAACAAAGGCCAGGGTTGCAATGAGGATGTGGGCGTGTGCTCCATGTCCAAGGGAGAGTGCTGACTCAGCTCCAGTTCACGGCTACCATAAGGAGTGCCCCCAACAACGTGAGTGGCTCCAGCATTTGAGTGCGCTTACTTATTTTTAAATCTAGGTTGTTTATGTGTGTGGGGGGAACCCACAATTTTAAACACTGGCTCAATTTTCACTGACAGATCAAGTATGTTTGGCAGTAGAACACAGATTCCTACTTACACTCTACTGTATCTGAAAATAACTGCCTATAGGATGTGGGTGCATGTGCGTGTGTGTGTGCATGTGTGTGTGCATGTGTGTGCATGAATGTGTATATGTGTGCATGACTGTGTGTGTGCATGACTGTGTGTGTGTGTGGGCATGAATGTGTGTGTGTGTGCATGACTAAGTGAGTGTGTGTGGGCATGAATGTGTGTGTGTACATGACTCTGTGCGTGTGTGTGTGTGTGCACGTATGGGTGTATTTGGAAATGTGTGTGTGTGCATGAATGTGTGTGTGCATGAATGTGTGTGTGCATGAATATGTGAGTGTGTGTGGGCATGAATGTGTGTGTGTGTGCATGACTGTGTGTGTGTACATGATTCTGTGTGTGTGTGTGTATGCATGACTATGTGTGTGCATGAATGTGTGTATGCATGTATAAGTATATACAAGAATGAGTGTTTGCGTGTGTGCATGATTATGTTTGTTCTTGTGTGAAAGTGAGTGTGTGTGCGTGAATGAGTTTGTGTGTGTGTGTGTGTATACACAAGTTTATGTAAGTTACGCACCCACATAGCAACTAAAAACAAGATCGTGAGGCCCACTGTGGGCTTTCTTAAAAGCTGAGGCTTTTTAAGGGTCAGGGTGAGCTACAAGAAAAGTACTAGAACACTTACCATTAAGGAGTTCAGCTGAAGGAATTTTTTGAGCACACAAAGTTATCTCTGTATTTAGAAATACTTTTCTCTGTGAGAGGAGGGTCTGTGTTCCACCCTCCCTCAGAAACTGGGAGGTGAGACTCTATTTGGGGAGGAAGACACTCCTAAGGCTATAAAACCATAGCAAAGCCTTTAAAAACAGCCGCTCTCAAAGGAAGAGAGAGGGAGAATGTACAACTCCTGCAGTCCCAGGGTTTCTTAATAGGCACTAATAGAAGAGACAGTAGATGGCCAAAGTCAAGAAGCCATCAGAAATTCAGCCATGCTGAGGAAAACAAGGGTGCTTCTGCCTTAAGTCCTGGTCGGTGCTAATGCATAGCCGCAGGCTGGACACACTCAACCATAGCCATCTCTTCTCACGTCTCATACCCAGAACACTAGGAAACCATGTTCCCCTGCAGTGCATCTAGGGAAAAATTCTATGCCTCATGGTCTCCACCTTCAGGTGCTTTATCACGTGACTTACACCGCAGGCTTCTACGCAAGACTGGCCAGTTCATTCCACCATCTGGAACCTTGGTAAATGGGCACAGAACCCTCACAAGGAATCCATTGTATGAAGAGTGACGCCTCATCTAACACAAAAACAACTCGATCACTGGCGACTGCAGCTAGCCAGCTGTGGTTAGACATTCATTTCAGCCAGTTCTCACCTGTGTTGTAGTATAAAGAACATAGTACCCAAGGACATCAATATCTAGACATACAGAGAGACGTGGGAGGAAATCGGTTACAGAAAGAGTAGCTTAAATCTACGGAAACTATGGATAGCAAAAGGGACTGTGGAAGAGGTAGTGAGTGCATCTGAAAGCCATACCCTTTACATGGCTGCCTGCCCAACGTCCCCAATCCTTGTCCCTTCATCTTCAAACATTTTCCCGGATCTCACATCTTTGTGGTATTTAGTGCATGTGTGTAATGCAGTTTTAAACATTTACAGTCCTTGTTGTGGGACTTCTCTTTCTCACATTTATTGCTTGTAGCGTTTTACCCAGAGGAAAGCCCACGGGGGACCTAACCGCCTTGTCGGGAATCCTGTGTACCCCACCCCATTTGTTTGTATCTTAGTGGCTCTATAAAGTTTTGGAGATTTGGACTCTGCCCTCAAACTGTTCTCAGAAGTGGTCCGTTTCATCATCCAATGAACTCTGCCTGCTTGTGGATGTCAGGCGCCTGTGGACGGAAGCCAGGCGCCTATAGTAGCAAATCCTGGAGAAAGCTGAAGCGCCGGCGGCCATGTAATTTAAAACCTCAGCGCAGAGCTCTGTGCTCCGTGCACAGCCTTAGTGCAGCATGCGGGCTGGAGGCAGCTGGCTCTCGGGAGGACGCCCTCGCCCGCTGCAGGACAGAGAACACTGAGCGCGGGAGGCAAACCTGGGTGCAGCCGGAAAGGTCCAGATAGATGAGCTTGTGGCATCCATTCCCCAGGTTCAGGTATTGTAAGCCTTTGTCGGTGAACTTTCGGCAGTAAGCCAGACTCAGGTTCTGGAGGTTGTGGAAGTACCTGGAGCGACGGGGCGGAGACGGGAGGAAGGAAAGGCAAATGCTTTAGCTTTTTCTCAAGCCGCTCACGACAAAGAGAACGAAAGCTGTGTTCATCCTGCGCTCTCTTTGCGGATGTGAAGCTGTTTAACATCTCTCCCTGTTACACAGAGCGGGGGTCAGAGATAGAGAAGACAGTGTACGGCTGCAGTTCAGAGGAAAAGGAAGGCTATCTGACTAGGTTTTTAAGAAACTTGATGGGAAAAAGACTTTTTCTTGGCTGGGGGTAGGAGGAGCCTTGCATGCATATTTGAAAGTTTGTTGCTTGAAACCCAAGTCGGAGTTTGCTCTCTAGTTTTTGGCTCCTACCTTTGCCAAACTACTATGTGAGCTCTTGAGAAAGAGAAACATTTAGTAAGCATTTTATGGAAAGTAACGGTCCCATCGTGGTGAGGAGTGGGAAGAAGGCAAACCTTACGTGGCAGGCTCTTAAAATGGATCTGATAAGAAAATGATTTTTAAAAAAATCAGGGATTTCAATGCGCACGGCTTTATGAGTAATGGTTTCCTTGCGATAATTAAAAGTAACAGTTCGGCTTAAACATGGGTTAAGAATGGCGAGTGGCTAAGTGGGCAACACTTGAAACCAAATAAAAATTACACAGGAGGCTGCCGGCCTCGCTGGGGTTGAAGCGGGAAAGATGCCGTTACCACAGTGACCAAAATGAGAGCTTCCAGAAGAAAGGTAGGGAGGGGTGAGGATGATGAGTCTGTTCTACCCCGTAAGGGTTAGCATTGTCAGGACTCTCTGTGGACAAGCTTCTAAGACCTCCTCAGCATGGCGTTCTTTGCAAATGTAAGGATTCTTGCTGCCTGCGAGTGCAATAACCACCAATGTGCTCTTAATTTGGAGTCTGCAGCAGCGTGGCGGCCAATGAATACTCTAGAAGTAGGGAGAAAATGTCTGTCTCCCTCTCACGAAGCCTGCAAAGCAAGTCTATCTTCGCACAAATGGGAAATAAGCTATGCAGACATTGTCCATGGGTTACATTTATCCCTAAGCTCGAAAATCAGGTCTATACGATTTAGTGGCTCTATTCCGGGGTGAACTGCTGATTGAGAACATACGTTCCCCTCTGGGAATGGCTGTGTGCATGAGATTCCACCCAAGAGCCAAGGAAGCTTTTGGACCACAGAGGCAGTGGGCTGGACCTGGAAAGAGAGAAGTCTCTAAGGTCCAAGGGCACACCCCTCTCTTCAGCCCCCCAGTGGACGGAGAAACGCTTTCAATCCTCTCTCTTTAGCCGCACGTGGGGTGTCAGTTCTAATAACATCGCTTTAACGTAGAGACAGGGGATGTGAGGAGGCAGACAGAGACAGTACACACCATGAAAAATACACAGGAATTTGGACTCTGACCAACCCGACTTAGAATCATACCCTTGACACTTACTACAACCTCCCTATCCCAGCACAGACTGCTTTCCGGACTGCTAAGCAAAGACAAGAGTCTTTTGTTTAGGAGCCCCCCTGTGGGCCCCCTTAGCAAACTCTAGAGCTTATGACTTTTCTGGCCTTCAGTTTTCTTATCTGTCATGGGTTTGGTCCCATCTGCTCTTGCCTTTGAGAAATGTGAAAGATTAAATGAGTACTCAGACCTAACAGTATTATCAGGAGGGTGGTTTTTGATCGCTGAGAACCGCACAGGCACAGCAGACCTTGAGAGTTTGTGCCTTGCTGTTATTACTGCTACCTACTACCTCCAAAATAGCAATACATTTAAGTTCTGTGTGTGTGCCTGCTTGTCTGTGTGTGCACAAGCATGCATGTCTAGTGTGCATCGGTGTGTGTTCGTGTGTATGTGTGCATACGTGTCTCTGTGTATATTCACTTGCACACATCCCTGCACGTGCCAGGGAACAGCCTCAACTGCTCTTCCTAAGAAGATGTCCACCTTGTTTTTTGCTAGCCAACTGGGCAGCAAGCCCAGGGAATCCGCCTCTCTCTGCCTCCCTAGGATTACAAAGTCAAGAACCGCAACTGGCTTTTTTCTTTTTTACATAGTTTCTGGCAGATCAAACTCAGGTCTCGGGCTTGCAAAATAAGCACTTTATCAACCGAGCTATTATTCTAGGCCAACATCGTCATTGTGCGTATTGAGTGGGCACTGTCTGTTTTCATTACTGGAGTAGAGCCTTGTCTGGCAAGAATTTGGAGGACATCACATGAGGTCTATACCTTGCCTGAACCTATCATTCTACCTGCTTAAATTTATATGATTAGCTAGTAAATCTCAAAAATGAGAATTGTAAGGGACTTACTTAACTTTTTATAATACAGATACTTTTGCTACTCCAAAAGGTCTATAGATCCTTTTAGCATAATGTTTTAAAATTTTTGCATGTGTGTATGTGTGCATGTGTCTGTTTGTCTGTCTGTCTGTCTGTCTGTAATTGCCTCAGCACTCAAGAGGACAACTTTCAGGAGCTGATTCTTTCTTCCTACCATGAAGGCTCCCAGGATTGAACTCGGGTGGCTTGGAAGGCAGGTAGTTTTGCTCACTGAGCTGTCCCTTGTGTCCTCTTGTATTTTAGTTAAAGCTTAGCTGAAAACAGAGAAGATTTCCCCGCCATCCAAAGCCATGAGCCAGGAGCTGGGGAGACGGTCAAGAGCAGTTGCTGTTCTCTCAGAGGACTGCATCAGGTCCTAGCATCTGTGTCAAGCGGCACACAGCCATCTGTAACTTGGGCTGGGGGAGGGGGAGGGGACCAGATTCCTCTGGCCTCTGAGGACACCTGCACTCGAATGCTTACATCCATATTCAGACACACAGACACACAGACACAGCCCTCATGGACGGGGGTGTCTTTCTCTCTGGGGGGCAGGGGCCTGGCTGCTGTTAGACTCTGAATGGCTCCATGGCTATCAAGCTGAAAGTCTAGCCAGCTTCCCTTCGAAGTGAGAACTTGTGGGACTCACCCTGAGAGCTAAAGGAAAGCCGGGAATCTCAGCAGCCTCGGGGCCCTTCCTGGTGATTCCCAGTGTCACAGACAAACCCGAGGAAGGCTGAGACGGACGGGTAAATAGTGAGACACTTACGGCCAGTTGTGCACACTGATATGTAATGTTTAATACTGCGGAAAGAAGTCTGAGAGGTGGTGACGCACACCTTTAATTCCAATGCTTGGAAGGCAGAAGAATTCGAGGCCAGCCTGGTCTACAGAGGGAGTTCCAGGATAGCCAAGGTTATACACAAAAAACCTTGTCTTGAAAAACTGAACAACAACAACAACAACAACAACAACAAAATCCTAAACAAACAAACAACTGGACAAAAGAAATGCTTCACCTTCCAAGCAAGACCACCTTTACCACAGCACAGGGGCCCCAACGATTTCATTTCTGCATTGAGAAAGAATATCTATGATGTGCTTTATGTTTTCCTAATTAATTGGTAACTCTTTTTCATTGAGGGTATGGGTTTCTCTTTTTATTTACTTTTCTGCTACTATTGCAATTTTTAAGAAATGACCAAATCTTAAAATCTTAAAAGTGGGCTGGAGAGATGGCTCAGCGGTTAAGAGAACTTCCAGGGGTCCTGAGTTCAATTCCCAGCAGCCACGTGGTGGCTCACGACCATCTGTAATGGGATCTGGCGCCCTCTTCTGGTATGCAAGTGTACATGCAGGCAGAACTCTATATGCATAAATAAATCTTTTTAAAAATTTTTTTTAATCTTAAAAACTTTGGTGTAATCCTAAAGAAAACACACAAATTATTTTGGGGCATATGTATGTATGTATGTATGTATGTATGTATGTATGTATGCATGTATGTATGTATGACTTTGTTTCTACTAAAATCTAGAGTATTTTAGGTTGCATCTTCAACACCAGGGGGAGGATGCTAGGAAGAGTATAATTCCACGTATTTAATTGGAAATTTCTATCAAGACCACCAGGGCAAGACCTAGTCTAAGAAGAAGGGAATTTGCAGGTAGACTCTTGGGTTTCAAGAGGAGGCCTTGAGAAGCAGAACCCTCCAGTAAGTCTAAATGGAAGACACGATCTCCTGATGAGAGCGAGCTTGAGGTTGTCCATTGAGCGGGACACCTTCCTCTTGCTCCTCTTTGATGGGGATGGGCGAGGCTACAAAACAGACGACACCAGGAAATAAAGTTTAAAGCCAAATGAAAGCTCAATTATCTGTACAAAACCTAATCACACTCGGGGCTGGACAAATGGCTCAGCGGTTAAGAGCACTGACTGCGCTTCCAGAGGTCCTGAGTTCAATTCCCAGCACCCACATGGTGGCTCACAACCATCTGTAATGGGGTCTGATGCCCTGAGAGACTCTCTGGAGAGTCTGAAGACAGCTCGGTGTACCCATATAAATTAAATTAAATTAAATTAAAGAAAAAACTGATCACACACCACCCACTGCAGCCCGTAAGGATCCACTGAGGAACGAGGAACCTTTTGTGAGGCTGACTTAGAAGCACTTGAGCCCAACGGTTCAAGATCATCCTGAACAATCAAAAGAAAGCTCACGCCCCTTCTAAAAACAATCGTAAGAGTTTTACTCCCAGCGGTATGGTCAGGAGGTTGTGTGCAGTGTAGTGGATCGCCACGAGATGAGTATGGGTGTGCTTGTTCCTTCCCTGGGATGCAGGAAAGTAGAAACTGCCGGTCGTCTGGGATGCTATGACTTAAGGAGGCTGAGAATTAGGCAAGAAAAGAAGGGCTTCCCCACGGCAAGGAAGACAAGCATGCAGAATGAAACCAGCAGAGGTCAGGGATCTCTGGGGCAGCCCACACAGGTCTGTTTAACCAGGTAATCGAGGAAGGGAGATCAGAGGCAGAACAGGCAGGATGCAGTGCACACAAGGACCGAGAGCACTGCCAAGGCTGTGTAACAGAAGTAATTGCAACGGATTGCATTCAGGATACAGGATGAGGCAGAGATGCCCCCACCGGTGAGAAGGCTCAGCAGGTAAAGGAGTTCTCACCTGCAGAGCCTGATAACCTGACTTCTGTCCTGATGAGTGGGAGGGGAGACCTGAGTCCCTCGAGTTGTGCAAACTTCCAGAGGCAAATGCGCATGTGCAGCAATGCGGCAGCACATGTGGTACCTGCCGCACATGCTCTAACTTCCGCCCTCTATCCCCGCCCCCAAGTGAAAAAGATCTATGGGTGGCTCTCGTTTTTAACTTTAGAAAAATGAGTCCCCAAAGAAGTGAGAAAATAATGTTCAAGTAAAAACCGGCATCGATGCTGAACGACAGGGAGAGTGTCATTTTTCCTGGTGGCAACTGATCCCTTTGGAAGGACGTGCTAAGGCAATGCAGACAAGTGGGGAGCAGCGACAGCCAGCGCCTCTCTGGCTATTTACAGTTTTAAGAAGAATTCCGCACACACACACACACATATCTGAAACACGAGGAAACACAACACAAGTAGGCAATCACGGTGAAAGGCGTTTTTATATAGATAGGTTACCACGTGGGTTTTTTTTTTTTCGTGTGACAAAAATCAGCAGCACCCCGCAGAATTTATCTAAATGTTCACTGAAGAGAAGAACTAGAAATTACAACCAAAATTCTTATCTGAAATTCAACTTTTCTATCTTTCCCACTGAATTATATATGCATTTGTAAAATACATATTCCTAAAACATTATTCGATTCATAGACACACTAACATGCTTCGTTACCTCAGGGGAAAGGGCCATCTTAATATGAGGCCAGCGAGAACGTTTTAAGTTTAAGAAGCAGAGGAGGGATTGAACTGTGGTGGTTCACACTTGGAATTCCTGTATACGGAAGGCTGAGACAGGAAGACCACCAGGGCTTCAAGCCAAAGTACAGAGTTAGACCCACAGAGAGAGGGGGTGGGGGAGGGAGGGAGGGAGGAGGGAGGAAGGAAGGAAGGAAGGAAGGAAGGACAACTTATAAAGTGATACAAATTACTTTCAAATCATCTACTTGTAAATTCAGATTTTAACATATAAACCTTATTTTATGATCTTTTAAAAAATCAATAGTCTTTTGAACCTTCTTCTCAGTGGGCACAAAGAGTAAGCATTTTAAAAATATTAGCTACTAGATGGGCAGTGCCGCATGCTTTTATCCCAGTACTTGGGAGACAGAGACAGGTGGATATGAGTTCAAGGCCAGCCTGAATAACTGCATGAGTTGCAGGACAGCCTGGGTGTCTTAGCCAGTGTTCTATTGCTATAGAGAGCCACCATGACCATGGTGACAAAAGGAAAACATTTAATTGGGGCTGGCTTGGGTTTAGTTCATTATCATCATGATGGGAAGCAGGCAGTGTGCAGGCAGACATGGGGCTGGAGAGAGCTGAGAGCTCTACATCCGCATTGGCAGACAGCAGGAAGAGATTGAGGCACTCTTCCTCCCACAAGGCTACACCCCATGATGGTCCCACTCCCTATGGACCCTATAGGGGCCATTTTTATTTAAACTACCACACAGGGCTACCCCGAGGGACACTAACTTGAAAAACCAAAATTAAAATAGAAGCTGGATGCATACTACACATAAAACACAACTAAGGCCTAAGATACAGGGACTGATAAAGTTATTCCTCAAAAGGCATGAACATAGGAAACAAAGGCGTGGATCTTAGCAGCAGAGTTCTAAAGACTCTCAGCAGGCTGAGACAGGAGGATTACAAGTTTGAGGGCAGCCTAGGCCAGCCAGTGAAGGCCTGTCTCAAAACAACAACACAGATCAGAAAGAAACATTAAGCAGGAAAAAACAATATTATTTTGTGTGGGGGGAAAAATGCTGAAATCTATGAGAAAGCGTGATACTTTATATGTAAGTTAAAACAAACTGGAAGCTTGTTCACAATCGTCAGTAACGTATCACCATGGTACGGCGACATGTCAAGTCTGTGTGTAAATGCACATTTACACATAGAAGTTTGCTCTCTTCAACCAACTCTGCTCACTTCAAACGTTCATGAGAGTGCAGAAACTAATGCCAAGCTGGTCTTTGAAGGAATCCAAATTCCAAAAAGCAGAAATAATTCGGTCCATATTCCTTCTACAATTAAAGACAGACGTTTAATCACCAAAGCACCAACCACTTTAAACAAAGAATTCTCAAAAAGGAAATAAAATATGGACTACTTGTTCAGAAAATGTAAATAGCACTTAACGAGTCTGATACGATTTTCCCAAATTCTTATTTAGAAATATTTACCTGGCTTTGCTTGTGCCGTTTTTAAGGGAAAGGTTTTAAAAGGATATTTGTATCTTATATTCCAACCCAGAAAGAACCACTTAGTTAATAAAGTTAGAAAACACAGACAGGTAGCTAGTAATGATAACACCTAAGACCTCATCCATGAACATCAAACTCTTTTCTGACCAAAATACATTTTTAGTAAGAGATTTATGAACTTTGAAAAATGTATAAAAGTACTCTGTTCCTAAGACGATGATTATACATTAACGATTATTTTATTGTTATCAATATAGTGATTAATATCTAACTAGCTCTCCAAAGCTGTATATAAATGTATTTACCATCAATTTTTGTATCTTACTATCTTGCTGATATAAAGATTAGGTAACATGCTATTCACAAGTACTAATACAACATTAATTATAGATTCTGTGTCGCCAAGTGGTTCTCACAAACTGTTATCATTGACTGTCGCCAGATTCTTACAGAGGCAGCCCAGCACTGATCATGGAAGTTGAGGTCACATTATACTCATTGTCTACGAACATTGCCTTACAGAGTCAGGCAAACGGAGCCACGTGGCCAAACTGTCAATAACACAAGGGTTTGCCTGGCCAAATCGGGTCATTTTAAGGAATTGAAAGAAAAAATATGGAGTCAAGTTTTGTGCCATCCACAATGTGCTGCTTATGGGCATGGCAGAGTTCGAAATTTACTCTGCTTTATAAATTGTTCTTTCCATCGGTTTAAATCAAAACGATCAAAGCAGTAATTCAAGTCTTGTCATGTTAGCCAGTGTTCGTGGTGTGGAACACTGCCTGTCAAAGCTACCAGGGAACGGTTGCTGAAAGAGAAGCTGGGCAGGGGACAGTGGCCATGAAAAACTGAGAGAGGTGGACAGGACAGGATGTAAAGAGATACTAGGAGTGAATGTGTTTTACTCACTTTGTGCCTGTTTAAATTTTTTAAATACATAAGGAAGAAGCACACAGAAACAGTCAATAAATAATGTTGGATGATCAACTATTACAGATGGAGACTATAAAACCTTGGCTGGTGGACCACACAAAAGCGAGCTTTGGACAACATCGATCTCCACTTTGTATCAATGCTTCTTTCGTCACTAAAATAAATTCTAAATGGACTATACGCCAGGTTTTAGAAGTACAGGGATGAAAAGCAAAGGACCATTAAGTGCCTGGCTGGCTGAAGAGCCCTCACGTTTTAAAGAATCTGGAGGAATTTCAAAAGAAGGCCTTGAAGAATTGACTAAAACAAGGAGAGACATGGCACTTTTCTGAAGTCTGCCCATTTGTGGAAGATTATTAGAGTCAGACGTAAAGAAACTGCCACCCAGAATTCTTCCTGTTTAAGCTTTTCCAAATGCCTTATTGTTAGTTTTCCAAGCATCTCAAAAAGTTATAGTCTCAAAAAAGTTCTTTCACAATGGCTTGAGAAATGTTTTCCCAAAGTCAAATTTGAACATCTCCCTGGGGTCAGATACAGTGCTTGGTGAGTCTCTCCACAGTAAATACTGAATCAGATATGTTTGCGTGAAGTTGAAGTTTCTGCCAGATTTTGTGCTTTCCTGTGCCCTTCCCCAGAGAAGGGTTGGCTAAGGAATAACAGCTACCACACTCCGGGCACATCAAAGTCTACAGGCAGTCAAAGCTCAGCAGTGTAAGCTCCCTGGGGGTAGAGCCATCTCAGTGAGACACATGAACACCTAGAACATAGATAGATGGCAGTGTTCCCAGGTCAGGGAGGGGGCATGTCGGACTTCTGTTAAAGGTCCCAGACACCAGAAAGGAAGTTGGGAGCCAGGTTCAAATGTCCAGGAAGAGGAGCAGAAAGTGACAGGAAGGTCTACCTCAAGCTACTGGGTATAGTCCTACAAGAGCGACAAAACCACTGGCCGAGAGAGACCAGTGACCAGCTGTACCTTCCAGGGAAGCAGAGTGCAGACACCAGCTCAGGGTCAGAGAGCTGTTGTCCCCTTATCATGCTGTCATGCGTGGATGCTGATGATGGGGAATTATCTTTGAGGTCAACTAGAACAAGCCAAAGCCTAGAGGAACACAGTACTCTCAATGGCATACACATAATACAAGTAGCACCCGTCAGAGGGCAGATGAGCATGAGTTCGAGGCCAGCCTGGAGTACCTATGAGACCAGATTTCAACCAAACAAACAGCCAGAAGCATTACCTGGGCAGGAGTCGCATTGTCCTGTTGGTGATGGTTGTGTTGGATAGATTGAGATACAGGACCCCAGGACAGCCCTCGGAAATGTGTCTCATGGATTCATCCTGCAGAACAGAAGGAGGAGAATCAGACCAAACCCTCACAGGCTTCATAATGGCTCAATCATCTCTTATCTCTCTTCCTGTCCCTGAAAAACATTCATACACAACTGGGCCCTTCATATACCTTGTTGTTACCCTCCTTTTTCTTTAGAAATAAAATTTCAACACCTCATGATGACATTTCATTAAAGTCCTGGTTTGTGCCACAGTGTGACTTTTGAGTGTCCAGATAGAGAGATGTGGTCACAACCTGGCCTGTTTTAAAGTCATTCTAAAGATTGGAATGATATATGCTCTCAACAGCTGGACTTCATTAAAAGCAAGGCCATGTTTAGCCCAAGCATGTCGTCTGTCTGTGTGACAAAATTTCTGTGGCTCTGATAGAGATGCATTTAAAGAGCTGGACGAATTTTCACTGAGTTTATGATAGTGCTGAGATGGTCTCTATATCTATATTTCAAAAGTAAAATGTAGACAATACACAAAGTGTACAGAGTGCACAAGTCCAGTGTTGGGATTGGGGTTAGGGAGGAAGGAGTGTGCGAGCGAAGGCTTCGGCTGGCGTGAGACTTGAAAGTCAATGAGGTCAAGCAATGGTCTTGAACTAAAGTTTAAAAAGACGAGATAAGGGTCAAGCTTTGACTGCAGTGGACTACTTTGCATACAAAAAGTATAGTTATTGTTCGGCATATTGGTGCATGCCTAGAATCCCAGGCCTGGGAAAGCTGAGGCAGGTGGATCACCTCGAGTTAACTGCCAACCTGGGCTACATAATGAGTTTCAGTCCAGCCTGAGCTACAGGGTGAGACCCTGTCAAAACAAAAGAGGGGAAAGCGGGGAGGAGATATGGGGGAGGGGAAACAGAGTTGACAGCAGGTTTTCATGTATCCAGTGATAGTTGATAATCTCCCTGCGATACCACCAGGTATCAGCGAGCTCTGAACACGAGCTTTTGCACATTTCAACGCCATCTATCCAGAGGAGAATAACCCTCCACAGGTATCCGTCTGGAGAGGGTGAATCCTCGCCAGTTTGGAGATGTGGCTTGGAGAATTCAGATGGGCAGAACGGCTGAGATGTCACTAGGGATGTCAAAACTTGATTTCCAGGGCAGCAAGGTCAGCTTGGTAGCCCATTCCTCACGATTCCTAAGATGTGTGAGTATTTACCATAACACAATCCTGATGCATGGTGGTCGGTGGTTGGTCACTCAATGGATTATTTACTGGGCAGCAAATCCTGTCTTAAACAAGACACAGGGGTTCTGCACGGGAAAGTTTCTTCCTGCCCATGACTTGAGTGTAGATAAGTGGGGCTGTTGAAAAACTCTGTGCTCTTGGCACTGAGCGAGCTCAAGTCGTTGGTAATTTTCTAATCATTCAATCACCAAGTGTAGGATTCAGATACTGCAAATACAGTACAAGTTTCCTTCAAAATCCAAGGCAACCATCACCGTAAGTAGTGCTATACTTGAACGGGGGCAAAACTTGTCTTTGAAAATGTTAGGTGGGTCAATCAATCAGGACTCACAGACTGTGCAAGTGGGGTGGGTCAAGGCAGGTAAGAAAGCTGGCTTAGCCACCTTTGGAGAGGCCTCAGAAGAGACAGGGCCAAGAAGAGGATGGCTATGCCTTGCATGGTTCCCTTGAGCTGAGTCAGCCATCTATTCTCTGCCTTTGCCTTGGTGGAGTTGCTTGGTCATCCAAACAAGCCCAGACCACTCTCGTTCTCAGAGGATGCTAGACTCAGCCTTGAACTGTTTGAACACATAACAAAACTGTTAGAGCATGCACACTACTGAGTGGCTTGTGACTCTGTCCTTGACCCGTCGGACTCAAATTCTTCAGTGTGATTTCTTTCGCACAGCAAGATCAGATAGACATATCCGAGCTCTTTGATTGGGTGTCACCCACATCTTTAAATGTAAGCCTGTCTCCCAGCCTGCGTCTCAAAGGGAGGAAACAATAAAGTGGCACTGGATGAAATTACCAGCCCTTCATGGATCCCAAACTTGGATGAGACTTGGATGTTCACAAACTTGATGCAGATGGCTTTGGGTTGACTTTCTTGCTTGAAAAGCCAAATTCGAAGAATGCAATTTTTGTGTTCATATGCAGAACTAATGCTCCCTGAGGCAAGAACTGAGAATCAACTCACATTAAAATTCCTTCTGACACCTAACGGGGTAGCTCTAACATAGCAGGTGCTAGAAATACCCATAGAAGAGTGAATCCATTTCACAGCGGCCCCATCAGAAATCTAAAAAACTGAATCCTCATCAAATATCTAAAGACTATGACAGCAAAGATGGCCGTTTCTCCTGATGAAGAAGCCTTATGTACTTGACTAGTGGAGAAAGAGCCCAACCAGGGGGAAAGTAGATTTTTTTTCTCTTTTGTGCTCTTTGTTCTGTCTGTTTATCTCCCAGTTTCCCGGGGATGCCCCTGAACATAGAGTGGCAGCGCATTCATGGTGAGGCACAAGCCACCGAGAGGAGAGATGATTGATGGAGCTGAGAGCAGTTGCCTGCTGGGTGGGGACTAGACAACTGACTGAAGGCCTTATTTTTATATTAGGAGTTAACGTGGTATAAGGATCTTTGGACTTTTATGTTTTATACTTTATTTACTCATAAAATGTCTCCATCTTTCAGGGGAACTAACCGTTCTGCTCTGAAAAGAATAAGCTTCATGGGGAAAATGTAAAGAGTGGATTTTCTAAGGATCCCTGGTTCTAAAACTGGAGCCACAGCGTGAATGTAACCATATGAGTAGGAAGTGTAACTGCAGGGGCGGGGGGAGCTGGGCTCACAGTGCCAACTCAGAAGTGAAGAAAATTAAGCCTGTCAGGGAAAAATGGAATTACAAGGTACTGAGAAGTTGAGAGAAAATGAGAGGTGATCTAATGGATGTGATTTCCCTTAAGGATATTGAAAATGTTGTAAAATTATTCATGGTACAGTGGCGTAATAATCTGCATATACCACAAATTATTGAACTCTTCTCTCTGAGTAAATGGTACCGTCAATCCGTTTTTATTTCTACAGAGGTATTTTTTTAAAAGTCACTTCTTCAGAAATGTATGGGAAAGCCCAGTGGGGATGAAGGTGGTTTTAAAGGAGGAACAAAGGTAGCCAGGCTGGGGTGGAGGGATGGGCGAGATGAGCATTATTCAGACGGACAGAAACATAGGCTCAAGGACAGAATGAAATGTCATTGTGGGGGCCTGAGGAGAGTTAATGTTAAAACAGGGCAGACATCTGAGAAGGGATGCCCGCAAACACGAGGCGTGTTGCTGTGTATAATGCTGGGAGGGATCTCTGAGGAACAAGTGTAGGTGTCTTGTCACCTGTGCCAAGGGCCTCAGCCTCAGCCTCAGCCTGGTGTTGACATGTGCTGAGTGTCTGCTTTCTCTGTCTCCTCAGAGACCTGTCCCTGGGTAGACTGAGTCTCCACTGGCTTCTATAAACCCATTTTGCATTTCCTGGTCCCCAGCCCGTCTAACCCCGTCAGCCATTTTTCTGGAAACATTAGTTTATAGCTCATGCTCGTTTTCCTGTATCTTGTCCATTTCTCAGCTCACCGCAGCTATATACCTCTGTCCCAGCATCCCACTGGAATGGGTTCTGGAAAAATCAGTGACCCTAACTCTCAGGTCAGCGCTTTTCTCATTTGGGCCACTTTCCAAATGTCTCCCCATCCCATGTGCTTACATTAACTGAACCCATTCCCTTCTCTAAGCCCTGCTTGAGGTGATGGTGACTGCAAAGGCAAGGAACAAAGCTGGGGGCCATGGTGGCTCATGCCTTTAACCCCAGCACCTGGGAGGCAGAGGCAGTGAACCGCTGGGCCCAAGGCCAGCCTGGCCTGCATAGTGAGACCCTATCTCGAATGAACTAAAAAAGAAAAAAAGAGACAGTACTGCATGAGCAATGATAAGAAACTGCTCTGGACATCCTGGTCCATGGTCACCAGGACTTACTGTGTAGCGTAGAACAAGAGGAGGGTACAAAGGGAGGCAGACTACAGAGAGTCTCCAGGACGCACACGCGGTAAGATAGTGTGTTTTTTTCCCAGTAGTTTATAGATGATGAGTGATGGAGGTGAGTTGGTCAGACCTGACTGTAGAGAGGGTATTGTGCGCTCATGATGTGGAAGACGGATTAGGAGGAGAAAGACAAGGGGCCAGGGCCAGGAAGGAGGGAATCTAGGGATGCCTGTTCCTCTCCATCTTCTTTGGTTCCTAACAGCCATGAAACACCAGAATAAACCCATCATCCTGAGGGGGCCCAGTATTTTCTGTCTCCTATAAAAATGCATGAAACATAAACACGGCTCATTTTTATGTAACCATTAAAGAGTTTCCATTTGCCAGAGGCTCCACCACCGAGCGCACATCCACAAGATGAATGATAGTATTGTGCACAGGGGGGTAGATGTCTTCGCCAACGTTTAACACAGTTTGATTTTTCCATATTCAGCTCCAAATGCACACACAGAATGCAGTCTACCCACTGGCTCTCCAGGGTGAGGGGTCTGGACCTCCATAAACAAAGATAGAGTAAACTCTCATACTCACTGTGAAAGACGGGCAGTCGGAGACGTTCAACTCTTGCAAGTTTTTACAGTGGCCTAAAGCAAACAAGGAAGGCATCGCTAAACATCACACTGCAAACATTTAGTTTTCCACAGTACATTCAATGAAACGTTTTCATTAAGAAGTAAAGAGAAACTTGGGCAAGAAATGTGTTCTAAGTATGTGGGTTTCTCTGCTCAGGCAAATGATGTCTTTGGCTTAAAAACCCATACACACACGTTTGTTACTGTTTGCGGAGTACAGGAAAAAGATGGGAAAAAAACTTTTCAATTTAAAAAATACTATATCCCCGGGGGTTTTAGTTTGAAAATACTAGAAGAAAAATAATTTGTTTTAGTTGGTTGGTTTTGGTCTTTTTTGGTACATAGCTTTTCAATTCTTGTTCATGTGTGCTTATCTGTATGTATATGGATGTATGTATACATGCATGTGAATGACAAAGGTATTGTATATGGATGTATGTATACATGCATGCGAATGACACAGGTACTTATGTATGTGTACATGGATGTGTGTATACATGCATGCGAATGACACAGGTACTTATGTGTGTGTACATGGATGTGTGTATACATGCATGTGAATGACACAGGTACTTATGTATGTGTACATGGATGTGTGTATACATGCATGTGAATGACACAGGTACTTATGTGTGTGTACATGGATGTGTGTATATAGGCATGTGAATGACACAGGTACTTATGTGTGTGTACAAGGATGTGTATATATGCATGTGAATGACACAGGTACTTATGTGTGTGTACATGGATGTGTGTATATAGGCATGTGAATGACACAGGTACTTATGTGTGTGTACATGGATGTGTGTATACATGCCTGTGAATGACAAAGGTTAGTAGCCAGTGTTTCCTCACGCTATTGTTCAGGCCTCTCCCTGAACTTGGAGAGTGCTGACTCAGCAAGGCTAGGTATCCTGGGATCCTCCTGCCTCTGCCTCCCCTGGACCAGAATGACAGACGCTGACCACCATATCCAGCTTTTACGAGGTGTTGGGGACCAAGCTCAGGTCCTTACGCCTGTGTGGTAAGCACCCTCCTGACTTTCCGGCCAAGCCGTCTTCCTTCCCAGACCCACTGTTTAGTTTTAGTTTTAAAATATTTTATTACATCTATTCACACATACACAAGGATGGAGAGGACTACACCATGACTACCTATACCTCTGCCGTCTAGATTATAATCTGCATTTCATGCTGGTTTTATTGCATGCCATTCACTCATCTCTAAATCTACATTCTGCATTAGTTTTTGACGCATTTCAAAGCATGCTGCAGAAACACTTTTCCTGCAATAGCTCACATTCATAGTAAGTGAAATAAACTATTTGCTATGACTTTTTATTTTTATTTTATTTATTTTTATTATTTTATTTTATTTTATTTTATTTTATTTGAGACAGGGTGTCTCTGTATAGCCCAGGCTGTCCTAGAACTCATTCTTGTGGACCGGGATAACCTTAACACCTGTCTCTGCCTCCCATGTGCTGGGACTTTTAAAGGCTTGTGCCACCACCACCCAGTTGTTATGACTTTTTAAGTTAGACTGACATAGAAATTGCAATAAATTATAAAAAAGTGGAGGTTGAGAAAGGCCATCTGCTTTAATAGTTCTTGGAATACAGACCATTGCATGCCTCAAGGAAGATAAGACACACAGACAGACAGCTAGACTACACACTCAGCACCTTGAGAGACGCTTTGGGGGCGGACCCACAGATGCAGACTGTGAGGACCACTTGAGGCCAAGCAGTGGGACGGCACTCTAGGTGGGCGGGGCCTCGCTAGACAGGAAAAGCAACAGGAGGTGGCCCTGGCACTCAAACTAGAATAAATCTCCTCTCAATCAAGCGTGCTTCATTGTCTGCCACTAATATCCAGACAGCCGGACACTAACATCGGACACACTATCCGCTGTAAGCTACTTTATACTTCTTCCTTTGCCAAGGGTGGCCTCCGTCCTAAGTGAGATATGCAAATGAGAAGCGCTTCCCGACTGTTTTCACCAAAGGGAAAGCCGTTCTCGACTCGTGCAGACCTGGGCTGATGAACACTGTGGAGAACCACAAAACAAGAAAGGCGGATTGGAGTACTTGGCATGGGGGTCACAGAGAAGCCCTCGCTATGGTGGCCTCGCATTGAGGCCAGACCTATAAGAGCGTAGCTGGGACAGGGCCACTTATTCTAAGCATTTCTGGGTCCACACTCAACATGAGTGGCTGAATGAAAAACGAGGACCGAGAACGTGATAGCTTCCAGTTAAGGTTGAGGAGAAGGGTTTCATTGGAGATGAGAGAGAGAGAGAGAGAGAGAGAGAGAGAGAGAGAGAGAGAGAGAGAGAGAGAGAGAGAGAGAGCGCCACGGAGCCCACACTGAACACGGCCAGCAGAATAGACCAGGCCATGAGAGGGTGGGGACTGTGATGGGGACAGAAGTGACATAGGGGCAAGAGAGGATCAGGAGCTGAGGACCAAGAGAGAAGCCGAGAGAACAGAGAGAGCCAAGACAGCGCATGGACAAAATGGTGAGGTTATATATAAAAGAGAAGCTGAGGGAAGAGAAGTAAACTTGGGGTGATGGGGTGCAGCTGGAGAGATCTAGGGTGGAGCTTGGGATGAAACAAGCTGAGAGGAAGGGGCTCTACAGCAGGTTCTTAGGATGCTGAGAGAGCCTAGCAGCCAGTGGCCAGCATCCGCTTTGATAAAGAGGTAATTAACAACCTCTTTATAATATGTTAATAATCGGTTAGTCTTCTGCCCAAGGTTTCTTTGGGACCTGACAGTGGCGACTAGGAGAGACTGAAGGGAAAACACCTAAGCCCAGGAAGGTCATGTCTCCATGGCTGTGCATCAGGGACGGCAGGAGAATTTCTTTAAATTCTAGATCCACAGGATGAGGAACGCGTTGGAGTGTTCACAGGGCTGAGTCCTAACAGTTGAGAACTTCCCACGGGCTGGGCACTGGGCCCCTTTCATCTGCCCAGGGACCGGAAGCTAATATAACTCCATTTTACAGATACCGAAGATGAGGTTGGGTACAATCTAGCAGGACAGAGAGTCTTGACTCTAGCTTAAGGTCCAAGCATGTATACTAACTAAACCAGGCAAGTAAAAGGTAAAGAACCGTCTATAGCACTTTTCGCCCACTTAAACTAGCAGCCTCAGAAAAAAAATAAATAAATCTGCTCTTTCTGTCATATGCTGATCACTCTTCACTTTCTTCTGTCCCACCTAGGAGCTCTGTGCACCCCGGCTGGGCCTTAGTCTCCCCGACCTGTGCTACCCAAACTTGGATTTCAAGGGAAGACTTCCTTGTTCCATCTTCCTGGGTGGGGCCAGCTGGACGTCAGAATGCGCGTGGCGGCCATCTTGCTTCTGTTCTGCCTTTGCAGAACTGCTGAGCCTCGCAAGCCCAGCCCCGGGGCTTTGAGAAGCCAAGGCCATCCCAGCCGCAGCCGCAGCAGCCGAGCAGGTGGCGGCAGGAGAGGCTCCAGCCCGGTCAAACGCTACGCGCCAGGCCTTCCTTGCGATGTGTACACATATCTCCACGAGAAATACCTCGACTGCCAAGAAAGGAAACTAGTCTACGTGTTACCCGACTGGCCTCAGGATTTGCTGCACATGCTGCTAGCAAGAAACAAAATCCGAGTGTTGAAGAACAACATGTTTTCTAAGTTTAAAAGGCTCAAGAGCCTGGACCTGCAGCAGAACGAGATCTCCAAAATTGAGAGCGAGGCGTTCTTCGGTTTAAATAAGCTTACCACGCTCTTGCTGCAGCACAACCAGATCAAGGTGCTGACAGAGGAGGTGTTCATTTACACACCTCTCCTGAGCTACCTGCGCCTTTACGACAACCCCTGGCACTGCGCTTGTGAGCTAGAGACACTCGTTTCCATGCTGCAGATTCCACGGAACCGGAATTTGGGGAACTACGCCAAGTGCGGAAGCCCACCAGCACTGAGAAATAAAAAGTTGCTGCAGCTAAAGCCCCAAGAGCTATGTGATGAAGAGGAGAAGGAGCGACTGGACCCCATACCCCAAGTATCGGGGGTACCCGCAGTCATCAGGCCGGAAGCAGACTCCACTCTGTGCCACAATTACGTGTTTCCCATACAAACGCTGGACTGCAAGAGGAAAGGTGAGAGTGCCTCTCCTCTTTTGTTTCTGCAGGCTGTTAGGAAATGTTTCTCCCTCCCTGCACCCCATGGTACCTGGAGATGTCTGACGGGAGGCATCCTTCAACAGTAATGGAGTGTACAGAGCTCAGTTCAAAGCAGTTGGTAACTAGGGGGCGGCAGAAGAAGATATACTAGCTAGGTTGGTAAAGTCCCTGGCCAGCAAGTACCGAACCCTGGGTTCAATCCCCCGACCCACATAACTGGGCAGGGTGGCACCCATCTGTAATCCGAGCACTTGAGAAAGAGAGACTAGAGGATCTGACGTTCAGGATCATCCTGGACTACACAGTGAGTTGAAGGATAGCCTGGGCTACATGTACACTGCTACAGAACACATGCTCTTAAAAACAATGCACATGACCCCCAACAAAACAAAGCATAAGCAAATGAAAACCAGTTCAAGGCTGTCCTCAGTCTCCTGGGAGGCTGGAGGCTGGCCCGGGCTTCGTGACGCCCTGTTTCAAAACCAGGGTCTGTGCGGGAGAGAAGGGGTAAGAGCACGCACTGCTTTTCAGAGGGCCGACATTCAATAGCAGCACTCATATCAGGTGGTTCGGGGGAATCCAGGGCCTCTGGCTTCCATGGGTGTCCGCCCACATGTGTCACATGCACACATGATTAAGAAGTAAACAAACATTTACATAAAGAGAAGACAGTGGGGTTGGGGAGCTCATTCATTTGTTCAGGGAAAGGTCTGGCAGTAAGGAATTCCTTTCATCTTGAACCTGATTTATCTTGGGCACAGAGCAGATACCCTCTATACAGTCTGACTTACACCAGTTATGTAAAGCGCATGCGTCTCGTGGGGAGATGTGCTCCAGGGCAAAACGTGTGCAGCACAGCCCCAGCGCTGAGTCGGGGGTGGAGGCCCGGCAGCCTGCTGATGGTGTATATTCCACTCACCCAGTCCTGTGGTTTTCACAGGCCGGTGCAACCCCACATCTTAGATCTTCCCGAATTGTCCGGAGTGAACAAGAGTTAAGTCATTTAACAATATTTCGCTTAAGGTTTATGAGACTGGGGAACTCTTTCTAGACTACCCCCTAGTGTCTGTAAACCAATGGTAGGCCTTCTGTCCCACAGAGTCCTGCACAGCGCTGTGCAAGATAAAGTGACGAACTAAGAACGAACGGGAGAGTTTAGAAATGCTAACGATGTGTTGGCAAAGACCGACTATCAAAGAGTAACCCACGAACTGATGATGTCTTTATAATACCAAGCCTTATGACGATGTCCATGTGTTTCATTTGGGGCAAGCTTTAAAAGTTTGTTTGTGAATACTAACTTAGAGCCAGATGTCATCGGAGTAGAGTCAGTTTGAGCATGCTACAAAGGTCTTCCATACATCTTAGGGGGTGTTGTTCGTTTGTGTCTTTTGTTTGTGTTTATTTGAGGGCTGGGCCCAAGAGTAATTTGTTTGCTTTTGGCCAAAGCTTGCCGCTTTCTCCTGGACTCTGAAGTGGGGTGGTCAGGTCAGTCTGAGACAGGTAGCTGTGTGCCTACAGGAGTCACGGTAGACCAGTGATAACAACCAGGACTGGCCAGGCTGGGCTCCTCCGATTTTGGAGAAAGTCCTCACTAACTGAAAATCTAGCAAATGCCAGGTACCCTCCCATGTATCCGTGCTGTCAACTTTCCTATCCCCATTTAGACATTGGGGGTGGGGGGCAGCTTGGGAGGTCCCATCAGTCAAACGAGGTTTCCCAGTTAAACCAAAGAACAAAGATAGGAATCTTGATTACCCAAGCCAGCACTTGCAGTCTTCCAGAGTTAATCTGACTGTATGCAGACAAGCTACTTACTACTACATGAGAATTCTAGAAAGCACTAGAGAATTCTAGAAGGCTCGACAGGTGCCATTTTGCCAAAGTGAGGTTGTGGGGAATGAGCACTTAGGAATGGTTTGTGATGAGCTCTCGGGAGTTATGTAGCAAAGGATGTTCTCTGAGCTTTCTTTCGGATTGCCTAGACTTCAGGTTGAACCCCGGGTTAGAATACTTCCTGCTACTGAGGTTCCGTCCCCACCTTAGCTGAACCTGTATTTGCTACACGGGCTGTCCAAAGAGTAAATATGTAGGGTTGAGCTCACTAGTTATCTGAGAAGAATGCTATCCACATAAAAGGCATGTAAGGCTTCATAGCAAGACTACGGACACTGTGCTGAGAGGTAAGAGTTAAGTTGGGTGTGGTGGCCGAGGCAGGTGGATATCTGTGAGTCTGAGACCATCCTGGACTACACAGTGAATTCCAGGATAGCCAGGGCTATGTAGAGAGACCCTGTAAAGAATCTCTCGACATTTTGGATTTCTCCAAAATCAGGGGTGGTGTGCGTGAGAGATAAAGACAGAGGGCTCCCCTTTCATTGGCTTCCTAGTCTTGGGCCACCAGCTCCACCACCCCTGCCGACAAGCACAGTTCTTATTTTGTCTCTGCCTATAAAAACATTTCTTTTTCTCTTGGCAAACATCGGCTATAAAACATATTTTATTGCTTTCCCTTTGCAACTTATTGTTGCCTAAATATAATCTCCTAAAAATACCCCTCAAATTAATCTTCTCTGCTGCAAAACTGCAGGGAACCCGTATGAGGAAGGGAGCTCACGGTATATAAATTTAGCGTATATAACACTGAGTCAAGTATGTATTAAAGGACAACTCGAGTCCCTCCAATTGCTAGTGACTGTGTAAAATCCAGGGCTTATATTTTCATTTTTTATATGTTGATACGCGGTAGCAATTCTGTGTTGGTGAGATACGGTGTGATGTTCTAATCAGAGAGTGTGATCTTCAGAGGAACTGGTTTACCCCACACCTCAGGCAGGTGTTGTTGGTGTTGGAAGCAGTGTTCTCTCTCCCGGCCACTTGCGATGTACAGCTGTTGTCAACCACGTTTATGCGTCCTTGTTTATACGCACGTTAGAGCAATCCCTCCTGCCCACCTTCATCCTTGGGTCTGCCGACTACCCTCTCTCCATCCCCACAACCAGGCACAGCCTCTAATTCTGGAATGCATAATGAAGGCTCGTTAAGACGTTTCATAATTAACTATAAATGTCTCACTGCGGTTTATATAAGTCCATTAATGCTATTCACCATTTATATTTTTTATTATAGATTCCTATATTTAGTCACATTCTTACTGGGCACTGGGCGGTAAAACACTTGAGCTGCCTTCCTTTGTCCCTTTAAAGCAGTAACATAAACAACTTTAAAAGAAATACACGGCAGTTGAAAATCATGGCTAGAACTCCAATAGGACAACTTTAACCTACTCTAATTTCTTTATTTTGTTCCATAAATCGTAACAAATCTCAAATACTAAAAAAAAAAAAAAAGAAACAGTCAGTAATGTTCATCTGTAGGTCCCTGGTGGAGTGTACCAATGTTTTTGATAGGTACTTTACATATGTTACACAAAATATAGGATCTCGAGAAACCTAAGGCTTGCCATTGGGAGGGGGGACGACACTAGCAACATTATTGAAGAAAGGGCACTGTCGGCCGCTCCCAGCACTAAGTGACAAAGCCGGCCACCATGCTCTTCTATCTCTTCCTTCAAGACTGGGTATATCCACTATGCCAGGAATTTACTCATGCCTTCTGTGTGCCTCCTCCCAACTTCAAACTCTCCCCGAGCGCTATTCAAGAATACCACACGGGGAAAACAAGCAGGGAGCCTGCAATATGGATCCTTTCAGTGAGGGAACTCGGCCTTTCCCAACAGCCTAGCAGTGACTCAGATGTGTGCAGGGGACCGACTTGTGCCAAATCAACCACAGAGAACTCAAAGATCACTATTTTTGCCTTAAACATCTGACAGCAAGAAAAAAATAATAGCGTTATTCATAAGACAGCAGGCGCTTTGCCAACAAAACTCAGCCTTTCAAAGGGAGTGTGTGGGGGGTTGGTTGAAAGGCATACTTATGCCATATTGAGGTGACTGGATTGCCAAGAACACAGGAAAGCACCAGTGCTAAAACCAATTTTAGCTTCGCATTTACCAGAATAATTTACTAATGTTACTTTGAACACTAGGAAAAATTATACAGGTAAATTGGCTCCAGCTGCTTCGGACATCAATCTGCCCCTGATTTCAATGATAACTAAGAAATTTTAATTTCTAATAAGCAAGCTTATGTGTGTCTCTTTAACTACTACCAAGTCTTCAAATCATTTCTGAGGCTGCTGACAACCAAAAGCCTACTAAATGGGAAAAATTATGTGAGGAGAATTTCTCAATTTCCTCTTCACAGTAAGGTTCGTTAGAGGAGCAGAGCTCTTAAGAGCTGGCTGTAGATACAGCATCTCCTAAGCTGTTTGTCAAGAGTGTGGCCTGCGATTGCAAACAAAGAGGTGGAGGCAGGGGGATCAGTTGTTCAAGGCCTTCCTTGTTCAAGCAGCAGCAAGTTTCAAGCCAGACCCTATCCCAAGCCTTCTCCCTCCCCTACCTCAAACCATTTTTGATTCGTGGTAAATGTGAGCTCTGGCCATTAAGAGGAAAAAAACACTAAGTTCAAGTCACTACATGTAAATATTCCTGGGGCTAAGAATTCCCAAGTCCTAAGTTGTTACTTTTAATTGATATTCCATTCCTATTTTGTTAGATATATTCACAATTCGACCATTCTGAACCAAAAGCAGCAGTGTGGTAAGTGAATGCCACTTTTCATAAATGTGTTTTGCAGTTCCTGGCTCTAAGAATTTCTGCTTCCTGGGGACCACCCTACTCTGCAGATGTCAGTCGGGCTGGTGATTTTAATGCTGCTTCATGAGAACAAGTCTGTTTCCCACCAAAGGCGACAACTGCACTCAGTAAAATTAAGGCGTCTTCTGGAAACTAAAGAGCAAGTCTCGCAGTAAAACACAACATAGGAGAGATTGTTTTCGGAAAGCATGATTTAAGGATAGAAAATAAATAGCAGAAGCAAAATCGAGATGAGCCTCGGTTTCTTATTCTCTCTGAGGACATAACCCTGGCTCTCCCCTCATGCCGCTGTTCCTAGCTTGCTCTTTCTGAGAATCTGGTTACTGCAGGAACAGAAAGCTGTGGGAGTGGTAAACTCCACCTCAGGAGTTAAGTGGGTGAAAAGTTATCAACTCATGCATGAATTTTTAGCATTTAAGAAAAGCGAAAATAAGATATGGTGACCTCCTTTGCCTACATTGGTACAGAAGGGCTGAATTGTGAATATATCTAACAAAATAGTAATAAATATTAATTAAAAATAACAGCTTGGGATTTACGAATTCTTAGCCCCAGGAACATTTACAATGTAGTGACTTGGACTTAGCTTTTTCTTTCCTCTTACACACACACACACACACACACACACACACACACACACACACACACACACACACGGTCAGCCAAGAACTGAAAATATTAAGTAGAAGATTCTAGAAATAAACCACTTGTAAGCAACTTATTAAAGCAGGCTTGTAATTGCTGTTTTCCTGTGTGGCGTTGTTGCTGATCCCTTACTGCATTGCCGCAGGCGTGTGTGCGCACAGGGCTTGGTAGCTGTCTCTGGTTGTAGGCATCCACTGTGACCTTGGGATGCTTCTCCTGAGGATAAGGGGGCTGTGTGCCACGGTTTGGGAGCTCGGGAAGGTCAAGAGTGTGGTGTTTGTGGGAGCCACGTGCCTGGGATCATTTGTTGGCACAGGCAGCCTAAAACATGACATCGTAACAGCATGGCAACAAGGACACAGCATCGTCATTCACTCATAGTCACCGCATCCCCCGCCCCAGACCGGAAGCAAGGAGAGTTAGCTTCAGATGGCAGTCCATGCATTATCAAGGGAAACCAACCTCCAAGAAGCAACTGAAGCAGAGACTGTGGAGGAAGGCTGGCTTGCTTAGTTTGTTTTTTCAAACAGCCGGGACCACCGGGCCAGCAGAGTTTCTACCCTTACGTGGCAATCGTTAAACGTCCTGTAGATTGTCTTATTCTGTAGGTTTTTGCTGGTCCGAAACTTAGTATGTGTCTTATGCAGGCCTCAAACTTGCAGCAACCTCCCTGCCCTCCCTCACATGCTCTACCAGGCCCAGCCTTTTGGGTCACCAGGATGGAGTCTCTGCTTCCCGAACGACTCAACCTTCAAGGGTCTTCCTCTTCATTAGTTCCTGTCTCTGCAGCTAGGGTTCCTCTGGCCCCTCCCTTGGCCCCACCCTCTAGGTGGGATGCGTATGATTTGGTTCCAGCACTACCAAGGCTTATTTGTGTTTTCTCTGGCAACAGCCACTCACCCCGCCTCCCCGACCCCGACCCCGACCCCCCACTCCCCCGCCCCCGCCCCCGCCCCCGCCGCCCCACCCCCTGCTAAGCTGTTGGGTTTAATAGAAAATAGGAGGCAGAAAAGCTTAACCTAAACACTGTTCATTTTTCCAGAGCTGAAGAAAGTCCCAAACAACATCCCGCCAAACATTGTTAAGCTGGACTTGTCATACAACAAAATCAGCCAGCTCCGGCCCAAGGAGTTTGAAGACGTTCACGAACTCAAGAAGTTAAATCTGAGCAGCAATGGCCTGGAGTTTATAGACCCTGGTAAGTTACACTGCAGGGTCTTTCAGGTGGGTGGCAACACTGAGGCAAATGCCATTTCGTCAGTGGTGCCTCTTCTGTGACAACACCTAGAGTAAACACCATTTAATTTAAAAAAACAAGTTGAAAGAGTATGAATTTTAAGAAAACATGATGCTGAAAATAGGGCTTGTTTGACACTTAGAAGGGTGTGCCAAAATATTGCTTTACTAAGGGTATAGTACTGTCCAGGCATACCTAAGTGTCCAGGGTCTTTGTTCCAGGAACTCTCTCAGACACCAAAATCCCCTTTGCAAAATGACATGCATTGCCCCCCCTTTATACTTCAGTTGTTCTTACTGATAATAGTTATTTAATGAACATGCTATATAAACTCTCATTACACTGCATTGCCTAAGAAACAATGACAAGAAGAGACGTCTAGTGAGTGCACTACAAATTCAGAACAGATGCCATTTTTTCCAGCTACTTTTAATCTGCGGTGCAAATACAGAATCTGACAAATGCAGGACACTGACTACACGGGACCAAGCCGTGTTCACTCAGTCAGCCCAGATGACAGAGGCACTTGGAGAGTAGCTGTGTGTACGTGGTCGGGGTGGAGGGCCTTGCACAGTATGGACCGGAGTGGTCCTGACTTCTTACTCCGGCCCTGACTTCTCAAGTGCTCGTATCACAAGACTCAATATCACCCCGTACAATGATGGCTCCATTGGTAAATTGGCTGCTGCATAAGCACAAGGAGCTAAGTTCAGACCCCCCGCATCTGTGTAGAAGCTGGGTGCGAGGGCACGTGGGTATAGCCTCAGCACTGAGGAGAGGACAGAGCTCATTGGCTAACAACCCTAGCCAAATGCACGTGTCCGGTTCCGTGAGAAGTCCTCTTTCAAAAGTAAAATAGAGATCTGATGTTGGCCTTTACCTCCAGACGCACACACAGACACGCACGCACACACATACATATGTCATACACACACAATAGTAATTTGTAAAATAATAAACGTATGAAAATGTAATAAAAGACAGGATATACTGAGTGAACGTGTAATGCTTTTAAAGTGGAAATTCGGATTTGACTTTTGGGGGCCATTCATTAAACCTCAACTTGTTTAACATAAATTCAAAACTGACTGCTGAACACCAGGCTCATAAACTCAGAGGAGACATGCTCAAGTCAGGGTAAGATTGGTTACTCACGCTGAAAAGACCCCCAAACTTGGGGAGACTCTTGCTCCAGTCACGGGTTGGGGTACCCCCAGGAAACACGAGTAGCCGGTCTTGATGTAATCAGCAAGAGGCAGTTTTATTTACGAGATCTCGGGCCGACACGTATCCCACACAGGAGATTGAGTCAAGCCCCGAGCCTCTCTAGGCAGGAGCTTATATAGGGAAAACCAGGGGTTTCGTGTGGATACACATAATTGGCTAATACAAAGGGTGCACAGTTACTTTTGGCACGGAGTTACATCAACAAAGCATACGTGTAATCTAGCATCTCAGCAATGTGGGCAGGGCAACTCATCTCACTGCAGCAGGGGGATGACCCATCCTCAGGGAGTGAAGGAAGGGGAGGGGGTGGCTCCAGATGGCCAGTGTCCTTGGGAGCTGATAGTCGGGCCGGTGAGCCCTATCTCAAATTCTCTCAGGCATGTCTGCACTTTGTTTGAGACTAACTTTTTGAAATTTAACTCTTCAACGCACCTAGATCAGAATCGGCTCTCTTCGCCCTGCGAGCCTCCTCACTACTTGCTAAGTACTTGCTCTGGTGGGAAGCAAACTGAGGGGAGTACGTTAGGCAAACACTGGATCCGGAAGGAAGGGGGCTGCTGACTCACTGCTAGGTCATCTGTCACACGCATGTTTCTTTGCAGTGTGCTTGCCGTCTAAGGCCCAGCTATAAAATGATCAGTTATCAGTACAGTATTTGTTATAATACAACAATGCAGCAAAGAGCTGGAAACATTTTGAGCACAATTGGTTTTCCTATGCTAAAAAAATAGAGCAATTACTATTCTGCCTGCATGTGCTTGTTCATGTGTGTGGGTGTACACATGTGTAGAGGTTGACAGTGAGTGTTTTCTGCAGTCACTCTCCCCTTTATTCTCTCAGACAGAGCTTCTTACGGAATCTTCAGCTCACCCATTGGCAAGTCCCAGGGTTCAATACCCAGTACCAACACACACACACACACACACACACACACACACACACACACACGCTTGCACACACGCACGCAGGCACGCACACACACACAATGCAGATGACTTTTAGAGCTTTTGTTAAATAAACTAAAATGCCAATTATTATTATATAGCCTCAACTAAATGTGTTACAGCAGGGAACAGACATGCTATCACATTGATTCAGTTACAACAGACTATGGGACATAAAGAGCCTTCCCTCCCTCCCTCCCTCCTTCCCACTCTCCCTCCCTCCCTCCTAACCTCCCTTTATTTAGTTCAACCCAAGAGAAGCATTTTCACAAATAAGTTTGTGTTGGGCCAAGCACCAAGTAATTTTAGTGGTTAGTCCTTTAGAACAAAGGAAAATGGATCTTAGAAATAAGACAAAATTAACTGAACCAGTTTGAAAGTAAAAGGCCTACTGTGTTTCGGGATTTTTGAAATGAAGCACCACCCAATGACTTCCTTAAGAATTTAGGCTGCCTCGTGAGCCCATGTGGGGCACCAGGTTGTAGAAGACCTGGTGACAGTCTAGTAAATGCAGGGCGTCAGTGGAGAATGGGGAAAAGCCCCCCTAGTAGGAGTTTTACTTCCTTCAAGGGGTAAAGCTGACTCTCCCAGGGATCCTAGACACATTCACTTTCGTGACTGTAGTTCTTCTGAACGTGGGACTACGTATTTACACAAGCTTTCGATCTGGAGGGTTGTTTCCAGAAAAGTGAATTTGTGATGGCCTGGTTTTAGAATTTTAGCCAATGAGCCACAAAATGCCAAAATTTCAGAACTATCATCACAAGACGGATCTGTCTCGTAGCCCCAGTTCCTCAGCCTTCTCCCTGGCCCCAAATAGAAAGTAGTCTGTTTGGGGCTTCGCCCAAGAAGGGATGATATGAAAATAGTCACTAGTATCGGTGCCAAGCTTAATTCCAGACGCAAAGTAAGGATGCCGTGTTCTAACAAGGGCATTGTGGAAGAGTAAGGTGAGAGTGTCCGAAACAGAGACGAAGCGTCAGAAGCTGCGAGTGGCCTGTGGACTTTGGAGTCTGTGGTGGGCCTTTGGTCTTAGTGCGCTGCTCTATTTCTTGTGAGTTACTTGGTTCTAATTTCTCAGCATCCGGCTAAATCAAATGCATATGCAGCCAACGCTGATAGCCACCATTGCTTACCAAACTCAACCAGATGTTTTTAAAAACATGGGTAGAGATTATTTGGTTTGGAACTGTACAAAAATAGACTCTCACCACCAGAGCCACTAAACTGGAAAAGATTATTGTTTTAGGCATTTTTTTAGAAATCACCAATAAAATAAACTATGAGGCTGCATGGTTTCCACACTTGCGCGCTAAGGTCTTATATTTAACACACTTACCTGATTTGTGTGACCCCTTTATGCAACATTCTTCCCAGAAAAATGCACTTTTCTGAGACATTGAGAGCACTGTGCAGACATTACAATGTGTCAACGCCCCCTGCAGGCCTTCCCCATGTTCCTGAGAGGTGATTTTTAAAAACTAACTTAAAACCGACTTTTTCAAATAAAATATCACACACTAGTCTGTCTAATCAAGGGAAAGCTTTGTTTGATAAAAATATATTTCACGTATTTTGCATTTCTTCATATGTTCAGTAAGGAGGACACACCAAGAAACAAATCTCCTGACCCAGAAATCCTCTCCATGGAGCTAGTGAGGAAGAGAGCACTTTCCATATTAAGTAAACACTACACCAAAATGTGGCACAAGTCACAGGCAGAGACTAACAGGTTGCAGTTAGAAAGCCATCTGTGTGGCTTGTAAGGACTCAGGGAGATGCTACCCACCATGCGCACATTTTCACAATAAAGCAACAGCGAGCTCATCCTCAAGTAAGAGGGCCTCGCAGAGAATTTTTAATCACGAATGTGCCTGTTAATAGGCTGACTGCCTGGTTAAGCTCCGTATCTTTATGCAAACACCGCCACACTTCTTTCTTCGTGACAGGAAGTAGCTTGCAACTAGAAGCCAGGCCCTAGCAAAGGTAGCTTCCTTCTCTCTCACTAGTACTGAGGAGCAGGGTGCTACGTCCCTTGATGGGTTCTGTCCAGTCTGGGGAAACACTGAGAGAGACACATGTGCTGAAGAGAATGCTGTGACCGGGAGAGCCGAGCCTCTTATTGGAATCTGTTTGGCGGTGTGACGGACACATCGGGTGCGGCCGTACAGTTCCCTCCCACTGATTAATGAGCGTTCTGTCTGTTTCTAGCTGCCTTTTTAGGGCTCATACACCTAGAAGAGCTCGACTTGTCAAACAACAGCCTGCAGAGCTTTGACTACGGGGTGTTAGAGGATCTGTACTTTCTGAAACTCCTATGGCTCAGAGACAACCCTTGGAGGTGCGACTACAGCATCCACTACCTCTACTACTGGTTAAAGCACCACTACAACGTCCACTACAACGGTCTGGAATGCAAAACGCCAGAGGAATACAAAGGGTGGTCCGTGGGGAAGTACGTTCGGAGTTACTATGAAGAATGCCCCAAAGACAAGCTGCCGGCATACCCTGAGACGTTTGACCAGGACACAGAAGACGATGAGTGGGAAAAAATACACAGAGATTACCCGGCCAAGAAGCATAGAGTCAGAATCACCATAGTGGGATAGATAACCGTGGAACCGTTCCAGCTAGACCCAGCTGCACAGCGCTATGCTGTGTGGAAAAACCGTCTGTTTACATTTGGGTTAATTGTGATGCCTCTTTCCGGAGGGTTATCCAGGAGCTTCCTCTGATTCTTAGGTTGTGGCGATTTCAATGATCTAGGGAGACCTGCTCAGCTGTGGGTCAGACTCCCGTTTGAGGAGCACACGGTGGGCCAGGACTGGTGGTATATGTCCACAACCCCAACAGTAAAGCTGAGGCAGGAGGATCACGATGCCAACCTGGGCTACGAAGCCAGAAACAGTCTCAAAATAGCCAAACTATTCCACACTGGTGACTTGAGGGAGTTGGTTCTTAATGATGGCATTAGAATTTTATAGTGTCTTGTATATGTTTTTAATGGCTTTTTGAAATAAAAGTTAAAAAAAACATCTTTACATGTCTTTCTGTAACTCCTTATATATTCTTTTAGAAAGTGATAGAAATGAAACATCACAATGAGTTGTCGCCCCTTTCTCTTGTCAAGCCTCTGCTGTTATTGATTGATGAAGTCAATTTAAGCATTAAGTAGGTTTGCATTCCTGTACGTTCCAGAGGAAGGTCCTGATAACCCAGTTCTCAACCGCTCCTCACTGATCAAACAACATTAACACACCATCATAATAAGCATAGAGAATATGAGATGTTCAGTATGAGAAGCCAGACGGACAGCTCTGACTGACAGACAGACAGCTCTGAGAGGCCTGGGTAGATGATCTGAATCATGAGCCCTGAAGATTGTAACCGCCGACAAAAACGGAAACGACATTGTTTGTTTCTTTCTGTCTGTGGTCTGTGTCTAGAAGCCACTCGTCAGGGGTAAGTGGGCCCGAGGACTTCCCCCAAAGATAATAGAGCAAAATCCATTAAACAAGTCATAAAATTAGGATCATGGGCAGAATCTTGGGTGGAAGAGACAGAAAACAAAAAAATAACATCAGAGAAAAATGAAGGGAGGACGGGTGTTTGAGGTGATTGCTGCCATCTGGGGTTTCAGCTGAAATTATTGTCACCTAGAAAATAAAAGAGGCTGTGCCTACAGAGTGTAAATCCGACGTCATCGGCTTCCATACAGTGACCAGTGAGACTCCACACACAGGGCAACCCACGTGGAAAGAAATGCACACGTATCCTCGTGAAGCGCTACTTCCCATGGTTTCCTTCCACACAAGCACATTGCCATTTCTCTATCAAGACACTTGGTGCAAAGTTTAGCCACTGGCCTTCCTTCATTCTTGCCAAGACGGCCCAAGCTTGAGAGGTAATAGATGATAAATAGTGAGAGTGCTTTATAAAGTGTCAACAGTTGCTGAACTCGGTGCTAAACGGTCCTGATGCTGTGATTCACGAGAACCCTCTGAGGACCTTTAAAGATGAGGAGTCCACAGCTAGGGTGATCGAGCAACTTGGACAAAGCCACACAGCTGGCAGGTAGCACAGCCGGGGTCCAGAGCCATGTAAACACTTCTAATGTGCAGGGAGACATGGTACTGGTCCTTCACTGCCTAGAACAGAATTTCCAAAACCAAGTTCCAAAAAAAAAAAAAAAAACCTACCAGATTTAGGGGATGTTAAGCTTCACCTCCAGGAACACTGGTGAGAGTGGCTGGAACGGGGTACACCTGAGTCTGTATCAATATCTATGGAAACCAAGATAACGGAAGCCAGGGGAACTGCAATGTTGGCTTAAGGTAGGGCGTCTGTGTGGGCAGTGAGGCTCTGAACGCCTCACTGAGTTGACCAGTGGTTTGGACATAGAACATGCAAGTCCCACATTCCACAACAGCGGTCATTATAGATAGCTGTTCAACTTACAGTGTTGCTCAAGGGATATGAGAGATTTGGTCACCATCGTCCATGAGCCTCTAGGGAGGGAAGAGTAAGGATGAGGACCCAAAGTGTCTCAAGGAACCTCAGTGACAAGCAGGGGACTATCCCTGGAGGGAAAGGACTGAAGGAAGGTAAGCAGATCCAGTGTGGTTCAGGGAAAAGGTCCAAATTGTTCCTAGCTTCGACTTCCTAAAGCCTAGTTTGGGAACTTTATTGGTTCTTTTATATCCAACGTCATCCCTGGGATGGATTTGGAAACAGGCTTTGAACCATGTTATAATAGAAATTATTCTCAACCATCAGGAAGCTAAGTGAGTTGGAACACTGATATTGTTCAGAAACATGACTGAAGTCATGTGATTGAAAGCACGTGGTCTGCTACTCTGCAAGTAAGAGCTGCTTCTTCAAAGACACAGTCAATGCCTCTGCTACAAAGTTCCTTCGTGTGTGTGTGTGTGTGTGTGTGTGTGTTGGGCACCAGCAGCCATGGTTGGGCAAAAGGAGATGGGGCAGGACCCTCAGATTTCTGTGGACTAGGACATAGGAGAAAGGAACAGAGAGAGAATCACCATGATGCGATGGGAGACCAATCAGATTTAGAGCTTCAGGAGAGAGAACCAATGAACCACGTGAGAATTCAGGTGGGTGGCCCCTGGCCACTTCCCCGATTGGGCCTGGGGTAGCAGGAGAAGGTTTAGAAGTGCCCAGCCTTCAAGATAACCAAGGCATTTAAAATTAACTTGTGTGTGTGTGTGTGTGTGTGTGTGTGTGTATGTGTGTGGGGGGAGGGTATGTATGTGTGTGTGTATGTGTGGGGGGGGTATGTATGTGTGTGTATGTGTGTGTATGTGTATGTATGTGTGTGTGTGATGTGTGTGTATGTGTGTGTATGTGTGTGTGATGTGTGTGTATGTGTGTGTATGTGTGTTGTGTGTATGTGTGTATGTGTGTGTATGTGTATGTGTGTGTGATGTGTGTGTATGTGTGTGTATGTGTGTTGTGTGTATGTGTGTATGTG
Source organism: Rattus norvegicus (assembly GCF_021556685.1). Taxonomy (NCBI): domain Eukaryota; kingdom Metazoa; phylum Chordata; class Mammalia; order Rodentia; family Muridae; genus Rattus; species Rattus norvegicus. The sequence goes on along the minus strand of NC_141537.1, from coordinate 14,354,720 downwards.
TGTGTATGTGTATGTGTGTATGTGTGTGTGTGATGTGTGTGTATGTGTGTGTGTATGTGTGTGTGATGTGTGTGTATGTGTGTGTATGTGTGTTGTGTGTATGTGTGTATGTGTGTGTATGTGTATGTGTGTGTGTGATGTGTGTGTATGTGTGTGTATGTGTGTTGTGTGTATGTGTGTATGTGTATGTGTGTGTGTGATGTGTGTGTATGTGTGTGTATGTGTGTGTGTGTATGTGTGTATGTGCGTATGTGTGTGTATGTGTGTGTGTGGTGTGTATGTGTGTGTGTGTGTGTGTGTGTGTGTGTGTATGTGTGTGTGTGTTCTATCTGTGAATCCAGACAGCTCCTGGGAGCCAAAGCAGTGTAGCCCAAATCACAGAAGAGTAGTCAGCTTACCTGATTTCCCCACTAACGTGCTTAAATGCCTTGATTTATGACTTTGAAAAGTTCAGGTGACCTCCTCCAGGGGACAACCCGAGCCCGTGTTCCTGGGCCATAACAAACTAGTTCTTACTTCCTTTGAGACGGAAAAGAAAGTGAATGCAGAGTAGCTCAGTATACAAACACCACTCAATACGAGTTGTGCTGTATTAATAGAGTGGAAGGTGGAAAGCAGGGGGTGAAGGTAAGACATTTGACAAACCCCACATTTATAAGAAAAAAACCTGCTGAATATAATGGAATTTCCTCAATCTATCAAGAACACTGGGGATGGGGCGGGGGATAGACTGACAGGTAACATCTTACTCATTAGGAAAGTCTGAAACTTCCTCCTGAGACCAGAAACAAAAGAAAGATGTCTATTTTCACCACTAGGAGAGGTCTGAGATGTACAATTATGTAAGCAAAAGAAATAGCAGGCAGAGGGGTGTTGTGGACTTTTTGGTTCCCCAGCAAGGGAAACAGGAAAAAGGTAGAGAGAGCCACCATGCTGGGAAAACAGAAGGATCAGGGCCAGCAAGAGCATACAACCATGAGAGAGCCAGGAAGGAGAGGCCCTAAGCCCCACCCCCATTTGGGTCTAGGGTAACAAAGATGAGATACAGATTTTAGTAAGTTAATTAATTCAGGAATATCTGAGGGGAGGCATTAGCAACACAGAAGTTTGGGGATGGCCCAACCATTGTGTTATTTAAGACATATTAAAATAGGAGAGAGGGAGGGAGGGAAAGAGGGAGAGACAGAGGGAGGGAGGGAGGGAGGGAGGGAGGGAGAGAGAGAGAGAGAGAGAGAGAGAGAGAGAGAGAGACAGACTCATTTGAGAATCCAGAACATTGGGCAAATACTGAGGAGCTCACTGGGGAATACTACCACAACAGATTTTCTTTATAGAATGGTTAAAAAGACCTAGAATTAGTTGACAGTGATGAATTACAGTATTGTAAATAAAATAAAACCAATGAATCTTACTCAACGGCTTAGTCAGTAAAGTCTATGTTAGATGGGTTTTATCTCAATAAACCACAGGTGAATGTCTATAGAGACATACCGTAACATTTCTGAGAATCTCACTCCATGTCTACTATTGGTGTGACCAGAATTGTAAGTCAGAATGAAACGTTAAATGTTACTTCTTGTTGTTGTTGTTGTTGTTGTTGTTTCAACTTCTTATGAATTTCACTACCCTCTCATCTCTAGTTCTGCCTCTCTGCATTGAGCCCACATCCTTCTGTTCTCTTTCTCTTCCATTTCTCTAGCACTTACTTGCTCCTCTTAGCGGCACCCAGGGCCTGTGAGTGTCCAGGGCCGTCTCAGGAGTGGTCTCAGGAGTGTAGCACTTTATGGCACTGGGCAGAGGTCATCTCAGGCAGAGTCTGCCCTCCAGGCCAGCGTGGTGCCAGACCGGTGGTCATCTCAGGTTCACTCCCCCCTCAGCCCACCTCCGTGGCCCCAGGTTAAGGTCATATGTCACGGGTTCACTCTCGCCAGGGGCCTGCGTTCCCAAGTGGGGTTCTCCTAGTCTTGAGCTTGCTTGCCATCCTGAGAACCCATCTGGTCTTGAGAAGCACCAGGCTGGTGGTCACTGACTGATGGTCATCTCGATTGCTTTTTTCAGAGGAAGTAAGGCTACCAATCATCCAGATGTTCACACGTCAGAACACTGAGCAGACATAGCCTTTCTTCTCTCTGCCACCTACTGACACACAAGTGACACAGCAGCCACACCTGCCACCTCTAGGGGCAGATAAATGTTACTTCTAGAATTTACTTCCTTTATTCAAAAATTATAGATTTAGTAAGCAGTATGTTTTATATGTATTTCATACATATGTGCATATATACATATACATATATAGAGAGATGTGGAGGGATATAAAGAGACAGAGAAAGTAGGGTTTATAATTAATTTATCTGCCTTCAAGACAAAAGCAATCAGCTCAGATGATAGAATATGAAATGTTCAATTTCTCTCTCTATCCTACCCAAAATAATGATTGCTTTTCAAGGTATGTAATATGAGCCGGATTTGGTAATATATGCTTTTAATCCCATCAACCAGGAGGGAGGGCGGGTAGAGCTCTTTGAATTTGAGGCAAAGTCTGGTCTATATAGCAAGTTCAAGTTCCAGGACAGCCAGGGCTACATAGAGGCTGTCTTAAAAACCAAGAAACAAAATCTATAATATCCCTAGAAAATGAGTTAGAAATGGTCCCAGTGCATCAGAAGTTAAGAAGCAGAGACTGACGTGGCCAGATTGAATGAGAGAAAGATGTAGTCATGGCTTCTGAGGAAGCAAGAATAACATTCTATCCTTACATGAGCATATGCATGAAATTAAAGAGCGATAATACTAATATCATTCTCATTGAAAACAGAAAAAAAGGGAGCCAGCTATATGACCAGAAAACTGCATATCCAAGCCCCCCTTTCAGCCTATCGAAGGAGTTCCTAAGCAACAAATCACAGTGCTGAAAGTGTTCACGGATAGGAACGGGTAGACGTTAAACAGTCAGTGAAAGCAGATGTGAACCGGGAAGAACGTTTAACATGGCTTCCACTACAGCACAACCATTCACAGAGCTGTAATTTTCTTCAGTACCAGCAGCAACCAATCTAAATGAGTCATTTTTCTACAATGTCCTTATCTATAAAAAACAATGTAAACACACATTTGAACCCCTTGTCCGTTTCTTCCCTGTTTCTCCAAATTTGTCCCAGCCTCACCTCCCCAGCCCCCGACCATGCATCATGAACTCAGAGCGTTCTATCCCACACATGTCTTTTATGTAACTGCAGGTGTGTATGTCCTTAAACCATGTATACATCATCGCAACTGTTTCAAAATAAGAAGGAAGGTACATGCTTAGCATTTTTTTTGCATTAGAACATCATATGATTTGTGTTCTATGCAGGGAATAGATGTGTATGTGGCTTTTGCTTTTACTGTCGTTACACTTACTGAAAGTAAGATGTTAAATACAGAGATGGGATTCTTATTATCTGCAATCGGTTGGCTAAATACTTTGAGTATGGACAGACAACATGGTATAAGCACAAGGCACCTTGGAAATAATGGCAGTGACCCCCCTCCAGAAGGCAGGTGAGTCAATTATGGTACATCTAATAGAGATTGTTTTACAGTCGTTGAAAAGAACTCAGTAAGCCTATGTGCAGCGACACGGAAAGATTCCCAAGATAAAGGGGAGTGTAAACAATGTGCTTGCTTCTGTGCTGCAAGATAAAACTGTACTTAAGGCCTGCAGGGTTAACAGTGAGGAGAAAACGGGAGCCGGAGGAGCACAGGGTCAGTGATATTCATTTTAAAACCATGTGTATGTCGGTGTGATTTTAGAAAAACCGATAAACATAGGAAGCACTGTTAGTGCCAACCATCAGATTTTGTTAAAACGAGAATATATTCTTATATCTTTAACAGACAAGCTGACTAAACATATGTGAATTCTAGACACGAGAGAAAAGAAGTGATCAAGAAGAAGGGGCAAAGGGGCAATTCCTGGAGCACACAGCGTGGCAGCGCTAGTGTTTCCCCTCCACACTCTGCTCACTTCGGAGGCAAGAGGGCAAGGCTCACCCTGGGGCGAGCATACTTACTGACAGATTTCAGGGTTTTCGCTCGTAAGACGCAGCCTCGGAAGTTTAAACGCAGCACATTTAGACGCCACTTTTGTAAAGTGGTCACCACACATCTATCTGCAATGTTTTTTACTGTGGAAAAATCAATCTAAACGGGATAAACAAATTGAAAGCATTAAGAAATGAGCAAGCTATTCCATATAAAAATTTTAAACATTTTAAAGTATCGAAATACTAGAAGCTCTTTGTGGATTCATTTCCAAATGGGAAAAGAAACTAATATTGTTAGAATGCCCTAATACACAAATAAAACTATTTTTGTGTACTGGCTGGTTTTGTGTGTCAACTTGACACAAGCTGGGGTTATCACAGAGAAAGGAGCCTCCCTTGAGGAAATGCCTCCATGAGACCCAGCTGTAAGGCATTTTTTCAACTAGTGATCAAGGGGGGAGGACCCAGCCCATTGTGGGTGGTGCCATCCCAGGGCTGGTGGTCCTGGGTTCTGTAAGAGAGCAAGCTGAGCAAGCCAGGGGAAGCAAGCCAGTAAGTAACATCCCTCCATGGCCTCTGCATCAGCTCCTGCTTCCTGCCCTGCCTGAGTTCCAGTCCTGACTTCCTCTGGTGATGAACAGCAATGTGGAAGTGTAGGCTAAATAAACCCTTTCCTCTCCAACCTGCTTCTTGGTCATGATGCTTGTGCAGGAATAGAAACCCTGACTAAGACAGCTTACAAGCATGCTTCCAGAACAATTAGACTTGGCTGGAACATTAGGACAAAAATTGTAAACACTTTTTTTAGCAAGTTGGGGATCAAACACCCATGCAAGCTAGGCAAGCACCCCATCACTGAGTTACATACTCAGTATACACACAGCTCCCACAGCCTTTGTGAACGAAGACATGCAAAGTAGAAAAACAATGAGATCTCATGTATCAAAGAGCTGTGCGAGCTCAGAAAGTTGGTAAGGGCAAGTCTTTAATCCGCATACTTTTGTGATTATCAGGCAAGATGTACAGCCATGTGCACGTGTACCATAACAAGAAGCAGGATTTTAGTAGCAAGAGGAGGAGACAACCTAATGCCTTCCGGTAAGACTGATTGAATAAATGGAGAGACATACAACAGAACACTGGGCAGGAGTTGAACTCGGGGCAAAAGAACACCCGGACCAACATAACACCGCTCTGCTGTGCTCTAACTCAGTCCAGGAAACGCGCTCCTTATCTAGGTACTTCAGGACATTGCCTGATGCCGTCCTTTTGGTGAGAGTGGCTTCTCAGAACTCAGGATTCCACTTTGAAAGATGCTGGAGAGCAGAGGTCCTGTGCCGCCGATTAGGAGAGAGGCAAGTGGCAGGTGATGGGTTTCCTTATTAATTAATTAATTAAGTATAATAATTAAGTTAACTTAATAATTACTATTTCATTGATTTAGCAACTAGTGTAGTAATTAAGAGCACGCTTTACGGATGGGCACATTCCAGCTTGAGTTCTAACCCAGGCACTTACTGATGTGGGCTACTCCTTGCTAACTCGAAGGTGAAAGAGGAGAAAAACAGCTCCGCCTATCTCGGGAGAACATGCCTAGCATGTGTGGGCTGAGCCTAAGGGGCAGCTGTGTCACCTGATCAGAGACCATGGCCAGACCTCACAAAACGTAAAGTGAAAAACAAACAACAGCAAAACCTTTCCAAGCCGTGTAAGGCGCAGAAATAAGCTTGCTTGAATCCGTCAGTGTACCGGCACGCATACAGGGCACGCATGCTCACGGCCTGGCATTCTCTGACGTGAACTTCTAGGCTGATGTTCTTATACTCTCCTGATATTTCTGTACTCTTTTTATAAGCTGGAAATGACTGTGCTTCTCATTCCAGAGAGACTCTGAGCAGTCTCATGGCCGACAGCAAAAATGAAGTATTGCTGTCCCTTGGAGACTTCTTAGGTCTGCAGATGCTGATACAATTGCAACTGGGATCACTTACGCCGTTAGCCAAGGTTCGGGACCGTTATTTCCGTTATTTTCCCTGTTTTCTAAAGTTAGTTCATAACTGACTTCATCACTTTCCCTCACTGATAAGGACTGGGGGCACTGGTGACACCATGGACTGGAACTGACCCGTGTCCAGGCGGCCAGGCACTGGGTACGAAATCTGTTGAGCCTTTTCATAGAGACTAAGAGGGGAGGACAAGGTGCCAGCAACTCTAGGTGAGCGTCAGCTCCTTGCACATCCATCCATCCCATCAGGACGCCATCCTGCTCCTGACTGTCCTGCTGTTCTGTTCTCACTCTGGGCCACACTGAGAGGAGCTAACAAATTAGACAGGCCTGTCTTGGCTTTGAGTTTAAGAAAGCGATTCTAAAACCAGAGCCTGCAGCTGATGGTCTGGAAGGATTGTGAAGACTGACTGTTGATTGCTACTCCTGAGTTCAGGAAACAGAGCAGGGGTGGGGGAGAGCCTCAGAGTTTGTATCTCAGACAGGCTCCTCTGTGATGCTGATGCTGTTATCTCAGGACCATGCTCGAGCTCTCGGTGAATAAGAAATAAGATGGTTTAAAGTTACAAGTCTCTTCATTTCCCTGTGAGTGCTCAAGTGTAGTCCAATGGTAAGGAGGCAGTGAGGAACCGAAACGAGAAACAGGAGGTTTATACCTTGGCTTCAAACTAAAGCTTAAAACTGACAGCTAAAAATACTTTCAGTATCTGTTTATTTTCTTGTTTATCTATCAGCCCTGGCTACTCGAAGCCCATATACACAGCAGGTCCCATCTGTTCTACCTGCCACCAGCCACGTTCAGTAAGAAAACTCCCTCCCTGTTTTAGAACTAACCTTACGGTTATGAGCCATGAGGTGGTGATTGCAAATCGCACGGCTCTAAATGCCCTCCCACCCCCCTCAGGGCTGGAAAGATGGCTCAGTGGTTAGGAGCACTGGCTGCTCCACCAGGTCCAGTTCCCAGCAGCCATGTGATGGCTCACAGCCTTCTGAAACTCTAATTCCAAAGAATATATGCCTCTTCTGGCATGTCAGGTGGTTCACAGATGGACAAAACACCCATACACATAAAATAATTATAAAAACTAATAATAAATAAATTTCTTTCTTTCTTTTTTTAGGGGGAGGGATTAAGACAGTGTCTCACTGTGTAGCTCTGGCTGTCCGGGAACTCACTAAATAGACCAGGCTGACCTTGAACTCAGAGATTTGCCTGCCTCGGCCTCTTGAGTGCTGGGATTATTGCTCAAATGCTTCCCTTTTAAAAGTTCTCTTTCTCATCGTTAAGAGCTCAACACAGAGTCTGTCCTCATCAGCGGGAACGAGCGCACAAACAATAGAACGAGGGTGAGGTGTATCTGACAAATGGGGCTTCGCTTCCTTCTAAAAGGAATACCCAACTCACACATTCCAGCATTTAAAATGTAAATACACCTCTAAGATAATGTCCCTCCGTATTTTCACCTCTTCCTCCAGGTCTGTGCTGACCAAAGCCAAGCAGCCAAAAAACCAAAACCACAAACAAAACCAGTTTCTGCTGGTGGCCTCCTTCCCTGCGCCCCCACCCCTTCTCTGTGGCCCATTTGCCTTGGAGAAGAACCGCGAGGCCCTGCACATCTACTTACAGAATTCCACAAGGAGCCTCTCTGAATCATCGACATCCAGGAGCGGTTGACTTGACTGCACGAGACCAAGTCTTTAAAGGTGAGGTACACGAAAATCTAAACGCAGAGAAAGGAAACATTATGTTGACTGATGTCTGGATTTTGGTGTAGCTCTTCCACTGTGTGTGTTAGTAAAGGCTATATCTTTAGTATATTAGAAAAGCAGACATTTAATGGCCAATGTCACATGTCAAGGGAGGGATTTTGTCTGAAGTCCAAGCTGCTGCCTTTGACCATGTGGCGTAATGCTATCCTTTTCTAAGGTTGTGCTATGGGTTGCAGATCTGGTTGGTTGGTTGGTTGAAGTTTGTTTGATTTGACACAGGATACCATGCTGCTCTGGCTGACCAGGACCTTGCCGTGTAAACCAGGCTGGCCTTGAACTCACAGAGATCTTCCTGCCTCTGCCTCCCCAAACCAGGATTAATGGCATGCCGTGCTCTGTGTCTTTATAGTGAGTCGAGTCCAGAACAAAGTCCTGAGCTCAGACTGTTTCTTGGTTCTCAAGAGCCATTTGAGGGACGATGAGTCTCCTCGGACTCTTATAAACATGAATCTGAGAATTTTTTTAAAGCTGCGCCATAAATTATATTCTTGCAATGAATTGAACCAAGTACTATAACGAACTCTATAATGTAGTCTCTGTTCATAGTTCTTTATAGGATTTTATTACTATTGACCTGTGAACTCCGTATAAGGAGTTTTATATAAACCTCTTAAAAATATGATTGTGTGATAGTTCAAATTGATAGCTACAGAAAGATAGCAGAAAGATGAGCGTACTTGTTTTCTGAATGCAGGTAAGATTCTGCAAGAAAGCTGGTGATTTTTTTTCTTTAAATAGTAGCTGATACACAGAACTCACTTAATAACTGCTAAGATGAACTGAATTTCCCTAAAGTTATGATATTATTGGAAAAGCTCAATAAACCCATCTGGTTTCCATCTCTGGAAAAGTGGTAGATTGGGAAAAAAAAAAAAAAAAAAAAAAAACATGATACTCTTGATACAAAGCATCAGTAAATACTAGAGCAAATTTTAAACATAACTTGAATTGTTTTCGAAGTAAAGGAAGTTTATAAATCCAGACTGACAAGGCACCCCTGCTACAATTGTCTGGAAGGCTAACGGATGGTTTCAAAACAAAGGGGCTCTGTAAATCTAGGCAGGTGCAGAAGAGAGCAGCGAAGCTTAGACAACCTAGGCACGTTCACACGCTATACACCACAGTGCCATTGGAATAAAAATAAAAATCCCCCCCCCAAAGAATTGGTAACAAACGCCAGTTAGCCTGCCCTTTCTAATCATTATGGAGTCCACCTGAAATTTATGATCCCTGCAGCTGGGTTTGATATGTTAGCATGCAACAGGGTTCCAATTTGAAAATAACCCTGGGACATCTGTCAGAAATAAATCTTTTTCTCTGAAGAGACACAGACTGCAGCCAAACATTACAGAACTGCCACAGATTAAGCCCAAATAAAACAAAAGGCTAAGCAACGTGAGGGAGAAAATCCACCAAGGGTAAACAGAAATGAAAACATCACTGTCAGACTGTGATTACACAACAGCCTTAAGATACTCAATACAGGGAAGATGGCGTTCTTGAGAAAGATATTGTCAAAAAGACTAAATCTGTCTAAAATTGTATAGGAGCGAGAGAGAGAGAGAGAGAGAGAGAGAGAGAGAGAGAGAGAGAGAGAGAGAGAGAGAGAGCGCAAGCGAGCTAAGACCCCTTGTTGCTCTTCCAGAAGACCTCAGTTCGGCTCCAAGCACCCACACCAAGCAGCTCACAATTCAATTCCAGCTCAAGGAAGACCCCCACACCCTCTTTAAGCACACACACACACACACACACACACGCACACACGCACACACGCACACACGCACACACACACACCTTTAAAAATAAAATTCATGTGAAGGCTGGAGAGATGGCTCAGTGGTCAAGATCACTGACTGCTCTTCCAGAGGTCCTGAGTTCAATTCCCAGCAACCACAAGGTGGCTCACAACCATCTGTAATGGGATCTGATGCCCTCTTCTGGTGTGTCTGAAGACAACAGCTACAGTGTGCTCATATACATTAAGTAAAAACATTTTTTTAAAAATTCATGTGAATTACAAATACAATTATTGGAATTAAAAATTCAATAGGTGAGTTAAAGCCTTAGAAAATAAACTGTAATATGTTTCTGAGAAAATTAGAAAAGCAAAGCACAAACAGATTAGAAAATAAAAGACGAGGAGGCTAAGACGTTTATGGCATGAAAATGTGTAACGCCTATCTTCACAGAATTCCAGGAGGAAATGGAACCTAAGTAAAATCCAAAAATAACCACAGATTAAAATGACAGCCAAAAAGAACCAGCAAAAATACGTGATGTAACCAGAGATAAAATGCTTTCAAAGGATGATGCTTGGATGGTATCCGAGTCCTTTCCCTGCTGGTGTGATCAAGTACTCTGGCGAAAGCAATTTAAAGAAGAAATGGAGTTTACTGGCTCCTGGTTTCAGGATACAACCCATCACCGTAGGGAAGACGTGATTCGGGCGCCCGACACAGCGGCCAATCGACAACACGGTCCGGAAGCCCAGACAGCAAATGCACGTGTTCAGTCAGCTTCCTCCTTTTTACACGGTCCTGGACCCACTCAGCGGGAAGGGCACCTCCCACTCTTAGGTCTTCCCTGGCCCTCCTAACCTAATTAGCACAATCCCTCACAGGTACTTGAGCAGCTAAATAATCCCTTAGCGTGTGCCTTGAGGGGGGCCCAGATCTGACAATGGACACAAATCATCACAGAGTGCAACAAAATAGGGCAGCCATCGATCCCCGGTGCTGTATAACACAACAGTGAATTACAACCCAAGATGACCATGAAGTACACAATCTAAAACCAAGTTTCAGTTTGCCCCCATTTAGAACCTCCACAAAGAAAATATCCGGAGATGGGGCAGGAGGAAAAAAAAAAGAAAATATCCGAAGAATATTGAAAGCCCAAAAGGGGTGGAGGATACAAATAGTTAATGATGAGCAAAGACTCTCAAACGAGTATATAGCTAACCACTGTTTTAACCTTGTAAAACAGTAGTATCACTAAAACTTTAGGTGAGTTAAGAATGCTTTGCTGAGCTAGAGGACCTAGTTTGGGTGGCTAGCAAGTGCCGGAAACATCTATCCTAGGGGAGATCCACTGCCCTCTTCTGACCTCTGCAGCACCTGCACTCTCTCAAAGTTTAAAGAATTAAACACTAGATGATAGTGACCTAGGAGTAGACTAAAGTATTCTAAATTCGGTTTTCGTTCAGGAAGAAAATATACCTATTCGTTCACACTGGTCTTGCTTTAAAAGTGTATATGTTGTGCAGGCTTCGGTTTAAACAACACAAAGAAGCATGACCCTTGAGTGAGGACGACGTGAAAACTCAGGAAGCATCCATACTTTTCAAAGTTCCCTCTGAATATTTATACTCCTAGGTGAATGTTACTTGCAGGGGGATGTTTCCGTGCACTGTGTATTCAAATGCTAATTTCTATACTCAGAGACCTGGGCGCTGCAGGGACCTGCTATTCTTATTATGAAGCAGTTCCTCAATCATTGTTCTGTAAAACATTGTTCTCCATCGACTTCTGATTGGTTGATAAATCTGATCAGCCTATAGCTGGCAGGAGAGAAGGCGGGACTTCCGTGCTCTGAGCCAGGCAGCGGTCCTTCGAGGAGACCAGGACTGAGAGGAGGAGGAGGGGCCAAAGTGAGACTAAGACCGCAGGTTGCCCCTTTTGGCTCGGAAGTAGGCCAGAGCAGCGTAGTCGCGTCAGAATAAATCTGCCCAGCTGTAGTGCTTGAAGCCTTTTAATAAATACAAAGGTCCCCGTGTCATTACTCAGGAACAAGGGCAGGTATCGAAAAGCCCACTTTTACAGCTACTCTTGGCCTTAATCAAAGAATTCTCTCTTTCTAGTGAACATTGGCAAGCAGGGAGATTTCACAGAGATGAGACTGATGGCTGAGGGCCTGCCTATTCCTAGTCTGTGTATTTAGACCATGTTCTCAGAGAATGCTGCAGAAGAGAGACAGGAAGAATGCAAGAGCTGGAAGATAGGGAAGACCGACGAACAGCTAACTCCATCTGGACAGGACATGGACTCACAGCAGCTGCTATGTCCGTGCTGGGTCTGCACAAAAAACATGCCTGTCAACACCAGGCATGGGTGGAACGGTTCGGGGCGCGTTCTGTCACTGCTGAACTATTTGCTACTGATAGACTCAGGGAGAGAGGGAGTCATGGTCTTCAGTTGTGTGTCTACTAGTGGCCTCGCTGGTGGATGGTCCAACCTAGTGCTCACACAGATGTCTCTGGAATCTGGGGAAGGCATTTGGTAGGGGTTTCAAGGGCAGGGTTGGGGATGAAAAGGAGACAGGAGAATGTGAAAGTAGGGGAGAGAGTGTTAGAACGCATTACATATATGTATGAAATTTCAAAGAACGCAATTATGTTTTTTTTTAAGAAGCACTGTTTTCAAAATAAGCGAAATCAGTGAAACGGCAGAAAAATATTGTATATTTTCTAAAGATGAAAGTAGGAAAATGTTAAAACTCAACTTTTTAAAAAGGCAAAAAGTAGGGGCTGGAAGGATGGCTCAGTGGCTAAGAGCACTGACTGCTCTTCCAGAGGTCCTGAGTTCAAATCCCAGCAACCACACGGTGGCTCACAACCGTTGCCCTCTTCTGGTGTCTGAAGACAGCTACGGTGTACAGTGTAATAAAAAGGCAAAAAGTAAAAAGTCTATAAAGTATGATTGCATATAAAATGAAATAAGAACCCAAGTATATCAGTAGTCACATGATGGCTTTTTCTTCTTTTCCTAAACAGAGTTTTATGTAGCCCAGGCTAGCTGCTCTGGATCTTCCTATCTCAGCCTCCCCAATGCTGGGATTATGGGCATGCTGATATCACTACACCTAGGAAAAGTCACAATCAGTCACCAGTTAGAAGACAAAAGTCACAGCTTAATAATGCTTTTGGCTCTGACATTTTCCCTGGGTATTAACGTCAGATCTTTCATTTTTATTCATTTTGCTTACTATTATAATGTAGGTTGATTTTAAAATCTTATGAAGAGAATTACTATAACTAATAAAAGCAATCATTCAGACACTTTACTAGAGATGTCCAGCGACGGGTGAGTGCCCAGCAACACACCTGACTGACCCGTGATGATGACACCTCACTATCTGGTAGGTGTGGGTATGGAAATCAATCTCTCTGTATCTCTGAGCTCTTCTGGGAAAGGCCCTGGCTGGCATGATGTGGGAAGCTCACGGTAAGAGGTGAGACAGAGCAGATCTGTACCTGGGTAACTGTCCGGAAGGACAATTAACTGGATATGCTGGCACATAGCAGCCATCACGTTAAATTGCAAAGTCAGGGGGATTGTGAGTTTCAGGGCCTCAGTTGTTTGAGACACCTTTTCTTTTTCAAAAAGTAAATGAATAAATAAATAAATAAATAAATAAATAAATAAGCCTCTTTTCTCCCACAAAAGTCACATGGCTGCCCTGAAGGAAGGCCCTGGGTAACTTATATCTCTGGGTCAGGAAAATCAGAGACCCTAGGGCTCACCCAGCCCGCGGAAAGGAATATTGCCAGAAACCCTGATTCTCTTTTTTTTTTAACAAAGATCCTGACATCTCAAGGGAGGTGTCCTGATAATCCTGACTAAACGCCCCATCTCAAGACCCTTAATCGTATCTGAAAAAAAATTACCGTGCTATGTCAGGTGGCACATTCCAAGGTTCTCAAGACCAGGACAGAGACATACTTGGGAGGGTCTGCCTGTGGTCCCCTGGAATAGTAAACACTAATTCAAGAAAGCAGGGAAGAAGAGGCCATCAGGAGACGTTAATCCCACGTTACGCTTCCTGACTATGCCAGGGGTGGGCACGCTGCTGTTCATTAGATTCTTCACCTGTCTGAAGGAGCTCATGGTCTCACTTTTGAATAAAATATATAGGAATAATTTCAACTAGTAAGGTGAAAGGGTAGTCCTCGCGCCCAACATGAGGAAGTGCTGTTGACCATCACTGGAGATGATGGAATAATCAGACAGTCCGTGTCTGAATTGGAAGACACGGTAACTAAGAGGAACTAAACCGGGTTTTTACAACTGCCCATGATGTAAATACCACATACACACAATTGAGACCTTACAAGACAAACCCACCAAATATCCAAAGACAGTAAAAATGCTAAGGTGTCAATTCTACCTAAAGCCTACAAACTCAATAAATCTGTCAAATTTCTAAAGGCTGCTTTTATAAAAATGGAAGCCAGTCTTCAAAATTTGCATGAAATTGCAAGAAATCTCAAAACAACTTTTAAAACCAACAACTGGAGGGGTTACATTTCCTGACTTCATACATACTACGACACTGCAAAAATTAAAACACTAAGTCACAGAACAGACACACAGCCCGTGGGCTGGAAGAGTCCAGAAACAGACACACCCACCAATGGCTAATTTACACTCAACAAGGAGACCAAACCATTGTACTGTGGAAGAACAGTTTCTCACTAAGCTGGGCACCCGTAAAACTTTCATACATCTAAATATGGAAAAGAAAGTAAAACCTTCACATTTTGTTTATATATTGCCACTGTGTCACTGGGAGGGTCGTGTGTGTGTGTGTGTGTGTGTGTGTGTGTGTGTGTGTGTGTGTGTGTAGCCCTGCCCATGTAGGCACATGTAGAGACAAGAGATTGATATTAGGATGTCTTCCTCAACTGCTTCTCCACATTTACTGACTTACTTACGACAGTCTTTCAACAAACTTAGAAGTCTCCATTTTGTCTAGACTACCTGGCCAATTCATCCCCAGGGTCTGCCCACCATTGTCCATCAGCACTGGGGTTGCAGATGCACACTGCACACTTAGCTTGCTAGGTCGGTGCTGAGGGTCTAAACTCCAGTCCTCACGATTGTGCGCCATGCCCTTCATCCACTGGGATTCCTCTCAAGCCTTATTACTATCTGGTTTTTATTAGTAAACTTGAAAAGTTTATTTTACCTACATCTTAGGATTAAATCAGTCCCAACTATAAGTTCTAACAGGATATTAATTATAGCAACAATAACAGCAGAACGTATCATATCTCAATGGATCCTATGCATCATTCGAATGTTAAATTCTTGCATGAATGGATTTGGATTTTCACCTAAATGCTGTACTTTGCATGGTAGCTTACCTAGTAAAGAAGGAGACTGTATAATGCTTCTCTCTCTCTCTCTCTCTCTCTCTCTCTCTCTCTCTCTCTCTGTGTGTGTGTGTGTGTGTGTGTGTGTGTGTGTGTGTGTGTGACTTGTCCCAGTGTGTAGGGCATTACTCACTCATTACCTATTAGGTGACTATTTTACAATGTCATACCTCATTAATTCCATACAGAGTTGCCCAGAGATATCTGAAAAGAAGGAAGGGTCCACATTGAAATATGGAATAAGCTATTTCAGACTTTATCTCTACTTTCTCCTAAGGAGTGGGGCCATCATTACATAATATACAAAGAATTTTCAAATGTTCATATGCTGTAACCCTTGGAAATACTAGAAATCAATTCCATATGCAACACTGGCCGCTGCCAAGATAGCTCCCGGGATTGTGGGGGTGAGGAACTAGACTTGCCAACTTAGTTCCATAGATAATCAGCACTTGGGTTATTTCGTGTCAGCCAGGAAAGTGACAAGATGTGGCACAGGGAAAAAGAGAGGTTTTAAGAAAACTGTATACCACTTCAAGTCTATGAGATAGGAGGCTGTTGTGGTAAAAATAAAAAATAAAAAGGTAGAACCCTTTTACCCCCACGCTAGTGCTAGTACCCGTAGGGCCACATGGCATTGCAGGATAGGGCCATATGGAACTAATCATAATTTGTCTCTGGTTAGTATGTCTCTCAGTGTCTCTCTGTTAGCTGCGAACTCTCTGGTTCTAGCTACCCAGTAAAATCAGGGCTCCAGAAATCCAGCAGCAGCTGGCCTAGCGTGGTTCCCTGCCACAGTCTCTGCCCACACTCCCAGCAACCACGCCCGGTACTTAAAGTATAAACTCCCAACTACCTGTAAAATCAAGACTCAATAGACTGTAATGCAACAATCAGATTTATATGTTAAATTCTCAATACACAATACATCCACACAATAAACTTGCAACCAATTGATAAGGATATAAAACTACCCACCTAGATAAGATAAATTTGCCTACAGAAATCCATCCCAGCTACCTTGGCAAATCAAGACCACGCAGATCTGGGTCATCATCCTTCCCCATCTCCATCTTGATTCTCATTCTCTCTCTCTCTCTCTCTCTCTCTCTCTCTCTCTCTCTCTCTCTTTCTTCTTCTTCTTCTTCTTCTTCTTCTTCTTCTTCTTCTTCTTCTTCTTCTTCCTCTTCTTCTTCTCCTCCTCCTCCTCCTCCCCCTCCTCCTCCTTCTTCTTTTTCTTCTTCTTCTTCTCTCCCTCCTTACAAAAGCTTGCCCCCGTCTTTTTTTTTAACTGCCCAATCATGGCCTTGACCTCATTTGTCTGCCTTCACCTGCATAATGACATCGACCTATAGGATGTCAACAACCACTCTGTGGGCACCTAGGGACTTCAGGTCTCAGGAGATGGTAGAATGAATCTAGAGATTCATTAATAATGGAGTGAGAACGGGGACTGGAAGGGACCATCTCAGGAGAAATGGTGGGACATAAGGAGAAAACAAAAGAGGAGAGAAGAAACTCCTGAGTAAGAGGAGAAGAGAAAAAGAAGAGTTAAAGAAGAGGCTGTAGGTACAAGGAAGCCAGCACCTTGGAAACTGAGGGAATCAGGGTGCCATTGATCCAAGTTAAGGTTACAGAGGCAGCTACAAGAGTCAACCAAGGACATGAGCCTCTTCTCACCTGCAGCCCTCTCCTCCCTCCTTACGTGGGAGAAAGTTTTGCTTGTGAAATGAATCCAGATGCAACTGGCACCAAAGATGGGGAAAGGGTACAGTATAAATCTTCAAAATTAGTCATAATTCATGCATCTTGGAACCATGGGTCTGAGGGCACCAACAGACAACAACTGCAATGCTTCCTCAGCAAGTGGGTAGTGCTGAGCATTTACCACAGAGGCTTTCCACTGCTGCATACGACCAAAGAAGAGAACCTTTAGCAGGAATTTGACTTCCAAATCCGACTGCAGAACATCACTGAGGGGAGTCAGAGCAGGAACTGAAGCAGAGACCATGGAGGAGAACTGCTTGTGCCCTCCATAAAGATTCCTTGCTCCCAGACGAATGTAGCTTGTGTCCAGATGACAACCTAAGCAGCAAAATGTACAAATGTGCACCAGCCAAGTCATTTTGCAAGAACCAGACACTCAGTCAAATTGATAAAGGGGGTCCCACCAATTTAAGGCTCATAAAGTATGAAGAAGAGATGGGAAAAAGTCCTGTGCACATCTCATTTTCCTTTAGTGAAGTATACATTCTCTCTGACACTTGGACGCAGTCACCGAGTAGGCAGGTCTAGGAGTGACTTCTGCCACCAAGAGACCCAAGGGTGAAGACATGGAAAGGACCCTTTATGTCGATGATAGGAAACAGGATGTAACAAAAGATTAAAATGTCAGTTCGAGCCCACAACATGTCAGGTGCCACAGCCTGAACCACAATCTCTGGATATTCCAGGATGAGGACAACGATGGTAGGTGAAACCAGTGTCCCTGCCCCTCTCTGGAGCCACGAGGTGGGGCTGGGTGGAGAGGGCACCGGCAATGGGTGTATGTGATGGACCAAGAAGGGTGCGAAGGCCCAGGCAAAGTGAGGAGGTGTCATCATCGCTGTGGAGACTGTAGGCTTAATGTTTGCACCCAGTGAAAGGAGATGGTTTCACCCTAGGTGGAGAGGGCACAGCATGGGATGTGGGAGGCCAAATGGCATGAGTGGGCTGAACTTTGGGGTAAGGGGGGTTGGGTAAGATTAGAGATTAAATAAACAGAGAAGTGATCAAGGAGAGCCCAGGAACCCCAGAAAAAGGATAGAGCAGAAGGAACGATGGTGGGGATTAGCAGGAAGAGGGATGAAATCCCTTGTATAATGAGGGGCTGTCTGGCTTATACTGTATGCCAGAAAGAGATCCTAAGAAGGGCAACATTGCCTAGAAACTGTAGCTGGGAACTGAATGGATGCTGTCTCTGAAGGATAGATCACCTAAGTAAGAGTATTGGGGGGTTGGGGATTTAGCTCAGTGGTAGAGCGCTTGCCTAGGAAGCGCAAGGCCCTGGGTTCGGTCCCCAGCTCCGAAAAAAAAAAAAAAAAAAAAAAGAGTATTGGACAACTGGGAACAGGTTTCTTTCCCTGGGAAGCATTTAAAACTATCAAAAAGACCACTGGAAAGGGTCTTGATACATTACACTGGAATTGGGTATTCCCAGAATTTCAATATACACAACAAGCATTGTTTCTGGTCAAGGAATTGACTTCACAACAAAAAGAAATGCTTCAGTGGCCCTGTTCATACAAGTCATGGTCTTTCCAAATTCTCCATCCCTCTGAAGCAGCTGGTTTGATACAATGGGAGTGGAGACTGGGTGTCACTGTGAAGACAGGTGACAGCACCTAGACAGGGTTCTCTAAAAGGCCAAGCATGGTGTGGGTCGGTACAGAGGCTGCATAGGATATATTTCTGCCATAGCCTGGATTCACCAGGGCAGTGGTCAGGGATGGAAATGATGGCGACACACTCACTATTTCCCCTTTGTAACCAACTGCCAAGTATTTTGCTTCCTGATCTTGTGATCTGATGCCGTGGACTTATTGACTAAGGGTCTCAGTCCCAGAGCAAGGAATGCTCCCGTGCAGAGGCTAAGCTGACTCCCACATGGCCTCATCTCTGCACCCACAGGCAAGGATGGGGTTACTGTGCTGCGGTGGCCATCAAGGAGCAAGTGGCCTGACCCTCCGTGGTGAATGTAAAGAGGAGTGAGTGTATCCAGAATACAAGACACCCTGTGGCCTTACCATGTTCAGCAGCCACAAGGACCCAATCTAAGAACTCCAAATGGCCCAGGCCCTTCAGGAATGACAAAGGTTACCACCCCAGGCTAGGAACCACAACCATCCAAGGGTCTCACTGAAGACAAAGTGAATGCAGACCAGGTAGTGGGGGAAGGCGTTACAAATGCCAGCTTCATGGTCAGTTACTTACTTCTTAATGTGTCTGCTAGTCAGACTTTTCATCACTGAGACAGATGCCTGAGAAAAACCATTTCTAGGAGAAAAGATTCATTGATTCATTAGGGCTCGTGGTTTTAGCCTATAACCAGCTCGCTCCATTGGCGTGGCTGTGGTGAGACATCACGATGACAGGAGTTGGGGTGGAACAGGGTTCTGACTTCACGGTGGCCAGAAAGCAGAGAAGGGAAGCCCAGGACAAGATGTAGGCCTAGTCCTACCTATGAAAGTTTTTATCATCCCCAATACTGACATTGAGTTACAAATTGATTACATTAGCCCTTAGGATGCAATCATGACTAAATCAACATCTGGGGGGCAAGGAGGGAATAACATCACATATAAACCTTAACACTATGAATATACATTAAACCAGCTACATCTGTATCATATATATATGTCTCCAATATCTTCTCTCTCTTTCCTCTTACATAATGTCAGATATACTTTGTCATCATTGGTTAGTATTTTTTATTTTATTTATTAAAGAGAAAAGTAAGCTACATTTTATCTACTATTCTGGAAAGAAGCTACATTTCCACTTAAGTATAGGTTAATTGTATCATTTTAGGAAGACTTATATACATTGCTATTGCCTGTAATTAAGAGATAAGGAGAGATATATGGATTGTCAGTTGTCATGGTGTGACTTTATGATGGCTTATTTTATGTGTCCATCTGAGTGGGTCATGGGGTGAATATTATTTCTGGGTATATCTGTGTGGGTGTTCTAAGTGAGATTAACATTTAAATTGGGCTGGACACACACACACACACCACACACCACACACACACACACACACACACATACACACACACACACACACACACACACTCACCTTACTATAGAATAATAGAACACCAGGGAGCTTCACCCAATTCCCTGAAGAAAATGAAAAACTGAACAGGACACCAAAATGTAGCCTTTGAAGGAATGTTCCCAATGATCCATCTCCATCAACTAGGTCTCAATTCTGAACAGCTCATTAAAATTACTCCATTGGTGACGTTAGAACTATCATGATCCTGAGAACTACACTGAGGCCTAAGACTCCAGCAAACGAGTCTTTGAGAGAATCTTCTTCCAAGCCACAACATTCTTTCTGGGAAGAACCCAGATGAACATAGCATCAAATATACAGAATGAGCAAATGTGAAAGGGGAGCCCGAAGGCTCAGGAAAAGTATCGTGGCATCTTAAACCGGGGAACATAATTTTCAAGAAGAAAATGGGGGAGGGTCTAGACAAAAGGGGGAGGGGTCCTAGAGTACATCAAGTTAATATCTTTCTGGGGATAAAAGAAAATTTTAAAGAAAAAGTCCCTGAATATAATTTGAAAAGTGATAACAGTATTTATTAACTATAATTCATAAGTATTGATTAATATTGATTTTTGTCCTTGATCTTGGATTTCTTAACCCTCAGAACTATGAGAAATAAATTTCTTAGACTTCCAATATCTGAGCCTATAAATCTATAGTGGGCTAAATGGACTGAATTTGTTCTCCAGATGTCTTAATATTCTTAATATGTCTCAGAATAAACTTATATTAGGGAGAAAAAGAACAAATACAGGTTAGAAACTTGGGCATTAATCTGTTCGTTGGTTTTTCTTCTTGATGCCATAAACGTGAGAAGTACATGTGAGTTACACGGGGACACTATTGCTGAGATTAAACACCGTAACCAAAGCAACCTGGGGAGGAAAGGCTTTATTGGGCTTAGACTTCCTCATCAAAGGAAGTCAGGACAGGAAGTCCAGCAGGGCTGGAACCTGGGGACAGGAGCTGATGCAGAGGCTGTGGAGGGGTGTTGCTTACTGGGATGTTTCCCATGGCTGATCATCCTGCTTTCTTATAGACCGCAGGACCACCACCCCAGGGACAACTCCACCCACAATGGGCTGAGCCCTCCCCCTTGATTGCTAATTGAGAAAATGCCTTACAGCTGGATCTCATGGACGACTTCTCATCTAAGTTCCCTCCTTTCCAGCAACTCTATCTTGTGTCAAGTTGACATAAAACCAGCCTGCACAGTTACATTATTTTATTTTATTTCTGAAACAGGGTCTCACCATGTAGCCTTGACTGGCATGGAAACTTACTTACGTTCTTAGAATATTATTTCTGCCTCAGAAATGGAGTGTTAAAAAAAATTGCCTCTATGGAATACCCTAGTTTGGGCACGCAGAACGGGAGAACGGCTAAGAATAGTGTAGCCGCTATATCACTATTTAACACTTCAAAAGATTAGGCTTAAATAGAAGGCACAATCCATCCATGGGACAGATTGTTTAACTGTTAAGCATCTTATTCTTGGAAGTTTTGGTTCTTTGAGACGTTGTTAAATCCCCCTCTTAAGTGCCTGGAAGTCAAGGTGCTATTATATTTTTTGCCATTAGATGTTGTGTACGGAGAAATTGTTAGTTTAAACATCAAGCAAAAACTTTTGACCTCCTATTACTCAGAGTCCATTTTAATTTTGAATAAAAAGGATTTCAGTAACCCACCAAGGTTTACCTTTTTTTAAGCAAACTTTTATTTCAAGTAAATGAGTGTTTGTAGAACTTGGACACAAATCTCTCCTAGAAGAACTTGTTATGTGGACCTGTTGGGATGGTATATGCTAGCAGGATACCCTGAAGAGACACTGGCGGGGGAGGGGGAATGTCACAAGTTCTAGACCATCCTGGGTTACACCTCTGGCGCCAGTGAGATGGCTCAGAGGTAAAGGCTCTTACTCAGAGGTAAAGGCCTGACCACGTGAGCTCCATCACCAGGATCCAGATAGGAGGAGAGAACCAACTCCTGCAAGTTGTCCGCTAGCTTCATACACTAGGGCTCAAGTGCCTCTCCCTACAAGAAATACATGGAATTTAAATCGTTAAGGAAGAAAACAAAAGGAGGAATTGCCCAAGCTTCCTCTACGAGGGCTCCTGGATACCACCCCAGCCAGGAAAGCAGCTCCCTGATCTAGATTTCCTAGTGTCCGGTGCCTTGCCTGAGATCAATGTTAATTGTCTGGGCCTGGGAAGCCAGGCTTGGTGTTTGTCAGAGCTGCTATGGTGGCTACGGTGCTGTCTGATCTGCTGTCTTAACTGCTTTCTAGTTCTCTGATCTTAAAATGTTGATAAAGTTGATGTTTATGAAATTGTTTCCAAATAACCTAACGATACAACTTAATGTATTCAATTAAACGATCCCTGAACACTAGTGGTTAGACAGTCATGGGTAGAAGCGCCATGCAGGGACTGACGTGACTTTTAAACACACCTCTGAGCTGCCTCACAGCACAAGAGATGTTTAAATACATTCAGCGTTTAACAGAAAGCTATTTTTAACTCTCTGGGAAGTATGAAAACACTGCTTTGAGATAAATGCAGAGTTTCCAAGAGGATCTTTGGGGAGTTTTTAGAAACTCCCCAAACATGGAATTTGTTGTAATGACATGGGTAGCCCTGGGCATGGGTGAGGCTGATAGCTTGGGTGGCTCTGAGGACTCTTACAGATGTCAGAGCTAGCCAGTTAGGTTCCCAAGAGCTGTCAGACTGTGCACAGCATGGGCCCCTAGGGCTGGGGTAGACAGCAGGATTGCTACACTGTAGCCTCTGAGTCAGTCTCACCACAGCCACTCCAGCTATTCCTGTATAGATCTTAAAACAAGAATATTTTTGCCTTTCTTTTTTTGAGACAATGTGTCATGCAGCCCACAATAGCCTTGAACTTGCTAAGTCAGTGGCTCTCAATCTTCCTAAAGCGGTGATCTACAGTTCCTTCTGTTGTGGTGACCTCCCCCGCAAGCATGAAATTATTTTCATTGCTACTTTGTAACTGGAATTTTGCTACCATTATATGAGTCATAATGTGCTGGGGACAACATACCATGACATAGATGCCTGGGGTCATGAGAAGCAGGAGACACATCCTTCCAGGGGACCGGCCATCAGAAATAATGAACTGTTCGCAGCAGGCCTGGATGGTGACGTCTCAGAAGCCCGAGGGTAGCTTGTTTGTAAAAGAGTTGTTCCCATTCCTCCTAGCCTTAGCACTGAACAATGGCTGTATAGATTTCATTTGTGTGTGACTGCTTTTCGCTTGGCCTTGTTGTGCATAATTATTCTATTATATCTGACTTTCCCGTTTCTTTCTCCTTCTGCTTTAGTGAGTTCTGTGAAACTAGATGTTCCTTGATGTAATGATTCTTAAACAATCAAACATGGAGGCATAGGGGCACAGCACAGTCCTAATGGCCCAGGTGTAAGCTGTGGGCTATAAATTTAGGAATAATGTAATAACTGCACGACGGTAGTTTCAGATTAATGTTTGACTTGCAAACAAAATTTGAAGAGATTATGTTTAGGAATAAGTGGAGAAAATGAAGCAGAGCCAATATTGAGACCCCAAGAAAGGAAAAAGCTATTGAAGTTATGAAATGAGTTTTGCACACTTGAGAGTGGTTCCTGGTCTTTTCGGAAATGTATATGTAAGCTTTTCGGAAATGTATATGTAAGCAAGTATAGAATACATAAAACTATGTAAAACTATGTTAAAACACTGGGACTCTGAGAAGAGTCATTGTGTGCAACGTGCAGAAGCAGGAAGCCAGTGGAGCTGCTGAGTTAAGGGTTAACTTGACTCTTTCTGGCCACTGCCTGGCAGCTTTGTCCATGCCGTTTATCATTAGAGCTTCACAGGCAAATCTAAGTAGCTGACCTCGGAGCTCTGAGCTCTGAAGTATAGTAAGACAAACATTAAAAGTTTAAATAATGATAAGTTTGCAATTATTATCTTGGCCACAGGCCTAAGATTAGGGGAGGCTTGAAACTTTTGGGGAACAATTGTAATTCCTAATTCTCTGTGAGATGTGATCATTCTTTTGAACTTGACACATTTGGTAATGATTGGACAAATGTCTCTCTTTCTACCTGCTTCTTGGAGTAACAGTAAAAGGCCAGGGCAAGTTAAAGGCGAGGGATTGGGTGTTTGAGTGAAAGGAGGGCACATGGAGGTGTGCGTGGTGTGAGCGGTGTGTATGGCAGTGTGTGAAATGAAGCTCACGAGAGAGCACAACCTCCAGCCCAAGGAGAGAGGGAAAGTGCATGCAGCCTCAAGCTGCAAGTAAGCCAGGGAGAGAAAGAGAAAGAGCAATCTCGAGCCTTGAAACTTGCCTGTCAGCTTATACCCCGAAAGGGTTGCCTGTGTGTTTTCTTAGGAGCCTTCCAGGTATCCCTGCTTCCAGTTGAGAACCCTGATCCTGCGTCGAGCGAGTCTGGGCCCCGACAGCAAGGTAAATATGTGTGTTTTTTAATGGTTTTAGGGGACCCCTGTGAAAGTCATTCAACCTCCAGGTTGAGAACTGATATTCTGAGTAGTTAGAAATGACTTTGAACTCCTGAACTTCCTGCCTTCTCCTCCTGAACGCTGGGGCTAGAGACGCACGCCAGCACGCTGGCTCCAAAGACGTTCCACTTGCCAACGGTCAGGAAGAGAACACTTTAAATAATGTTCAAAAGAAAATGGTCCCTTTTTGGAGACTACAACTCAGGAGGGACTGTTTTGGTATACAAGGTTGAAAATATTTACTATCTGTCCCGGCTCTTTACCCCCACCCCCACGAAAAGTTTATCAATATCAATCTGATCACCAGAATATAGAACCTGATAATACTCTAGGTTAGTAGGTGAGACCCAGGAACGCAAGGAGCTGATAAAAGCAAAACATCAATGAAGCCCACACGAGCCCTGCTCTGGGACGAAGGCATTAACAATTCCAAGACCTCATTAGGCAGCAGACTGGAAAGATTCTAGCTGCTTAACAGTCAGTCCTTCCGCTCTTGCTCCCTGTGGTTCAGGAATCCACACCTCAAGAACTTCAATGGCTTGCTCACTCCTTCCCCCACCTATACAATTAGCTGTATGTATTTAAAACAAAAAACAAAAAACACGATTTCCCACGAACACCCCAATTCATTTCTAACATCACATCATCCATTCTAATATCCTCCTTCCCATATGAATATTTTTACTTGTTCCTTGGCACGCACGCATGCGCGCACACATACACACACACACACACACACACACACACACACACACACACACACACATGCACAGGGTGAAGCATGAGCTTTTGTTACTGCTACATTTCTTGTATGATGAGGATAAGATTGTGCATTTGGTTTTTATTGCTCAAACACACAGCTCAAGGTGCACACAGAAACATTCAGGCTGTTTAACAAACAGCTCTCAGGGGCGAGAGTCTGAACCCACCAGCAGGACAAAGGCAGACGCTGACAGACACTGTAGAGGTCAAACCAGCCCTGCCGAAATAGCTGCCTTTTGAGAGAGGGATCGGATCGGTCAGTACAGATGAGAGGGGTCCTGAGATGCACGACAGGAATGTGGGTTATGGCTGACACCTGCAGTGCATTACCATGAGGGCTCTCCCAACAGACGATGGTCTCTAGTGATGCCAAGAGGCAGCAACCGAGCCTGTCTGCCAAGGGGCCTGCAGTGAGGACTGGGATCAAACTGGACTCAGGAAGAGGAATTCATTACTTGCAAGGACTGTGGATTTGGGTAGAGAGCACGGCCATAGTGGTCAATGCAGACCTGAGCCCAAGCCCCGCCTTCCATGCGTGGGCCGTGAGGAGAGTGATCTGAGACCCTCGCAGTGCCAGGAAGTAAGGCTCAAGAGGCATTAGGATTGAACTTGATGACAGACGATGGTTATAGTGGCTTCCACATGAGTGAGGACGTGTCGCAGCTAGGCCTGATCAATAAACACAACGCTGATTTTCATCCTAATACTGGGAAGCAAATTCATGCTCTCTGTGAGGTAGAAAGGCTGACCCTGGGCATGATTTCTTTCATTTATGAGGAAGAAAAACAACGCGTAATTCACAAATATTTGGGGAAGGGTACATGAGATAATATGTAAACTACCAGCACGTTTCTTAGGGTGGTATAGATGCGTTTTACATACTTTTGAGCACTATTACTTATTATAATAAAAATACAACCCCCACGCTGTAGCAAATTTTAAAATAGTAGAGATTGTACTTTCTATTTATTTTTATGTCAAAGTGTGTCTTGAACAGTAGTTACTATTCATGAACTGGATGTAAAGGCCCCAGCCAGCAGCTGACTGAAACAGATGCAGAGACCCAAGGCCAAACATTGGGTCGAGCTCAGGGCGTCTTATGAGGAGTTGAGGGAAGAATTGAAGGAGCCAGACTGAATAGGAGTCCCACAGGAAGACCCTTGGGGCTCTCAGAGGCCGAACCATCAACCAGAGAGCATACATGGGCTGGACCTAGGCCCCCCCGTTCAGATGTAGCAGATGTGCAGCTCAGTCTCTACGTGGGTCCTGAACGACTAGAGCAGGGGCTGTCCCTAAATCAATGTTGCCTGTCTGTGGGTCCTGTTCCCCTAACTTGGCTGCCTGGCTGGCTTCAGTTGGAGAGGATGTGACTAGCCCTGCAGAGACTTGATATGTCAGGGTCAGGGTCGGTTGGAGGTTACCTAGGGGATCCCCCCCCACTCAGAGAAGGGGAGGGAAAGTGGGGAGAGAGACTGTAAGGGGGGTGCAGCGACTGGTATATAAAGTGAATAAATAAATAAATACATAAGTACATAAATAAATAAATGAAAAAGAAGAAACAGGAAGGCTGACAGGACAGCTCCGCGGGTAAAGGTACTTCAGCACAAGCTTGGCAGCCTGCTCTGAGCCCTGGAACACATGTAAAGGCAGAAAGGAAGAACTTACAGTAAAATTGCCCTCTGACCTCCACATTCATGCTGTGGTGTGTGAATTTCCCAGGCTCACCCTACCACACACAAAAACGTGCACACACACACACACACACACACACACACACACACACACTCTCACAAATGCACATGCACACGTTATAAATAATAATAAAAAACAAAAAACACTTAACATATAAATCCATATGTAAATAAGAGGTCTGGACCAGCCCTCATTGCTCTGACCTGAGTGACAGCACCGTCTATTTATCAAGGGAAGACTGGGAGTATGGAGGAAACTAGAGGATGAGCAAGTTAGACATGGTGGGCGGCGGGTGCTGTGGAACACCAAGGGGGCTTACCCAGCAGGTACCGATTGGCCATAAATGGCCAAGGTATCAGAACTGAAAGGTGTCTAGAGATACTCAGACTTGAGTCTCAACAACAGAGCAGCAGGTATTGAAGTCACTCAAGGGGTGAGGACGGAGCGAGAGCAGAGGAGCACTGGGGAGCACCTACAAGCACCCACACGGGAGGCGATGGGGACGCGTTGGCCCTGAAGTGGCTGAGAGACAGAGGAAGTATGAGAGTTGGCGGTTACCATGTCACATCCAGCCACAGAAATGTCAGTGGAGCTACAGAGTGGTCACCCACTCCCGGAGCCTCAGCTGAGGCACAGCTGGGCTGCATGAGCATCCGTCCTGAGGGTGAGCTTGGCACAGACACCACATGATCACATCACACTTGGCGTGTTTCTGTTCTAGCTCTGGGTAACACTGAATGTGAGCGTTGCTTGGAAGACGGGTGAAGTTGGAATTGGAAAACAAATCAGAAACTCGTACAGATGGTCCATTTACAAAACAACGGAACGGGACAGCAACAAGAGGAAGGAGGCCGCAGGGTAAAACGGTGTGTGTTCATTTAGCCAGAGTGACAAGGAGCATGGAGTGGGCCCTGGGTGGGATTCCCACACATGGCTCAAGAGTCTTAGCCCAGGGTGCTCTTCCCTCAGCACAGCGTCACCAAAGAACCTCATCTTGGAAACGGCACTGTGAGGCAGTCCTCCACAATAAAGCAAGCCAGAGTTGTTGCTACAACTTAAGTGGTCTAGTATCTCCAACTGGAAGAGAGTGCTTCCCATGTAAGATGATTAACTTCAACCCTGGTACCCAAGAGGCACTCAAGGATTTCCCCACTGATTCTGCCTCTGTGCTGTGTAGTAATACATTGTGGGGTTACATTTCTGTTGTCGGGTGTAGTTTCTTCCCACAACAGGACCAGGATGGGGAGAGTTCACTGTCCGTGCATAAGTGATCCGGGTAAGCTATTTATTACCTAGAGATCATTTCCCCAGACCTTCGGAAGGCTTGACCAGCTCAAAATAGGGAAGGATAAATGCAGCCCAACCAACATTATGAGGAATGAACACACTCTTATTCTTAATTCTTAAAATCCTTAAAAGGCGGCAGCTGAGAGAGTGTCAGGGAGGGAGACAGAGCAGGGAAGAGACTAGAAACAGTCACACGACCACGGTATGAGCTGGAAACTGGAAAGGAAAAGAAGCCAGAAGTTAGTAGGCACGCTTAAATCTGTGGGTGCAGCAGAGGAGCCAGGGAAGCATACAGAGGAGCAAGCATACAGAGGAGGCACTTTATTTGTTTTGATATAATAACAACCTTCTAATTATCTGATACTCCCCCTAAATGGAACAGAATGTCTTTCTGTCAACAAACTCTCCAGACTGGAAAACACAAAACCTGAGCTGCATAAACATTACTTTTAATGGAAACACTTCATTCCTTGGCCTTCTATCTCCATCTGGAAAAGGTTCAGTAACCCTGTGCGCCTCTCCCTCTCTCCTCCCTCTCTCCTCCCTCTCTCCTCCCTCTCTCCTCCCCTCTCCTCCCTCTCTCCTCCCCTCTCCTCCCTCTCTCCTCCTCCCCTCTCTCCTCCCCTCTCTCCCCCTCCCCTCTCTCCTCCCCTCTCTCCCCACCCCTAACTCCTCCCTCTCTCCCCCTCTCCTCCCTCTCTCCTCCCCTCTCTCCTCCCCTCTCTCCTCCCCTCTCTCCTCCCTCTCTCCCCCTCCCCTCTCTCCTCCCCTCTCTCCTCCCCTCTCTCCTCCCTCTCTCCCCCTCCCCTCTCTCCCCACCCCTAACTCCTCCCTCTCTCCCCCCCCTCCTCCCTCTCTCCTCCCCTCTCTCCTCCCTCTCTCCTCCCCTCTCTCCTCCCCTCTCTCCCCCTCCCCTCTCTCTCCACCCGTAACTCCTCCCACCACGAGAGAACACCTGATTTGGGACACAGGATTAGAAAGCGGAGAGCCAACCCAGGTCCTGCTGCATGCTGCTCTGGGCCTGGCTGCAGGACGAATGTGTCTGCTCTGTCCTGCTCTGGGGGAGTCTGCAGGTGTTCCACTGTTCAGGGATTAAGGGGTAAGAGGTCTGATTTGTGAACTGGGTAAGAATAAGGTCCTGTTCTCGGACACTGGTCCTAAGACATCGTCTCTTATTAACTGGATCTGAGCATTCTCCAGCTTTCTCTACGTGCTTGATTCCAAACGAAGAGGAGGAGGAGGAGGCTGCTGTGACCATGCTGAACTGGCAGGGAAGCTGGACATATAAGTCTGAAGTCATTCTTTAGGTACAATTCTGTGACCTTATAAGTTTCCAGCTGACTCTGGGATTTTCTAACTTAATTCTACATTGCCATCCAAACTCAATGATTCCAAAATTATATTCCTCTACTGTATCAAATATTGCTGCACACCAGATGCATGTCAAGCCTCACATTCTAGGAGACTGAAATTCTCATCGTTATAAGTATTGAAAAGGCTTCACTGTGGCTGCTGTGACCAACCAAGGAAGAACACAGAGAGAAGGGCCAAGGTCAACATCTGGGGGCGCAGTCAGACAGCTCAAGTGACATAGGCTCAGGAGTAAGAAACAACATATCATGAAGATAGAGAACCAACTTCCGGAGAATAGACTAGAACTTTTCAGGGCATAAAGGATTTAAAAAGAAATAAAGAAAAAAAAAGAGCATTTCGAGAAAGGAACATTATCGAATAGAGAGCAGTAAGCGTCCAACCGTGATTCACTCAAAGCAATCAAAGCCCAGCTGTCTGCGTGAGGGTGGGGAGCACACAGACCGAGGGACAGAACAGATCACATCCAAGCTGGGTCAGAGGACGACTAAGCCTGACAAGGAAGTCGCAGAAAGGAGTCCTACACAGAGAGGTCATGGTGGCCAAAAGCCATACAGCGAGACCAGAGCCAAAGGTTCCAGTGGGGAAACGTAAGAATGGAGCCTGGAGGGAAGAGGGTGCTATAATAGGACAAAGCTCACACAGCATTTGAGAGCCAATAAGGAGAGCAGGAGGCACCCTTTCGTGTTCTGAAGTGGAAATGTAAGGGCTCTTCGGCAAGTCAGTGGTGTTGGATGGTGTTTTGCTGGGGCAAACATGTGAAGGAACGTTCTGTTGAAGCGGACATAGGTGACATAGGCAGACTCGTGAAGGAGTGTTTCGCTAAAGCAGACACTGGAAAAAGGATGCTCTGTTTGAAGCAAGCACGTGAAAGGACACTTGATGAAGGATTCTTCGCTAAGAACACACATGTATTGGTCTGCGTTACATTGTATAGTTGAACTCCATTTGTTGGGACTCCATAGAGAGAAACACACCTAAAAACTTCTGGTGGTGTGCTGGTGACTCCTTACCACTTCTTGGACTTGGGCTGATTGGCAGAGTGATGTCAGCTGAGACAAGACATGTGCTGAGGCTAGACCCGTAGAGGACATGCGATGTTTGCAGGGAGTAAAAAAAGGACTCAATGGACAGTGATGGGAGCTTGGCTCCTTTACACAGCTATGTAACATTTGTTAGTCTCCAGTCTTTGCTGATCTTGGCTTCTCTGAGAGAAGCACAGCCAACTTCTTCCGGCGTTCCCTCTTGGTCCCCCTACTGACTCCTGTCGAGGCTAGCTTTTCTCTGTATCCTGACTCTACTGAACTGTTGGTATACTTGTGAAGTGTTTCCCAGTAGATGGGCTGTCACTGCTGATCTGTGAGCTGAACTTCTGATTCCCTGATGACGTTGCTCTAAAGATCCTTTCTAAACAGGATCTTCCCCGTGTCCTTTCTATCCCACTACTTCCGGTGGGTGGTGGCCTACAAGGGAGGTTAGAGTGCCTAAGAACCATCCTTAAAAGTAGGTTTTGAAAAAACTACGGTTACAATGTTTTATTTATTTCGTTTAAAGGGTTGCATGCATGGAGCTCAAGGGACAACCTGTAGGAGTCAGTTCTCTCCTTCAGCCATGTGAGATCTAACTCAGGCACTGAGGTTCCGTGGACCCTGAAGAAAGTCTTCACCAGGCAACGACAGGAATAAATGTGGCAACTGAAGAAGTCTGGTGTGCAGGTGGACAAGGTAGAGGCTGAGAGACCAATTAAAGACTCTCAATAATACTAACGAGTAAAAGAGACTTCAGAGACCAACAGAAATCAAGGTTACCGGCTAAAGTAAGTCAAAAGAGTGTCATGAGCAGCATGGGAGAGAAGTCAAAGGTCATTTCCAAATACTTGCTGAGTCAGCTGAGATGGCAATGGTGCCACTCGCTGCAAACAAGGATGCACCAGCGTGAGCACCGGATGTGATACAGGAGGAAGGGGAAGGTGATTTCGGCTTTGGAGATCATGAGTCGGCTTGTGCTGCTGGACTTGGGAGTTAACTGCTGTGCTGCGGGTCACAAGGCGGCTAAGACGGATGGACAACTAAACTGCTAAGGTGAACTAGTCTCCATCGGTCACTTAGTCTAACGTTGCCAGTTGCTGTCTTAGGTTGGATTTCCACTGCTCCCATGAAAACACCGTAACCAACACTCAAGCTGGGAGGAGGGGTTTATTTGGCTTATCCTCACCGGAGGAAGTCAGGACAGGAACTCAGGCAGGGGTGGAACCTGGAGGCAGGAGCTGATGCAGGGGCCATGGAGGGTGCAGCTTACTGGCTTGTTTTCTTGTAGAACCCAGGAGGCCTGGGCCCTCCCACATTGATCACTAATTGAGAAAATGCCTTGCAGCTGGATCTCATGGAGGCGTTTCCTCCACTGAGGCTCCTTTCTCTCTGATGACTCTAGCTTGTGTAAAGTTTACACACACACACACACACACACACACACACACACACGCACAAGCACACACACGCAGCCCGTACAGGTATGGAAAGAAAATCATTTAGCAAGGCTTCAGGAAGTGAGTCAGGAGCTGGGAAGTCAGGCCTGTAAGATCAATAGAGACACTGGCTCTGTTCCTGACATCTTTCTCCCTGAGTAGGCCATGTCTCTGCTTGCCTTTGGGCTGTTCTGTCAAGTCCTAGCCTGCCTCACTCAGCCTTCCTTTCCACCTCTGGCCTGGGAGCCTCTCTTCTTTGTTTCTTACTCAAGTCCTTTTCTTTCCCACTGCCACTGCCCTCACTGTGTTTCTTAGAGAAAGCCCCTCCCTCCAGACTCATCCACCTCCCGTCTACAAGGCAGGCAAGACTGTCTAGGTACATATCTTAGTTAGGGTTTTACTGCTGTGAAGAGACACTATGACCAAGGCAACTCTTATAAAGGACAACATTTAATTGGGGCTGGCTTACAGGTTCAGAGGTTCAGTCCATAATCAGCATGGTGGGAGCATGGCTGAGTGCAGGCAGACGATAGTGCTAGAGAAAGAGCCGAGAGCTCTACATCTTCTTCTGAAGGCAGCAGGAGGGGGACTCTCCTCCACAGGCAGCTAGGAGGAGGGTCTCTTCTACACTGCATGGAGCCTGAGCACTAGGAGACCTCAAAGCTCACTTACACAGTGATGCACTTCCTCCAAAAGGCCATATCTCCTAATAATGCCACTCCCATAAGCCAAACACATTCAAATCACCACAGTAGACTACCCAAAATACCTTCACACACAGACACAGACACACACACACACACACACACACACAGAAACACACACACACACACAGATACACACACACAGACACAGACACAGAAATACACACACACACACAGACACAGAAACACACACACACAGATACACACACAGACACAGACACAGAAACACACACACACAGACACACACAGATACACACACACACACAGATACACACACAGATACACACACAGATACACACATACACACACAGATACACACACACAGATACACACACACACACAGACACAGAAACACACACACAGATACACACACACAGACACAGAAACACACACACAGATACACACACACACACACACACAGATACACACACACACAGATACACACAGACACACACAGACACAGACACAGAAACACACACACAGATACACACAGACACACACAGATATACACACACACACATACACACACAGACACACACACACAGATATACACACACACATACACACACACACCAGGACACATATAGGCATACATCCAAATGCACACAGAAAACACAACACATATGCATTTACACATGAGCGAACAAGTATACACACATGCACGTATGACATGTACACATACAAAAAATTAATTCTCTATGGTGTGCTCTGTATGCATGTTGGTTAATTTGCTATTTGATTTACCTTAAAATATAAATCCACAAAAATAAAGTTATTATTTATTTAACCTGCTGGGGTTTTTATTTTTCTCAGCATCCAAAAGAGAGCCCTGTGTACTGTGTGCTTAGACAGATACTGAGTAAATGATTAAATCTGCATTGCTTGAGACACAGTCTGTTGGGTACTAGGAATAAAGAAACAATAAATTAAAAAAAAAAAAAAGTGACACCAGATTCCAAAGAGCATATGCTTTAGCAGGAGAAACAGACAAGAAATCAGAATATTTAAAAGAATTAGAAACTGTGATAATGGTTAGGTCTCAACCCCAACCCCCACCTCCCACCCCCCATCCCCCCAAACTGCTAACTAAGGTGCTTATTAACATATCAAAGCTGATGCTGGCTGCCAGGCTCTCCCATTACCCCTCAGTCCCTACCTGTAACAGGGTCTTTTGGGGAGGTGTACACTGCCCCCTACCCTAAACCTCTCCAGCCTAGGGGCTGGCCTGCCCTTCCCCCAAGTCTTTTCCCTATATAATCCAGCCGTTTTAGCGATGCAGGTCCTTTTGGCCCCTTTGTCTCTAATTCTCTTGGCCAGTCTTTTGGCCCAGGCCGCTAGTCTTAGTCACTCCCCATCCCATCCCACACCCCACATGTCCTGGCTCAGTCTGGCCATGTTCACTCTGGTCTCTCCCAGAAGTCTCTGCCTCTGGCGATGCTCCCTCTCGATGTACAATAAATCTCTTCCTCTGCCCCATGAATGCCTTCGGTGGTCCTGGTCAGAAGAAGCCTCTCCGATGGAGTCATGCAGCTGACACAGGGAGAGAGCCCAGCTAGGCTAAGGCTGCGGTAGAGAAAAGCTTCAAGCAAGGATGAACACACACGAAGCCCATGTTGTATCCTGAATTTCCTCCCAGCATTCTCTTCTCCTGTACTTCATGTTTCCATCGCAGATTTACAGGCACACTCAGCTAGCAGCCATCCCAGCCCCCACCCAGCCCTCACTCATAAGAAGTATAAAATGTATGTTATAGGAAATACAAGTGGGTGGTGCCCTTTGCTAGGAATTTTCAAACTTCCGATCGAGGAGTCAGTGAGCTAAGAGAACCAGCAGAGAGAGCTATTTGAGAGGCAGTCTTTCTGACTTTCCACCTAATGGCTTCAAGTCAGCAGAAAGTTCAACATGTTAGTAACAGTAACTAAGACTTTACCATGTGTCGGCACTGCTCATGTTAGTAACAGTAACTAAGACTTTACCATGTGTCCGCACTGCTCATGTTAGTAACAATAACTAAGACTTTGCCATGTGTCCGCACTGCTCATGTTAGTAACAATAACTAAGACTTTGCCATGTGTCCGCACTGCTCATGTTAGTAACAATAACTAAGACTTTACCATGTGTCGGCACTGCTCATGTTAGTAACAATAACTAAGACTTTGCCATGTGTCCGCACTGCTCATGTTAGTAACAGTACCTAAGACTTTACCATGTGTCAGCACTGCTCGTGTTAGTAACAATAACTAAGACTTTACCATGTGTCGGCACTGCTCGTGTTAGTAACAATAACTAAGACTTTACCATGTGTCCGCACTGCTCATGTTAGTAACAATAACTAAGACTTTGCCATGTGTCCGCACTGCTCATGTTAGTAACAGTAACTAAGACTTTACCATGTGTCGGCACTGCTCGTGTTAGTAACAGTAACTAAGACTTTACCATGTGTCCGCACTGCTCATGTTAGTAACAATAACTAAGACTTTGCCATGTGTCGGCACTGCTCATGTTAGTAACAATAACTAAGACTTTACCATGTGTCAGCACTGCTCATGTTAGTAACAGTAACTAAGACTTTACCATGTGTCAGCACTGCTCGTGTTAGTAACAGTACCTAAGACTTTACCATGTGTCGGCACTGCTCATGTTAGTAACAATAACTAAGACTTTGCCATGTGTCGGCACTGCTCATGTTAGTAACAATAACTAAGACTTTACCATGTGTCGGCACTGCTCATGTTAGTAACAATAACTAAGACTTTGCCATGTGTCCGCACTGCTCATGTTAGTAACAGTAACTAAGACTTTACCATGTGTCGGCACTGCTCATGTTAGTAACAATAACTAAGACTTTGCCATGTGTCCGCACTGCTCATGTTAGTAACAGTAACTAAGACTTTGCCATGTGTCGGCACTGCTCATGTTAGTAACAATAACTAAGACTTTGCCATGTGTCGGCACTGCTCATGTTAGTAACAGTAACTAAGACTTTACCATGTGTCGGCACTGCTCGTGTTAGTAACAGTACCTAAGACTTTACCATGTGTCCGCACTGCTCGTGTTAGTAACAATAACTAAGACTTTACCATGTGTCGGCACTGCTCGTGTTAGTAACAGTACCTAAGACTTTACCATGTGTCCGCACTGCTCGTGTTAGTAACAATAACTAAGACTTTACCATGTGTCGGCACTGCTCGTGTTAGTAACAGTAACTAAGACTTTGCCATGTGTCCACACTGCTCATGTTAGTAACAGTACCTAAGACTTTACCATGTGTCAGCACTGCTCGTGTTAGTAACAGTAACTAAGACTTTACCATGTGTCGGCACTGCTCATGTTAGTAACAGTAGCTGAGTTGACCATATGTCCAGCACTGTTCCCACATTTCTTGAATACTAACTGCCCTTTACAAGAGCAGATTCAGAGAGTATTGTCCTGCTTGTCACCATCACCTTCATCCCACTCTCCTTTTCCAAAAGAGGCACCTTAGAAATAAAGATTAGCAGCCCAGGGCCACACAGCCAAGGACACAGTCACCTAACTGCAGAACACAGCTTCTCAATTCCCACCTCAATATCTCCCTCTCTGTGGTCTCTCACCTCTCATGAGACGCATTGCTTCTGCAAACGTGGCTCCTGATGAAGTTAATGGAGCTGTGAGATTCATGAAAACTTTAAAGTCTCGTGTAAACTCTTTTTTTCCCCCATCTTTATTAAATTGGGTATTTCTTAGTCATTTCAAGTGTTATTCCCTTTCCCAGTTTCAGGGCCAACATCCCCCTAACCCTTCCCCCTCTCCTTCTATATGGGTGTTCCCCTCCCATATTACTGCCCTCTTCCCAATTATCCTGTTCACTGGGGGTTCAGTCTTGGCAGGACCAATGGCTTCCCCTTCCACTGGTGCTCTTACTAGGCTATTCATTGCTACCTATGCAGGAGCCCAGGGTCAGTCCATATATAGTCTTTGCGTAGTGGCTTAGTCCCTGGAAGCTCTGGTTGGTTGGCATTGTTGTTCATATGGGGTCGTAAACTCCTTCAAGCTCTTTCAGTTCTTCCTCTGATTCCTTCAATGGGTGTCCCATTCTCAGGTCAGTGGTTTGCTGCTGGCATTCACCCATGAATTGCTGTATTCTGACTGTGTTGCTTAGGAGAAATCTATATCCAGTTCCTATCAGCCTGCACTTCTTTGCTTCATCCATCTTATCTAGTTTGGTGGCTGTATATGTATGGGCCATACGTGGGGTATGCTCTGAATGGGTGTTCCTTCTGCCTCTGTTCTAAACTTTGCCTCCCTATTCCCTTCCAAGGGTATTCTTGTTCCCCTTTTAAAGGAGTGAAGCATTCACATTTTGGTCATCCTTCTTGAGTTTCATGTGTTCTGTGCATCTAGGGTAATTCAAGCATTTGGGCTAATAGCCATTATCAATGAGTGCATACAATGTGTGTTTTTCTGTGATTAGATTACCTCACTCAGGATGATATTTTCCAGTTCATTCCATTTGCCTATGAATTTCGTAAAGTCATTGTTTTTGATAGTGGAGTAGTATTCCATTGTATAGATGTACCACATTTTCTGTATCCATTCCTCTGTTGAAGGGCATCTGGGTTCTTTCCAGCTTCTGGCTATTATAAATAAGGCTGCTATGAACATAGTGGAGCATGTGTCTTTGCTATATGTTGGAGCATCTTTTGGGTATATGCCCAAGAGAGGTATAGCTGGGTACTCAGGTACTGCAATGTGCAATTTTCTGAGGAACCTCCAGACTGATTTCCAGAATGGTTGTACCAGTCTGCAATCCCACCAACAATGGAGGAGTGTTCCTCTTTCTCCACATCCTCGCCAGCATCTGCTATCGCCGGAGATTTTTATCTTAGCCATTCTGACTGGTGTGAGGTGGAAACTCAGGGTTGTTTTGATTTGCATTTCCCTTATGACTAAAGATGTTGAACATTTCTTTAGGTGCTTCTCACCTATACAGCATTCCTCAGCTGTGAATTCTTTGTTTAGCTCTGAACCCCATTTTTTAATAGTTATTTGTCTCCCTGCCGTCTAACTTCATGAGTTCTTTGTATATTTTGGATATGAGCCCTCTATCAGTTGTAGGATTGGTAAAGATCTTTTCCCAATCTGTTGGTTGCCGTTTTGTCCTAACCACAGTGTCCTTTGCCTTACAGAAGCTTTGCAGTTTTATGAGATCCCATTTGTCAATTCTTGATCTTAGAGCATAAGCCATTGGTGTTTTGTTCAGGAAACTTTTTCCAGTGCCCATGTGTTCCAGATGCTTCCCTAGTTTTTCTTCTATTAGTTTAAGTGTATCTGGTTTGATGTGGAGGTCCTTGATCCACTTGGACTTAAGCTTTGTACAGGGTGATAAGCATGGATCAATCTGCATTCTTCTACATGTTGACCTCCAGTTGAACCAGCACCATTTGCTGAAAATGCTGTCTTTTTTCCATTGGATGGTTTTGGCTCCTTTGTCAAAAATCAAGTGACCATAGGTGTGTGGGTTCATTTCTGGGTCTTTAATTCTGTTCCATTGGTCTATCTGTCTATCTCTGTACCAATACCATGCAGTTTTTATCACTATTGCTCTGTAATACTGTTTGAGTTCAGGGATAGTGATTCCCCCTGAAGTCCTTTTATTGTTGAGGATAGTTTTAGCTATCCTGGGTTTTTTGTTATTCCAGATGAATTTGCAAATTGTTCTGTCTAACTCTTTGAAGAATTGGATTGGTATTTTGATGGGGATTGCATTGAATCTGTAGGTCACTTTTGGTAAAATGGCCATTTTTACTATATTAATCCTGCCAATCCATGAGCATGGGAGATCTTTCCATCTTCTGAGGTCTTCTTCAATTTCCTTCTTCAGTGTCTTGAAGTTCTTCTTCTTTTTTTTTTTTTTTTTTTTTTTTTTTTTTTTTTTTGGAGCTGGGGACCGAACCCAGGGCCTTGCGCTCGCTAGGCAAGCGCTCTACCGCTGAGCTAAATCCCCAACCCCGTTGAAGTTCTTATTGTACAAATCTTTTACTTGCTTGGTTAAAGTCACACCGAGGTACTTTATATTATTTGGGACTATTATGAAGGGTGTCATTTCCCTAATTTCTTTCTCGGCTTGTTTCTCTTTTGTGTAGAGGAAGGCTACTGATTTATTTGAGTTAATTTTATACCCACCCACTTTGCTGAAGGTGTTTATCAGGTTTAGTAGTTCTCTGGTGGAACTTTTGGGATCACTTAAATATACTATCACATCTTCTGTAAATAGTTATATTTTGATTTCTTCTTTTCCAATCTGTATCCCCTTGATCTCCTTTTGTTGTCTGATTGCTCTGGATAGAACTTCAAGAACTATATTGAATAAGTAGGGAGAGAGTGGGCAGCCTTGTCTAGTCCCTGATTTTAGTGGGATTGCTTCAAGTTTCTCTCCATTTAGTTTAATGTTAGCTACTGGTTTGCTGTATATGGCTTTTACTATGTTTAGGTATGGGCCTTGAATTCCTATTCTTTCCAGGACTTTTATCATGAAGGGGTGTTGAATTTTGTCAAATGCTTTCTCAGCATCTAATGAAATGATCATGTGGTTTTTATCTTTCAGTTTGTTTATATAATGGATTACGTTGATGGTTTTCCATATATTAAACCATCCCTGCATGCCTGGGATGAAGCCTACTTGATCATGGTGGATGATTGTTTTGATGTGCTCTTGGATTCGGTTTGCCAGAATTTTATTGAATATTTTTGTGTCGATATTCATAAGGGAAATTGGTCTGAAGTTCTATTTCTTTGTTGGGTCTTTGTGTGGTTTAGGTATAAGAGTAATTGTGGCTTCATAGAAGGAATTCAGTAGTGCTCCGTCTGTTTCAATTTTGTGGAATAGTTTGGACAGTATCGGTATGAGGTCTTCTATGAAGGTGTGATAGAATTCTGCACTGAACCCATCTGGACCTGGGCTCTTTTTGGTTGGGAGACGTTTAATGACTGCCTCTATATTTTTTTAGGAGTTATGGGGTTGTTTAAATGGTTTATCTGTTTCTGATTTAACTTTGGTACCTGGTATTTGTCTAGAAAATTGTCCATTTCCTCCAGATTTTCCAGTTTTGTTGAATATAGACTTTTGTAATAAGATCTGATGATTTTTTTTATTTCCTCTGATTCTGTAGTTATGTCTCCCATTTCATTTCCAATTTTGTTAATATGGACACACTCTCTGTGTCCTCTCGTTAGTCTGGCTAAGGGTTTATCTATCTTGTTGATTTTCTCAAAGAACCAGCTTTTGGTTCTGTTGATTCTTTGTATAGTCCTTTTTGTTTCTATTTGGTTAATTTCAGCTCTGAGTTTGATTATTTCCTGCCTTCTACTCCTCGTGGGTGTATTTGCTTTCTTTTTGATCTAGAGCTTTTAGGTGTGCTGTCAAGCTGCTGACATATGCTCTCTCCTGTTTCTTTCTGCAGGCACTCAGAGCTATGAGTTTTCCTCTTAGCACAGCTTTCATTGTGTCCCATAAGTTTGGGTGTGTTGTACCTTCATTTTCATTAAATTCTAAAAAGTCTTTCTTTCTTTATTTCTTCCTTGACCAGGTTATCATTGAGTAGAGCATTATTCAACTTACACGTATATGTGGGCATTCTTTCCTTATTGTTATTGAAGACCAGCTTTAGCCCGTGGTGGTCTGATAGGACGCATGGGGTTATTTCTATCTTCCTGTATCTGTTGAGGCCTGTTTTGTGACTGATTTTATGGTCAATTTTGGAGAAAGTACCATGAGGTGGTGAGAAGAATGTATATCCTTTTGTTTTAGGATGGAATGTTCTATAAATATCTGTTAAGTCCATTTGGTTCATGATTTCTCTCAGTCTGTCTACATCTCTGTTTAATTTCTGTTTCCATGATCTGTCCGTTGATGAGAGTGGGGTGTTGAAATCTCCTACTATTATTGTGTGAGGTGCAATGTGTGCTTTGAACTTTAGTAAGGTTTCTTTTACGTATATAGGTGCCCTTGTATTTGGAGCATAGATATTTAGGATTGAGAGTTCATCTTGGTGGATTTTTCCTTTGATGAATATGAAGTGTCCTTCCTTATCTTTTTTGATGACTTTTGGTTGAAAGTCGATTTTATTTGATATTGGAATGGCTACTACAGCTTGCTTCTTCAGACCATTTGATTGGAAAGTGGTTTCCCATCCTTTCACTCTGAGGTAGTGTCTGTCTTTGTCTCTGAGGTATGTTTTATAGGCAGCAAAATGTTGGGTCCTCATTGCGTTTCCAATTTGTTAATCTATGTCTTTTTACTGGGGAATTGAGTCCATTGATGGTGAGAGATATTAAGGAATAGTGATTATTGCTTCCTGTTATTTTCATATGTGGAGGTGAGACTATGTTTGCGTGCTTCTCTTCTCTTTGTTTTGTTGCAAAACGATTAGTTTCTTGCTTCTAGGGTGTAGCTTGCCTCCTTGTGTTGGGCTTTGCCATTTATTATACTTTGTAGAGCTGGATTTGTAGAAAGATATTGTGTAAATTTGGTTTTGTCATGGAATATCTTGGTTTCATCTATGTTAATTGAGAGTTTTACTGGATACAGTAACCTGGGCTGGCATTTGTGTTCTCTTAGGGTCTGTATGACATCTGTCCAGGATCTGCTGGCTTTCATAGTCTCTGGTGGGAAGTCTGGTGTGATTCTGATAGGTCTGCCTTTATGTGTTACTTGACTTTTTTCCCTTACTGCTTTTAACATTCTTTCTTTGTTTTGTGCATTTGGTGTTTTGACTACCATGTGATGGGAGGAGTTTCTTTTCTAGCCTGATCTATTTCGAGTTCTGTAGGCTTCTTGTATGCCTATGGGTATCTCTTTCTTTAGGTTAGGGAAGTTTCCTTCTATGATTTCGTTGAAGATATTTACTGGCCCTTTAAGTTGGGAGTCTTCACTCTCTTCTATACCCATTATCCTTAGGTTTGATCTTCTCATTGAGTCTTGGATTTCTTGGATGTTTTGGGCTAGGAGCTTTCTGTGTTTTACATTATCTTTGACAGTTGTGTTGATGTTTTCTATGGAATCTTCTGCTTCTGAGATTCTCTCTTCTATCTTTTGTATTCTGATGGTGATGCTTGCATCAACGACTCCTTATCTCTTCCCTAGGTTTCCTATCTCCAAGGTTGTCTCCCTTTGTTTTCTTTATTGTTTCTATTTCCATTTTTAACTCCTGGATGGTTTTGTTCATTTCCTTCTCCTGTTTTGTTGTTTTTTCCAGTAGTTCTTTAAGGGATTTTTGTGTTTCCTCTTTAAGGGCGTCTAGTTGTTTACTTGTGTTGTCCTGCATTTCCTTAAGGGAAATGATGATCTTCTTAAAGTCGTCCATCATCATGATAAAATGTGATTTTAAATCTAGATCTTGCTTCTCTGGTGTGTTTGGATATCCAGTGTTTGCTTTGGTGGGAGAACTGGGCTCTGATCATGTCTTGGTGTCTGTTGCTTAGGTTCCTGCGCTTGCCTCTACCCATCGGGTTGTCTCTGGTGTTTGCTTGTCTTGCTGTTTCTGACAGTGGCTTGACCCTCCTGTAGGCCTCTGTGTCAGCACTCCTGTAGACCTGTTTTCCTGTTTTATTTCAGCCAGTTATGGGAACAGTGTTCTGCTCTCAGGCGTGTAGTCATTCCTGTCCGCAGGCTTTCAGCTTTCCCTGTGGGCAGGAACCAGAAAGGTCTTGCCCTTACTTCTCCTAGGTCCCTCTTGCATGGGGCACAGATGACACAAGGCGTTTTCCTCTTAAGTCAGGAATGTGGGCAGAGAATAGCCTCCTCTGGTTTCCCAGGGGTGTCTGCCCTTCTGAAGATCTAGCTCTCCCCCACAACAGAATTTGGGTGAAGGTAGCTGTTTAACTGGTTCAGTTCAGATCCGGGTGCAGTCTGGACTGTGGGGCTCCTGCAGCTTGACTGCTACTATCTTCCTCTTGGGCCAGGGATGTGGGCAAAGGTGGGCAGAAGTGGCAGTCTCTCCTGCCCTACAGTCTTAGGAGTGCCCGCACTTCTGGGTGATCAGCTCTCTCTCCCATGGGGTTTGGGAGCAGGGAGCTGTGAGCCGGGATCAGTGAGGTTCAGGCGCCAGCTAGAAACCAGAAGTGCCCGGTCCCAGAGGAATTCTGCCTTTGTGTGTCCTGAGTCCACCAGGCAGGTCACTTGGAGCAGAAAATTTGGTCTTACCTCTGGTCTCGGGCCTGAAGTAGCTCCTCAGAGCTGGCTTTCAGCTTTCCGTGAGGGCAGCAACCGGAAGGGCCCTGCCACTACTGCTTCTGGGTCCCTGTGCGCAGGGGGCCCAGATGGCACCTGGTGTTTTCCTCTAGAGTCAGCAATGTAGACAGAGAGTAGTCTCCTCTGGTTTCCCAGGAGTGTCTGCCCCTCTGAAGGTCTCTCATGTAAACTCTTAACTTGCATCAATTGACAGAGGCTGAAGCAAGGACAGTAAGATTTCTTGGGCAGCTATTCCTAAAAGCAATCCAGAAGTGTTCTGTTTCAGCCACTTTCCTCATCCACTCTGCAAGGGAGACAACACAGAGTTCCTTGACAGAGCAACTCGGTTTGGAAACGACTTAGGAGGCCTTTGGCATGGAGCCACAGGACCTGCAATCACTTTCTGCTTGGTTAGTTAAGGTCAGACTGACCCATGGGGTTATCAAAACATGGATTTGAACACACTCTTTGGATTTTACAATTCCAAGAAATTTAACCCAGCAAGCCCAAACCATCTGGTTCTTCCAGAGTTTGGCGTCGATTTAATAGCTATTCGGGATCGAGAGGATATCTTTTCCCAAGTGAGAGGATGAATCATCAGTGCTGGGAAAGCTGAAGGTGATTCTGTAACTGTTTTTGCAAGTCCACATGCTTTAGTCTTTAGCACACAAAAAGTCACACAGCGAAGGTGGAGGGTAGCCACAAGGCAAGGTTGACACCATTAGCTAACAAGCA
The DNA here is from genome assembly GCF_021556685.1 of Rattus norvegicus. NCBI lineage: Eukaryota > Metazoa > Chordata > Mammalia > Rodentia > Muridae > Rattus > Rattus norvegicus. The sequence continues at coordinate 14,311,202 of NC_141537.1, read as the reverse complement.
GCTGCACTGCCTAGCTATGTTAGTCAAACTCTAAACTCATCAACATAAGCTTTTTCTCTGGTTCGGTGTGCCAACTGCCTGCATTTCACAGGAAGTGGTCCCTGCCAGCACTCCCACTAGCTCTGAGTTTGGCCAGCACTTTAACTGATAGTGTATGAGCCCTACCATCTGTCATGGAAGGAGTATTCCTTAATGAGAAAAAAATGATACCGAGGAAGTGATCGCAAAACAGAACCTGACTTGCTTTCATGAGTTGATGGAACTAGACCTAAAAACATGCATATTTCCCAGATAAGTTCAAATTGTATTTCCCAAATCACTGTTTGCAACTTTTCCTCCAAAATATTAGACAGTCTGTATGCATAAGTCTAAATTCATTTTAAAACTAACACATTCCAAAATTAAGGCTCAACTCATTTTTTTTTTGTTTAAATTCCCAAGAACTAGTTAGCCAGAGACCCCAAGTTAAATGCTATTTTTTTTTCGGAGCTGGGGACCGAACCCAAGGCCTTGCGCTTGCTAGGCAAGCGCTCTACCACTGAGCTAAATCCCCAACCCCTAAATGCTATTTTTTAAAAATGACTTTAAGGGGTTTTCTTGTTTTGTTTAATTTTTGATTTTGAGATAGGCTAAACTGGAAACTCACTATGTAGAAGAGGCTGTCCTCAGACTCACAGAGATCTGTCTGCCTCCAGCTCCTAAGATCAAAAGTATATGGCACCATGCCCAGCTAATAAATGATTTAAGAGGTAACTTTGCAACTCTGTTCTTTGAACAACATTAACAAACCCAGACGGTCAATATATTAGTGTCAAAAATTCATTCCCAACTTTCCACTATTATGTAAATCTATTCTTATTACCTGCCATTTTAATGAACATCCAATGCATAATTTACTTCACTGGGAAAATGTTGAGACTGTCTCCAAAAATACATCACACTTAGTGTTGTGTTAGGATTTAGAAACCTTAAATTGGGGTTGGGGATTTAGCTCAGTGGTAGAGCGCTTGCCTAGCAAGCACAAGGCCCTGGGTTCGATCCCCAGCTCCGAAAAAAAAGAAAAGAAAAAAAAAGAGAAACCTTAAATTATCCTAATGGGGATTTAGTAAATTTTTAAGTTAGCATAAATCTGAGGGCTTTCATTATAACATTTTCACACATATACATCATTATACATGTTTTCTTTCCTAATTTTCATTCCAGGGGCCCCAAGGTATGTGAGAGGCCCCCAGGACTCAATGGAGATAACTTCAGCCAAAATGCCCAACAGTGGAGAGGTGAAACCTCAAGGGACCACCTCAAGGGCCCCCAGATTAAAGGCTGTAGAACTGTCTGGACTGAAGGAAATCAAGGAGACATAACAGCCACCTGCACCACGAAATCTGCGCTTGACTTAGTTGCTAGAACATAATTGGGGAAACCAAGACAATAGAGCTAAGTCTGAGGAGCTCTCTGGCTGACTGTAAGAGAATGCCCTGGACTCAGTTCTTCAGGAAAAACAATTCTTTTTCTGCACCTGAAACTTTTCTCTATGTCTTAGATGATCCTGAGTAAAAATGTCCTAGAGAATGACAATGTTTAAAGCAACCACAATTTTAAAGTTGTAAAGATATTAGTATATAGAAGCGGACCTGTTTCAACACAGAAGGGAGAAGAAAAGCATGTGGTGGGAGGCTCTTACATTATAGGCAAAGAGGCATGAACATATTTGAAGGTCATCTGCGACATCTTAGAACAGGTACATAAACCTTAGCATGGTCCCCAATAAACCAGAAAATATTAGCAAAAACAAAAACATCTGGGGAAAAAACAGCTATATATGTGTCGACAGTGTAATATCACTCAGAAAAAAACATGAAAATGACATGACACAGAGAATCTATTAGGGCAAGAGTGATAGACTTCATTATCTAAAGCTTTAAATTCCCTGACATCAAAATACTCTAGAGGTGAAAGAAATAATGTTAAGTGTGATGGAGGGAAATATTCAAATACATTCTAGATAAAAGGTTACTGTTGCCAAAATAGACATAAAAACTATAACAAAGAAGTATAATTATAATAGAAAGACAGGACATGAGCAGATAATTTGCAAAGGAAGAAATTATAAGCAAACATACTTACCCTAACTCCGAGCTATGCTATTCAACAAACACCTACACACCTGGACTACTGCTTGGTCGGGTAGCACTGAAATGTCAAACACTATGCGCTTGTCCGTAACCCCGAAATCGGAGAAGCTTCCCTCAATGTTAATCGGTTTCTCCAAGGATAGCTTGAACTTCCATTTTTTCAACTGAAGTTCATGTTTTGTAATCTGCAATGAAAATATTTTAAAAATTCCATGGAATTGTCCTCATGGTCAAAGGCAACGACCCTAAGAAAGCACAGTGCATAACAGATTAGTACCTGCTCTACACCATGGACTGCCACTCTTGCCTCAGTGATAATTTTCCATGTGAACACATAAAACTCCCTGGACCATCTTAGTTATTATAGACCACCTCTATCAGTTGTCATAAGTATTGGCACAGGCCACCCCTGAAAGACCCGGTGTCGTCTCCTCTTATAGAGAGGAGGAGAACTGAGGGCCGCAGAGAGGAGATCCCAGCAGTGGAACCAATAGCATTTAGAGACACAGAAGGAATGGACTAGTGGGGAGATAACCGAAAGAGGAGGAGTCAAAGAACATATCTTAGAGCCCTGTCTGACTTACTGTTATGGCAAATCTCATTTGAACTGACACATTTCCTGAAGACTGTGTAACAAGAAAATGCTTCTGTGGGTTGATGAGTATTTTGCACACACCTCTCCCCAAACACACATACACAATACTAGTACGCAGTATTTAGAGTAGAATCTAAGGACAGGCACGTATTGGAGAGATCATATGGGAATGATCATACAGCGCTCATTTGCCTCTGTTCCCAGCCTGTGACTACCGCTCACCAATTGCAGAATGACTGTCCACCAATAGATTGTATAGCTGGGGAGCGGGGGTGGGGGTGGGTCTAATTCCTAAACAGTCAGTTAGCTGCAGTGTGTGAAGGATAATAATACATTGCTAATACGCACTGTGCAGCGACCAGAGCATGTCAAACATCAGGCTTAAGAGAACCCCATTTTTTTCTCAGAGACAATCAGCATAAGTAAAGGAAGAATGTTGGTTGTGCACAGTTGACTGTTCCACCGTTAGACCACCAATCATCAAGCAGAAGGCAGTGGCTGCAACACTAGCTTAGTAACAAAGTAATTGCAAGCATGCCACTAGAGCATGCAGTGGTACCCAAAGCAGACATATCTGGCTGGCAATGTTGAAATGGTTGTCCACACCTTTTCCTATGTCCACTCCTCGTCATTCTCAGATCTCTCTCTCTCTCTTTGGAATTACACACTCTTTTAACTCCCCAGGGACATGATTTATGGGCACACTGGATCCTTCAGACTATAAAAATACTTTGACCCTGAGCACTGCCATACAGCCCTTATGCCTAAGCATTTACAGTTCCTCAATCCTCTGTGACACTAAGATTTGCTACTGCCTACCTGCTAGGTAGTCTGGGACTTGTATCCTGATGTTCCTTTCCCCAAACTTAGGGGTGGTACCTGGTGAAGAACCATTGCCAATTCCAATGGAGGTTGAGATCCTACCCTTTCTTGTAGTCCTGGGTCTAACTGATGGCATCATCAGTGGTGTGCTGGGACTGATTACTTCTCTTTCTTATTTACCTTCTGTTTTCATCCAAAGTCATCCAGGATCTCCAACCACCCTTACCATCTACAGCCAAATAGACTCACTGGCCAGTGTAGTGCTACAAAATCAATAAGGATTGCATTTACTAACAGTCGAGAGAGGTGGTCTTTGGCTTTTCCCTTGGGAGGAATGTTGCTTTTAGGTCAACTAGGCGGGTATAGTAAAAGACAAGATTAGACAACTCCAGACAGAACTCCAAAACCAGCTCTATTCTGGCTAGTGGCTCTTTGACAGTCCAATATAAAATTGGATATCACCCTTCTCAGTGCTTCTCCTCCTTTTCTTAATTCTACTAGTTGTACCCTACCTTATAAACTTCCTTCTTGTCTAGATTTCATCAGCAACAGATAGGTCTGAAAGATTTCTAGGCACACTAGGCACACAGGATTACCCACCCCTAGCTATTGGGGGTGGTTGACTCCCGATAACACCCAGTCGATTTGCCCAAAGGACTTCCTCACTCGCATTCAGCAGGAAGCAGTCCAATGATAACACCACCCCCTTTCGCAACCCCTAGTCATCCATCAATAATAAACATGAACAGAATGGCACATGAGGCCAGGCCCCTTCCCTGAGACTTCCAAGGCCAGCTTCCACCCACAGAACATGCCCACTGCCCTAAAGACTAGACCCAGTCCCCCTACAGAGTTAAAAGCCTAAGCTCTGGACTTGAAATCCCACCAATCCCCACCCTGGAAAGCACCACCCACCCCAAGAAAACCTATATAAACCCTGTCTTCTGCCCAGTTCCTTGCTGCTTCTCACGTGAACAGAGGCGGCTGCCCTCCTAGGTAGACCTCGTGGGTGAGGTTTGTTGGGCGGTGTGACTCTGTGGTATTCCTTGGCTCCCAAGTGCCAGGATACCTTCCCTTGAGAGCTGTAACACTTACAGTGCCTTTATCAGTACACTTAAGCAAAAATATTGAAATGGTTTTTTTTTTCCTTCTTTAAAAAAAATAGCATCTAATAGCATACCAAGTCATCTTCTCTTTTTTTGCTCTTGTGCCTGGCTTTCTCCTTCCATTTTGCTAGGATAATTCTTTGTTTTTGCGTATAGAACAAATGGCGCAGTCGGAGCAGTGTAGCTGCAGGAAATGTGCATCACATGTAGTTAAAGCTATTTCCGAAAACACTATGAACTAATGTATCTGACAGTCTGTGTTTCATTTTAATCACACTAAAATTAGTTCCTTTTGATAACATTAGATAGTGCTCAAGGGAATTTTAAATATAAAAATATATAATATTTTAAATATGTAAATATCCCCTTTGGCCTTTGAAATTTAGATATAATAAACATATATAAACATATAAACAAATATACACATATTTCTTTTTTAGAGAAACAAACTAACCTTTTACAAAACTCATAGTTCTAAGCATTTCATAGAAACACCATCACCAGGTAGTATTCAGATCCAATGCCTTTGAATTATAAATTCTAGATCAAATAGATTGCCTGATACATGTTAATCCCAGGTCTAGAACTCAAACACAGGAGCCAGAGAAAACAAACAGGCTGGAGAGCAGACAAGCTCCTCATGTGCACCTGGCTGCACTGGCTACACCTGGCTGCACCTGGCTGCACTGGCTACACCTGGCTGCACCTGGCTGCACTGATTACATCTGGCTGCACTGGATACATTTGGTTATATGGGCTGCACCTGGCTGCACTGGCTGCACCTGGCTGCAGGCTCTCCAGTTTTCTCTCAGAAGTTGAGGTTCAGAGTTTGTTTTGGCTTTTTGTTTTGCTTCACCTTTCGACTAAAAATGGGTATCTGAATTGTGCGTGAATACTTTGGACATTTAAAGTTTGACAATTTTTTTATTTGAATGTTATGCAAACAGAACAAAGCACAGCAGCTAACAGTGTTCAGCATCACAGGTGAAAATTTAAAGCCTCATTTGTTTGTTGTTATACCTGCCAATGGGCTGGAACCTCACTGATCATAATTTTGTCCTAAAATCTAAGCTCTTTGAGAAGCCAGAACTCTTCTAGTTTAGTTAAGCTGTTGTTACCAGCTGAGACGTGAATCTGCAATCACGATGCCACATCTGTTGCGTTCTCATTCCTTCCGCTCATTTGCAGCTAAATGCTTTTTACTTGAGTTGTTACCTATGGAAATTGTGTTTCTGTACATGTAAATGCTAAGGTCAGTTTCAGTGTGTATCACTTAAATTGTAATGAGTATGAGGTTAAAACATCCTGGAAGGAAGGAGCACTTTATTCCTTTACAATACCTCATTTATATATCACTTAATATTACTAGATTATATTCTTCTAATTAGATTAGATTATTAGATTAAAATATTTCTTAGACATTTAAGACATTGTGCGACACAAGTGTACAATAAAATATTTAAATACTATAAATCTATGCTATTATTCATTCGTTTTACTGGTAGTACTTTGAGAATCATAGTTTTGGCTTACTATTGAAATTTTTGAGAATAATCAAACAAAATAAGTTTTTATGATTGAGAGTTAAATGAAACAAACGTACTTTGACTTGATGGTAGGGAAGGGGGAACGGTGTCAAAGAAAGTTTCATGTAAATGTAACTACTTGGGTCTTGTTAAGAGATTATGTAACTAAGAGATTATGTAACTTTGGGGGTTTATTTTCAATGTATAATAATGTGTGGATGCTTTCCCTGCATACATGACTGTGGAGCTTGGTTATGCCTGGTACCCATGGAGGTCAGCAGAGTGTATCCGATCCCTGTGACACTTGGGAGCTGTCATATGGGTGCTAAGAATTGAGCCCAGGTCCTCTGGAAGAGCAACTGGTGCTGTTAACTATCTGAGCCATCTCTCTGACCTGAAAAGATGATTTAAATTACAAGCAGGAATATAAATCTTGTCAGCATAGATCTAATATATAATTTAGAAATCTGTGATTGGTTGTTGTGAATTAGGGAGGCATAAGATGGCACAGGCCATACATATATAAGTAGACATGGGGTAAAGCCCCAAGGGTGTGAACTGCAGAAAAGAAACAGATGGGGAAAGAGAGTGGAGAGAGGGAAGGAAGGAGAGGGGAGGGAGGCCACGAGGTCCCACCTCAGTGAGGGTGAGAACCTCAGGAGATGAAGGCAAAGCAGAGATGAAATGGAGCCAGAGAGAAGGGGAAGGCTGGGGAAAGAAGAGTGTTGGGACAAGGGAGCAAGAAGCCACACATTGGGCAAGCAATGCTGAGAGACAAGAAGAACCCAGAAGGGCAGAGAAGACAGGAGGCTGGTTGGGGGTATCCACACTCTCTCAAGAGCTTGCAGTTCACTTGGATTTTGAAGAGTGTTAAATTATGTGAATATTACAACCACTTTGTGACAAGCTAGCCAGTCCCTAACACTTCATTAGGTTTATGAACTAAACTTTGAGGCAGAGACAGACCGCAAAGCTCAAAAGGAAATGATTCCAGCCGGCTCTGGTGACTTGTACCTGTAATCTCCGAATGCCAGGACTGAAACAGGAGAATTCTCCTAGGCCATCTTTGGCTACACAGTAAGACCTTGTACCAAGGGCAAGAGTGAGATCAATCCATTTTTCTGATTTGGCACAGCCATAGGTTTAAGTTTTGTATCCACAAAGCTATAACTGAAAGGCTGGAGTCCTCTGGCCCCGCTAAAATCCATGTGTGATGTCCATGCATCATAGAGAAATTTTTCTTTAAGCTTCTTCACATGGACATGGAAGGAGTCCTTACATGTGGGTAAGGACTGCAGACTTTCTGTGTCAATGTTGGTTTCTAATGAGTATATACCACTGGCTCTGTATTGTGAATAAGAGTTGGAAGTAATTGGGCCTGGTGGTACAGGTTTGTGATTTCAGCTACTGGGAGGCTAGGGGATTGCAAGTTCGAGGCCCACCTGGACAGCTTAGCAAGACTTTGTCTCACACTTAAAAACAAAAGGGAATCCATGGAGGAGGGCTCACTTAGTATGTACAGAGGCCTAGGTTCAGTACCACACCAAAAAGCTAACAGTAGATCCTTAGATCCTTACTTATATACAGTCGTGTGTGTGTGTGTGTGTGTGTGTGTGTGTTGTGTGTGTGTGTGTGCGTGCACGCACACAGATGATTTGATTTCTAACTCTGAGTATTTTCCATTGCGATAAAATATTTTAAAATTAATCTAGCAAAATCATTAGGTTGTTCTTGTGCTTTGTTTTGCTTTGTTTCACTCTGTTATGACAAGGTCTTACTCTACAGCCCAGTCTGGCCTTGAATCACTGCTCTGGCACGGTGTTCTGTGTGCTGGTAGGCATGTGCCACCACACCTAGCCGTGCGGCAAGTACTTTTAATTGATTCATCTAATAACAGTTCTCTAAACACTAAAATAACCTGTTCTCTAGGCATAGTTTTAACCATTAGTTCGTTTCGTTGACCCACTGCATAATTGAATACAAACACTAATTGCTATAGCATGGACATTTACCTATAAGCCTTTCTCTTCTCTTAACTGTGTAGGAGAACCAGCGATTAAAAATGTGTTTTTGGCATCTGAAATTGTCGTGGGCTATTGCCTTGTCCATTTTCTCAGCCATGATAGCCTCTTGATTTGCATGAGGTATTGCAATTTCCTTCCAAACGCTGCAGGCAAAAGATACAGAAAGACGTTATTTTCAAAACATTACTTTGAAACTAGGGTGATGTCTTAGTAAATAAATTAAGAGGAACGAGAAGTGAGATTGCTTTTAGTCTCTCAAAATTACACTAAGAAAAAAAAACTGTTAATTAGGGGTGCATCTTGAAGAACTCCTCATAGTTGAGGGGGGAGGGGTAAAATGCTATGTGGTGGTCATTCATTTCATTTTTCATAAAATAAACACACCTTGGGGTAGCATTATCGTCATAATTTCAATTTATGTAGAGAATACTCTTTAATGATGATTTAAAAAAATTAAAATAGGCCAGACAGTGGTGGCACTGTCCCGGGCCTTTAACTCTGGAGGCAGAGGCAGGTGGACCTCTATGAGTCTGAGGCTAGTCTGGTCTACATAGTGAGTTTTAGCTGGGGCTGCATAGGGAAACTCTGTTTTGAAAAAAAAAAAAATTAAAAAGGAATTTCAGCTCCCAAGCATATCCAACACCCAGCATTTTTGACATGTTGTATTTCAGAGAAGAGGTGTTGTTACTTAGTATAAGCCCAGGAGAATAGGGAGAACTTTCCTCTGCATGGATAGCAGCAGGGGTAGAGGAGAGAAGAAAAAGAAGTAACATGTGAAGACACGTTCTTACCCGAAGTGGCTCTTTACTAAATGGCCAGTGTAAAATGTGCATGCTTTTATCATCAACTCTGGAGTCATCTGAAATAAATAAGCAGTTGAACTGCACATTAGAAATAAATAGGACCAAGCCGGGTGGCGGTGGCGCACCTCTTTAATCTCAGCACTGGGGAGGTGGGGACTGGGGTCAGGGGGCGGGGCCCTGTGCATTTGAGGCCAACCTGTCTATGTGGTGAGTGCCGGGCAAGCCAGGACTACACTGGGAGACCCCGTCAAGAAAGAAGAGAGAAGTGGAAGAGAAGCCTCTGCAAGACTGACAAGGACATGGGACCCAAGCTGCCTCTGGGGAGAGAAGGGGAGGCATGAACACCATTTACATCTTCAGAAATTATGATATATACGTCTATCACCTATTTTTATTGAAATCATTCTTTTTTCATATATTTTTATAAATTCTTTGAAAACTCCATATGTGAAAACTCCACGTGTACAATGCCTTTTGACCACATTCACCCTCTGCATCTCCCACACTCCCTCCCAACGTCATGTGTACCCCCTTTTACACACCACTGACTCTAGCCCAGTTTGTGCTGCTCATACACGCATAGACGTGGAGCCAACCACTGGAACATGGCCAGCATACCAGGGACTATACCTCTAAAGAAAACCCCTCCTCACTGATGGAACAATGACTGGCTGGATCTTGCTCAGGTCTGATACAGGCAACCACCGCTTCGATGACTTCATGAGCAAATCAGATGTGTCTTGTCCAGGAGACACTGTTTCATCCGGTTCTTTCTCCACCTCTGACTCTTACAGTAGTACCCCGTACCCACTCTCCCCTTTTCTGCAAAGTTCCCTGAGTAGAGTCACACCTTTGAATGATCTTGTTACACCCCACTTATTTTATTTCAAGGTAAATAATTACGGTATTATTATTATCAGCTATGTTTATGAGCGTTTTATTGCAGAATTGAAGATTTGGTTCTGTTGGTAGACTGCTGGCCCAACATACACAAAGCCCTAGGTTCTAACCCCAGGGGTACATGTCTGAAACCCCCAATTCCCATAGTAGCGTATGCCTGTAATCCCAGCATTCAGGAGGTAGAGGCAGGAGGATCAGAGGTTCAGTATCGTTCCCAGCTACAACACAGGTTTAAAGCCAGCCTGAGCTACAGGAGACCTCAGCTCAAAAAGAAAAGAAAAAGCAGTTGTAGTCACTCGGTCACAGTCAAGATTGACTTTTACCTGTTGGTACTGTAAAACAATATTCTCTCCTCAAAAAAACAAAAGACCTCCTCTAAAACAAACAACAACCAAGAAAAAAAAAAGTAAGACTGCTTCACCCAGCAGGACTGAGAAAACCACAAAATAAGAGAAAATATAATTTTAAAAATTTAAGAGTTAGTAATTATCCAGTCTCTTTTGTTTGTTTGGTTGTTTGGTTGGTTAGTTGTTTGTTTGGTTGTTTGGTTGTTTGTTTGTTTGTTTGTTTGTTTGGTTGGTTGGTTGGTTATTTGGATGTTTGGTTGTTTGGCTGGCTGGCTGGCTGGCTGGCTGGTTGTTTTTTTTCCTAGACAGGATCTCACTGTGTAACTCTGGCTGTCCTGTAGTTCACTATGTAGAATAGGCTGCCCTTGAACACACAGAGATCCGCCTGCGGCTGCCTCCCAAGTGCTGGGATTACAAGTCTGTGTCACTACACTGCTCACCTCTATCCAGTCTCAAAAGAAAAGAAATACTATGGCAGATAGCAAGGTTCAGGATTTGGTTACTAACATTCCTATCTAGAGCACAGTACCTACCTCTCCCAGACCATTACAGCCAAGGCCTTAGGATCCTAGGGTTAACTTTATTCACATCTGTGAGACTATTCAAAGCCTGTGCTTCTTCCCATGTTAAATTTAGGTCTTTGTTTGATGCTCTGGTGATAGCACCATATTAAAAAGCTGTATATGTGGCTTGGTGACGGTGGCCCTCCCTTATATCACAGCACCCTGGGAGGCAGAGGCAGGAGGATCTCTGTTCAAGGCCAGTCTGGTCTACAGAGTGAGTTCCAGGACAGTCAGGACTACACAGAAAGAAATCATGTCTCAAAAAACAAAACAAAACAAAAGGCATATACAAAATTCTCAAAATGTAAATTTAAAAGATTCAATTTTAAAGCTGTAAATATGAATATATCTCTGGACATATTTAAGGAGAAAATTTATAGATTATTCTGTGCTCTCTCTCTCTCTCTCTCTCTCTGTGTGTGTGTGTGTGTGTGTGTGTGTGTGCATGCGTGTGTGTTTGTAAGAAGTTACAAAGGAGAGGAAAATAATATAATTTCTCATATTTTAAAGAAGACTAAAAATTACTAAAATGGTTACCTAAAGGGAGAGATAGATTAGAAAGATCTCAATTTTAATCCTGTATTTTGTAGTGTTATACATAACTGGAAAAGTATAATTATATCAAAGAGAAAATTAGATGACATTAACATTGAGCAGTAAGTACTTCTGGTAAATGGTATTACTTTCATTGAAACTACCTAATAGGATACATCCACCTTATGAACAAAAAACAATTATGTGATGTCTCTAATGTGAATTCAGTACACTTTAAAATATTTCTTTTCACGTGTCTTAAGTATCTGCCTGAATGCATGCCATGGGAGAGTTGGTGCACTTGGGAGCCAGAAGATGACGGTGTCAGATCCCCTGGAACTAGAATTACACACTTTTGTGAGTTGCCATATTGGTGCTAGGAATCCAAACCCGTGTCCTGAACAAGAGCCGTTGCCTACAGGACATTTAATCATTCAAGTTGTCAACTGTGAGCAGTAATTCTGATCATTGGTGATTAACTTTTATGTTAAAACCCAAAGGACTTATTTTTTTTCACCCTGGAGATTGAGTTTATTATTAGGCTGCTCATAGAGTCCTAGGTGTTACAGAGAGGACTGTAATAGGCCTAAGCAGCTACACACACCCAGGCATGCTAGCTGGCTTTCCCATCATAGCATAGATGGGGAGCCCCATTTGAATCCGTCACAGCCTACACACTCACAAGACCCCGAGGTCACAATGGAGCAGAAGTCCATTCAGATAGCTGGGAAGAGTGAGTACTGTGGAGAGCATCCAGTGGCCGCTCCCCAGTCCTCCTGAGAGGGAGTATGAACAGTCAACAAGCCGCAGCTGGACTCCAAGCACAGTGTTCCTGCGAGGGGCATCTGATCTCATGAAGCAGCAAGTGCTTGCTTCTAGTTTCACCTCTGGTCCTGAATAAGCACTGTGGTTGCTGGTCAACTTTCTGGAGGCTTCCCTGGTACTCCCAGGTGAGCAAGCTAGCTGGCTGTGTGCAAACTCTAGTAGGCTGGACCTGTGTAATTCTTTCCCAACAACAGCTCAAGGGTGGGGGGATTGTACACAAGAGGAAACAAAGGCAGAGAAACATCCAGGTGGTAGGTGGCAAAGCCATCTTCTCAGATGTCATCACTGAGGTGTGGGGTCTTTCTAGCATGCTGGTTTCTTATAGGGCAGTGCCACTGTAGCCAGTGCTTGGCACAGATCACATGCTCAGTAAACTACAGGATACTAAGATAAGCCTTCCACAGCCATTGGCTTCAGTACTGTGCACAGACCAGTTCTGTGCTGACATGTAGAGCCACCTGCCTCTTCCAGTTAAAGGGACATACTGGAAGTCTCAGGGATTGCTCCCACACAGGCCTGTGCCCCAGGGCAAGTCATTCCACATCTGGGTTTCAATGGCTTGATTCCTGAAGGATTATGGTGAACCCCATGGCATCTTCTCCTCTCTCCACCTTCCTCTCTCTCCTCCTTCCCAAAGAACTTCTAACCACTCATGATGCATTAATTAAAAGTCAGTCAAGCAGACCATGTGGGCCTCCCAAGTTGATAGAGTTTTGGCATGCAATGAGAAAGGTGCAAGGAACTTGAGCGATGGCTCGGCACTTAGGAGCACTGTCTGATCTTGCAGAGGACCTTGGCTTGACTCCCAGCACCTACACATTCCACAACCATCTGCAACTCTAGTTCCAGGAGATTCTGTGCCCTCTTCTGACCTCCTCAGGAGAAGGAGTTACGCAGAGTTGCCCAGATATTCATACAGGCAAAACACCCATACATATAATCATTTTTTAAAAGGGTTTTTATTTAAAAATGGAAAAAAGAACCCTAAGACATCAAGTTTCTACAGTAAATGTAGAAAACCTAGCAACATAAATGGCCAGAATGAAGAATGACAATGTATGACTCCCTTAATAGAAACAAGACAAGAGAACTGTTTGTTGTCAATTACGGAAGAATTAGAATTCTGACTTGAACAGAACCTTAAGTACGAAGACAATTTTTAGACAATTTGGGAAACTCAGAAATGGAGTAATTATGCCTGGATATAATCGGCACTAGGAGATATTCAACAATTGTTGCAATTACGTAAAACAATGTACACATATCAATGACACACCGTATAACATCTTACTCAATATACACTGGGTAATCTTTAAGTTCAGCTAAACACGTCTCCTCAAACATTTACTGCTTTTTTGTGGTAATAACTTCCAAAAACCTTCTAGGATTCTAAAATTATTTTGGTACGTTTTGACTTATTTGTGGTGTGTAGTGTGTATGCCATAGCTCTTATGTGGAGGTCAAAGGGCAGCTTACATGAGGCAGAGAGCTTCTTCTTCTACCATATAGATCCCAGGGGCTGGTCTCAGTACTGAGCCAATGGCCCACCACTACTTCTAGCTCTGTTAAATGCTTGGTACGCTGTTACCTATAACCATGTCTACAGCTGACAGATCTCACTCTGTTTAACTGTCACTCAGTCACCAATCATTCTTTCTTCATTGCTTTCTTCATCTTCCAACCCCAATATCCCAGGCCTCTGATAATGACCACTCTACTCTCAAATTATAAAATCAATATTTTTTTTAGGTTCTACTATTGAGCTCATGAGATGCTGATCTTTCTCAGCCTAGCTGCTTTCCCTTAATGTTGTCTCCATTCATCTTTCTGGAAATGAGGAAAGTCCTTTTTATTCATGATTGAATAGTATTCTGCTGTGTGAATTCACATGTATACATGCACACTTATATAATACACATGTACGTACATATGTATGTGCATACCTATAGGACAAAGAGGTATATACACATTTGATGGATGAGCAGAGCCCCAGTAGTCACACTTTATTTCTTCTCTCAGTCTTTTGATACTTTCTTAGACAAAAGTTCTTGGTAAAATTACCTCACAGATAAAATGTTACACAAAAAGAGAGTTACAGAAGTATGTAAATATTACGTTCAAAGCAGTATTTCATTCCATAAGCTCATTATAAGTTCAGAGCAACAGTTTCATGTGGCCTCGCTTAATCATGGTGCACATCTGTGGCTTCATCCTTGGAGCTGACCTAGAGTGAATGTTTTCCTAGATCCCAAATCTGTCCCAAGCCTTTTTCTCTTCTTAGTGCAATTTGTGAAAGTTCATTGTTTTCCTCATAATGCAGTCTTTGCTTAAAATGTTATGAAGAGTGGGCACATTCTATTCTTGATTCTAACTTTATCACATTTTTCTGGCAAGACAACTAAAACCATCTCCTTAAACTTTCTTCATAAAATTATTTGAATCAAATCAGCAATGCTATAAAGTCACTAATTCATCTAAACGGCATTAATTCTTTCAAGTTCATCTTCTTGTTGAACCACAGGAAATTTGCCCAATGGTGGACCGGTGCCCAGAAATCATTAGGTTATGTGATAGTGGCAGGAAAAGCATATCAGCATCAAGAAGCAATCCTAGGACAAAGTCTTTGGGATGTGCCCCTCCAGAGTCCACCCATTGCAGCCATATTTGCTTGCCATAGTCTTTCCTAGATGGCTTCTGTCAAGAATGGCCCTCAAAGTCTCACATACTTAAATGATGTCACCAGGGAGTGCAACTGTTGGAAAAGAATTAGAAGAATTAGGATGTGTGACCTTGTTGGAGGAAGTGTGTCGCTGGGGGTAAGATTAAAAGTCAGTGTTTCTCTCTGACTGCTGCCTGTACATGAGGATGAAACTCTCGGATACAGCTCTGGTCCCACCATGCTCCCATCGTGATGACAACAGACTGACCCTCTGAGAGTATAAAGCAAGCCCAGACTAAATGCTTTCTTTCACAGGAGTTTCCTTTGATCATGGTGTCTCTTCATAGCAATAGAACAGAGGCTAGGACACTCCTCGTGGCTTCCTCAGCTGGCTTTCTTATAATACCAGGACCACAAGCCCAGGGCTGGCAGCATACAATGAGCTGGGCCCTCCCACATGAATCTCTAAATAAGAAAATACCCTATAGACTTACCTATAACCAGATCTTATGGAAGCATTTTCTTAGCTAAGAGTCTTTCCTCTAGATGACAGAGGAGGTTGAGTCAGATTGCACACCACCTAAGACCACTGCCTGCCAATACCGCACAACACTGGGGAGGATCCAGTACCTATGCTGTTCTAGTGCCTACACTGTCGTCCAAAACCAGGACTATAACAAGGACTACAATGACTTTAGGCAGAACAGAAGTCAACAGGCTGGGTGGCTTTTCTTCTCCTAGCACCAAAGCAGTTAGAGATGCCCTATCTACAGGAAGGCCTGAAGATGAGAGCCACACGGATCTGTCCAGTATTAGTTTTACCTGGACTGGTACTATGTCTCAGGGAAAAGACTTTTGTTTACTACCATGTCCCATACCCAGAAATTAGAGCCTCTATGCTTTAGATAATGTTGGTGGAGACAGCAACTTATCAATATTTAGGAGGCTGAGCTGGGTCACACCTGAGTCTCAGTCCAAGGAGGTGTGATATCAGGGGTATGATAAAGCCCATAATGTAGTTGTCAGTGACACAAGTCAAAGCACATCTGGGAGCCAGCAGGTGCAGGACCCTGTCTGCTACCTAGGGAAGTCCGGAGCCCTGGCTTGGGAATGGATGTCCCACCAGGTGTCAGAAGCTGGATGATAGAAACAGTTCCTCCCTAAGCTCACAGCTTCAGAGAACACCTCGGTCTCTGGAGGATTCTTGTGTTCAGGTTCATTTCAAGGCTGGACATGGAGAAGGGGAAAACTCCAGTTGGCCCTGCTATCACTAAAATCTCCCAGGGGGAGACATAAATAGCATCTACCCCTTGTCCCAACAACAAACTGAGGCTCAATTCTGCCAAAGGAGCCAGTGCGTTTACTGGGCTTCCTTACAGAGCATAGGTGGGAGAGCTACTTACAGGAGTGTGGGTACTCCTCCCCTCCCCTCTTCAGGAGTGTGGGTACTCCTCCCCTACCCCCCAAAACAGGCAGCACCCCAAAAGCCTTGTCTTAGTTAGGGTTTTATTGCTGTGAAGAGACACCATGACCAATGCAAGTTTTATAAAGAACAACATTTAATTGGGGCTGGCTTACAGGTTCAGAGGTTCAGTCCATTATCATCAAGGCAGGTGTGTGGCAGCATCCAGGCAGGCATGGTGCAGGGGGAGCTGAGTTCCACATCTTCACCCAAAGGAAGCCAGGAACAGACTCAGCATCCTAGGAGGAGCTAAGAGGAGGGCCTCTAAGCCCACCCCACAGTGATGCATGCACTTCTGTTGTTGTAAAATATAAACACTGCCCCAAGACATCTGCTAGATATCTTGGCAGAAACATATCCCAACTCCACGGTGGCCCAGTGTCTCCTGCCACCACACACTTTCCTACACTCAAACCGTCACATGAAAGAACACGCAACACAATAACCTTTGACCCAACTAGTAAGATATAATTGCCTGCCCAGTACCATCCATCCCTTAAGAACATTAATAACAACCTGTAAAAGCACAGAGAGGAATCTTAACATCACCTGCCATGGCTTCTCACCCTCTCCCTCCTCCCTCTTCCGTCTGTCTGTCCCAGTCTCCTCCTCTTCCTTTAAACTTGTCTCCTGCCCATCTTTCCTTCTCCTCCAATGACAGGCCTCCTTCTATCCTGTACCTGCCCCTCACCTGTATTTTACAAATTCAATGGGGGAGAAGATTCTGCTAAAGTCACCTGATTCCTGAGTATATGACTAGGCAGCTGTCCTTGGGGCAGCGAAATTAGCATCAAAATACAGATAACTCCAGGGCAAACCACAACACACTTCCTCCAACTAGGCCACACCTTCTAATAGTGCCACTGCCGGGGCCAAGCATATGCAAACCATCGCAAGCCTTACCCAGCAGGGATGAAAATATCCTCCATGCATAGAGAGAGACTATCAATCAATAGTTCTTCCTCAGCCTATATGCTGCAGCCACTTAAGGATGAGTAGTTTCTAACAAGAATTAGGGAGCAGATGGACACTCAGATAAGAGTCTCATGACTCTCCCTACTCACCCATGTAGGAAGTATAAACAATCAACAAGTACAGCCAGGGTAGTCCTCTTACAAGGAGGTACAGCTGAACTCCCCAAGACAGCAGTTTGGTTGGCTCAGGGGACACTCATAACACCCACAAACACACAAGTGTCCATCAAATGCTAGGCAGTTGAGAAACTCTGTCTCTGAGTCCTATCCTGGGTATAAAGCCTCCAGCCTCTCAGAGTGCTGGGTCTTATTATGGTAGACCTGGCACGACCCTCTGAGACAAAGCCCTTGTGCTAGTACTCAGGCCTTTCTCCCCAGAGGGTTGAATCCTGTTCCCTGCTGCACTGCCCTAGCTTGATGGGGGAGTGGTTGCACTCACTCTCCAACCTGTGTGCAGGAACTCTCTGAGCATTAGGGGTTGTGGGTGATGCCTAACACTGGCTTACACGGAGGCAGACCTAGTGCTGACTTTCAAGTCTAAGTAAGGTGTGAACTGTTAGGCTCTGTCTTCTGCAAAGAGGGTGGTATCTCCCCACATGCTGAACTGCTTGAGGTCGGGGTGGGTGAGGGGAGGTGGCTAGGGGGAGGTCACATGGGCAACTGTGGCCTTCCTGCTCTCACTGCCCCTGTTATACTGACAGCTGGCCCCATGCTCTCTGACCTGGCTTCCCCAGCACTTGTGAAGGTACTTTGTAGTTTGAAGGATGTCAGACTTGGTATGTCTGTGGGGAGACCATGCCTAGAGATCTTACTCGGCGGCCACCAAGCTCTCTCTACCCTGCCATTGCATTTATGTTCTCTAAAGACATCTTTTTGTGTCAGAGACACACACTTAAGGATTTTAAAAGTAAGACTTAGAACTGGTCTTCTAATAATCTGACGTGGGGGACAGAAGAGAGGTAAACGAACAGGACTGGTACTGGGACATTAACTGTGACATCCTTTGACTTTCCTGTGATGCTTCAGCTCTGCCATCAGGAGATGTTTTCAAGTATGCTTCTCTGGTAATTAATTAGTAGGCCCATATGGAGCTGTTCTTTCCTAAAGAATGGTCATTAGGTCTTGTAGGGTTAGTGTCCTCCTCACAGAGGTTGAGTCTCTCTTTGGGGGCTGTACAGTTAAACTATCTTTCTGTCTGTGGTTATGAAAGCAATTTCAGCTTTTTAAGAGTATCTCTTTTGCCTTTCCCAGTTCAACTTTTCTAAGTGGCAAGACTTACTTTGTAAACAGGCAGACATAGGCAGCCCTGTTGTTCTTACTGTATGATAAGACTGTGTAAAGTCCTGCAAAGCAGCATTAAACGCCGTGAGAAATCGTAATCGTTTGTGACCTTTAAATTTCTGTGAAGTCATTAAATGACTCCTTGCTAGCCATTATAGCTAGACAGAAAATGGAAGGAATGGAAATGGTTTTTTAAGTAAGGATAATATTAGCACACTGATTTGAAATGTCAAGCACACAGAGGACTAGTGTTTCACTCGTCACCATTCTTACCCTTACTTTTTTTCTCTGCGTGTAGAGAAGTGAGTTATCTACGTCAGCCTAGCCTGAGCGCTCTAATTACGGAACCCAGAGCATCTGGAGATTCACCTTTTCATATCTAAGCTTAGATATTTTGCTCAATGTTGTTGCAAGGTCAAATCCCATAGCTACTTTTTTTTTTCCAACTTAGACGGTATGTATTCTATACCTTGGCAAATTACCACGCTCCTTTAAGGTCGGAATCAGCTCCCATCGTTTTATCCTTTGCACTTTAATATCCAACAGCAAACCCATTTCCCAGTAAAGCTTTAGATTTGAATTGGTGGTGCCTCTTAGAATTCTCCCTAGTAGTTTAAAGATTCCCTGGGGACTTCTATAAACATTGGTGCAAACAGAACTTATGTCTTCTGTGATCCTTACATTAGTTGCGGGTTTCTGTTGATATGCAGATGAGGGCAGGTGAAATATAAGACTGGAGCCTGTGATTAGGCAGTGAAAAAAGAAGGTGGGCTGGGAGTTTTAGAGACGAGACAGGGACAGAGAGGACAGAGAGAACAGGACAGAGAAGATGGAGGAAGAAGACGATGAACCTGATCCACGGGGCTTGAAATAGCCCAGGGTAGCTATGGATATCATAGAAGAACATAAAATAATATAGGGCAATTTGTTCAATCTAGGCAGGCAGCTTGTATCGACATCGTTGAATGTTAAGTTCTTTTGCGGGCATTTTGTGTGAGAATTTACTGTTATAAATCTGACTGATAAATTACAAGCCTCTGGAGTTTTGATTTTACTGGGTTATGGGGATTTGTGACAGCTAACCGCCGTGGGGTGGATAGCTGGGAATGTGAGCAAGTTCCAAAGCGAGCAAACCACTAGTTGGGTGGCTGCCATATGGGGTTAGCCATGGGGGCGGGGAGACCACCGGAGCCGAAGAGTAGCCAGCAATAGCATGGATTGATTTGGTTTTTTAATATTTCATGCAACAACTAGCCATAAAGTTTACTCTCTCTTTCCTCATCAGTGTTTCTCAAACATGTTAGCGCATGTACTGTAATCTTTTTTCAATCGAGAGAGAAAAGATGGAAATGGAGGACCCAGAATCCTATCCCCTGCACCTCTCTCTTAATCCCTGAGCTTGTCTCCAAACTTCCCCAAGAGCATAGCGTGCAGATATCTGCACTCTTCAGTAGATCAAACTCTGTAGTTGACAGAGTGTTTTTAATCTATACACTACAATGCACATCAATCCCTATGTGCTAGAGCCTCCAGGTAATCCCAGACTTGACAGAATCATCACAGTCCTCTACATCTGTTTCTCTGTTGTAGAACACTGAGGACCCAAGGTCTTGTGTTCCTGAGTTTCAGAACTCACTTTGATTATGACTTTGATTGCAATTTTCAATGTCTGTCTTTGTTAGGGTTTTATCACTGAGAAGAGACACCAAGACCAAGGCAAGTCTTTTAATTGAGTCTGGCTTACAATTTCAGAGGTTTAGTCCATTATCATCATGGTAAGAAACATGGCAGCATCCAGGCAGGCAGGTATAGTGCTGGAGAAGGATCTGAGTTCCACGTCTACCAGGCAGCAGAGGGGGACTGTGTATCACACTGGGCATAGCTTGAGCAAAGCAGACCTCAAAGCCCACCCCAACAGTGACACACTTCCTCCAACAAAGCTACACCTATTCCAACAAGTCCACTTCCTATGTGCCAAGCATTCAAACACGCGAGTTTCTGGGGACCAAACCTATTCAAACCACCACATTCCACTCCCTGGTTCCCATAGGCTTGTAGCCATAACATAATACAAAATGCATTTAATACAACTTCAAAAGTCCTCATAGTCTTTAAGAATCTTGAACTTGTTTAAAAGTCCAACATTCAAAGTCTCTTTTGATATACATGCAGTCTCTTAACTGTAATCCTCTGTAAAGCCAAATCAAAAAACAGATCACATCCTTCCAACATATAATGGCACAGGATATACATTACCATTCCAAAATGTAGGGAAGGGGACATAGTGAGGAAAAGTTAGGACCAAAGCAAGACAGAAAACTAGCTGGGCAAACTCCAAATTCTGCATAACCATGTCTGATGCCAAACCTACTCAAAGCACCACAATATCAACTTAACTGAAGGCCCCCCCAGGTTTTGCTTGAACTTACACAGGCCACATTCCTGGCATTCATACGCTGTTCTAATCATATCTGATTTTTGTTGATATTTCTCCATGTGCTTTTGCCAATACACACACACACACACACACACACACACACACACAGAGTTCTAAAATGCTCCATCTCCTATATTTACTCCCATGTTCTCTTTAAAGGATCAAAACCGTTGCCAGAGGCTCTTCCCTCAAGAATAAGCAGGTCTGGCCTCAAATTTAATCTCATTAACCTTTGGTCATATCTTTACAAGCCTGCCTCCCTTTGTCCTTAGCCATTATGGCCACCAGCAGACAGTGGAGGGGGAAACAAAAGGAAGTAATTAGGAAGAAAAGAAAGCACCCTGCTTTAAGATTCTCCAAAGCTTTTGTTTTGTTTTTGAGAGAGGATCTTGCCACAGAGCCCAAGTTGGCCTCAGTGTCACTAACCTCCTGCATCAGCCTCCCGGGTGCTGGGATTACAGGATGTGCTCTTAAACCCAGCTTTTATAATGCAATTTCTGCACATGAGAGGAAGAGAAGAAAAGCGAACAGAAATAGAAAAGGGGGGAAAGCCAACTGTTCCTTAGAAATATGGGGGTGTTTGACCCTATGTGGTATTCTCTCACTTTCCTCCGTGGCTTTAATGACTTCACACCACCACCACCACCACCACCCCCAGTTAAAGTCTAAACTCTGTTGGGGCATTTCCATCAGAACTTAAGGTGTGTTTGAGAATGCTTGATTAATTAATTACCAGCTGGTCATCCAGTCCAAAAAGCTCGTCTAAGTAAGTTTCAGACAGTCTTCGAACTTTTGGCTTCAGTGATGGGTGAATGCACATGTCCCTTTAATGAAATCACAAAGGAAGGTCAAGATTAATTCCATTTTTGAAGTAATTCTATAAGGAGTCACTGGTTCTCTGGAGTGTTGGGGGAGGGGTGGTAAATTTCCCCTGAGGAGGGAGGTCAGAATCATCTCACCAAGAGCTCCCAAGGATGGTGTGCTACCCCTTTCTCATGCTCGCCTTGAAACACTCTGTCCTAGAACCCACAAATGGAAGCTCACTGACAATCAGTGATCATATTGTTCACATTAAATCTTGGGGACCTAACAGCCGATGGGGGGATTCCTTAACAGGCCCCAGATTTGAAACACTCATTGGCAAGACCTTATAGTGATATTATACAAAGGTCCTCACCTCCAAAACATTTCCCTGTCATACCTCAAAACAATACTTACCAAAGAAGGTTTTCCAGACCATTTTCAATGATAGCTAGGATCATGCTCTCTAAATATTTCAATGGGTCCTCAGGGCATGTCACAAGTAAACCACATAACAGCGCCTATCAAAGAGAAAAATAAGAAGATGGAGTCGGTGCCTCTGCATCCACACGTGTGTGTGTGTGTGTGTGTGTGTGTGTGTATTTGTGTGTGTATTTGTGTGTATGTATGTATGTGTGTATGCATGTATATATGTGTATGTATGTGTATGTGTGTATGTGTGTATGTATATATGTATGTGTATGTATGTACGTATGAGTATGTATGTATGTGTGTATGTATGTATGTATGTTTTCAGTCATGTATCTCTTCTATTTACTGTGTTGACATGCTGCTAGAGTCAAATCACAATTCAGGGCATTTTGCCTCTGTCTAAAAACTCCTACAGATGACACAATGGAAGTTGCTACACAGTTTTGTATTATGTAAGAAATTTTTTGTACAAATCTGAAGATTACTACAATGCTTAGATCCAGGGTTTCTACCCTTTTTGAGGATGAAGAGTTGGGCAGTGGTCAGCGCATATCTTTAATCCCAATACTTGAGAGTCTGAAGCAGGCAGATCTCTGTGAGTTTGAGGCCCACCTGGTATATAGGAGTCTAGGACAGCCAGGGCTACACAGAGAAACCCTGTCTCAAAAACAAAAACCAAACCAAAAACAAAAAACAACAACAAAAAAAAAAAAAACCAAAAAAAAAAAAAACAGAAAACAAAAGAGAAAAAAAGGAACCATTTTTAAAGTAAAAAATATTCAAACCAAAACAAAAACTGATTGATAAAATCCATATTGGGGAGAAGTGTGACCCTCAGCCCTCCTCAAGGAAACTTCTCTTTGCAACAGATGTAGGCCACCACAGAAAAGCACAATCAACCCATCTACAGAGCTATAGAGCCCAGTCTCAGTGGACGCAGCTACAGAGCACTGTGCCTACGGCGGCCTTGCAGAAGAGGAGTGGGAAGACTATCAGGAAGTTTGCTTGAGAGTGTCTCCCAGTAACATCGGAGGCTATACCCGTACAATCTCACACCAAAGTGACTGTCCAGTCATGAGCTGAACAAGGGCTGTCCCAATGGACATACATCTGTTCTGATGAACTCTGTATAAGAAATTTCTCCCTTTGCAACTCCCCCCCTCCACTTAGTGTTAGCCACTTGGGAACCTACCGATGGGATAAAGGCCAATGCTTCAGACTAAGACACTGATCCCGGTCCCTCCCTACTGCCTGTTGGAAATGAGATGATAATATAGTCCAGAGACTACTGAAAAGTTTTTAATGTACAAACCAGCATAGAAGGCCAAAAGAGCCACCCAATAGCATCTCTTAATATCTCTTAAGGACCAATATCTGTCGCTGGCATTTTGCTGTGTAGGTCTACAAGAGCCCAGGGGCTTTCCCTACTCTACAACCCATTCCCTCCTCCATAACCTGGTGTTTAGAGGACATTTACTCCACAAGTATTTGGATGGCAACCTGCTTTCTCGGGATGCTACCTAGGGCTTTATAGTTTTAGCAAGTTCCTTGAGAAATTCCCATGCACACAGCAATCTGGAAGTTAGTGCCTTACTGGAGCTAAGCTTTATGGGAAATAAGAAATTTGGGGAGAGGGAGTACAGGTATGGTGGCATATAACTGTCCCATGCACTAGACTGGCAGAGGCAGTCTGTGAGTTCAAGACCAACCTGGTCTACGGGATCAGAGAAACCTGTGTAAAGAAAGGAAGAGAGAGGGGGGGGGAGGGAGGGAGGGAGAGAGAGACAGAGAGAGAATATGAATGAATGAATGTATGTAAGGAAGTTATGGGCTGTGATATCCGAAAGTGCATGTTGCCCTGTATTTCCAACTTCTCCAGATCAAGAAGCTGCTTTCCCAAAAACTTATCCTGCAGAAGCCAAATTGAGAAGATAAGTCTCCAAAATGACAATACAGGCACATGGATCTAGTAATGTTGAAAAGTTTACTTTTTGCAAAGAAATATCACTGTCCATTTGATCCTAATGGACAAAATGACACAGCGCACAGCTGAGCACATTAATGAGTAGATGGCACACAGCCATCTGCCAATGAGGCGGTGTGGAGAGGGAGTAAGCAAGTTATCTCCTGCTGGCTTGTTCTGAAGTGTGGGGGATGGAACCAAGGGCCTTGGAGAGACGCTAAGCAAGGACCACAGAGCTAACTCCTCAGTCCTCCATAGTTTCTTTCTGCTCAAAGAGAAGGGCTGGGGAGACAGCTCAACAGACAAAAGCGCCTGCTGTACATAAAAGGGGGTTCTTGCTGCCTTGAGTGGGGCAAGGAAGGTTTGTACAGGACCCTCGTGAGGATTAAATGCATTACCATCTGCAAACCGCTTTGAATTATGCCTAGAGCAGAATGAACACTCGGATAACACAGCAAGCGATCACAGGAGTCCTTCCCTAGCCAGCTGCAGACCTCCACTAAAGGAAGAGGCCAAAGCAAAGAAACTCGGGAAGTGCAGAGTGGTAACACCAGTGACTGATCAGATGATAAGCTAAACCCAAGAGGTCAGAAGGGGAAAACATATTTAGAAATAAAATGGCAAAAGAGGAGGATGTCCTTGATGTTCAGATATAAACAGCAAAGTAGTTAACTGGCGTAGCTCGGGGTGGAGGTGGGCAGGGTAGGAGCAGAGACAGACAGACTAACTTGTGGAAATACCACATGTTTGTCACGTCAGACACCCAGGTAGTGTGGTGAATATGCTAACGGTTTCAGTAGTAACATAGAAACCGCTCTAAGGCTGTGGAGATAAAAGCAATTATTGAATGCTTGTGTGGCCCTTCAGAAAAGCTTCCAAGTGGCAAGAAGAGCGCTTATAGATGGGAAAGCAGGAAAAGCAAGCTCGGAAGGACCATCAAGGTGACCTGTAGCCTCGGACAGAGGCAGGAGGGAAGTAGACAGGGCTACTTTGAAGACTAAACAATTTTTCTCCAGCCCCAGTAGATTCTTGCCTCCATTCATTTTTGGCTGCAATCACAGAATAACACAGAGTGGGTAATTCACAGTTTGTTACAGCGTACAGTCAGGAGGCTGGGAGTCCAAGAGGGCGGTGTCAGCACTTAGCGAGGGCTGTTGTGCTGAGGCTAGAGAGGACTGGGAGAGCTGAATTCGTTTGTTTAACAACCTGTCCTGTGATAACTTCTCATTCCTGTGAGGTCAGCATTGGGTGGCCTGTCAGGCTGATGGCCCATGCCCACAGTGGCTGTGAGAAGTCCCTGTACTGCGGCACTGGGAGCTGACATTCTAACACCTGAGCCTCGTTGGGATACATTCAGACCAGAGTCATTTGTGATGAACCCCTTGTCCTTATCCCAGAAGTGTGCTCTCGTGTAGCTTTCTACAAAACAGGATATGGAGAGAGCTCGTAATATCCATTTGGAAGTGCTTTGTTCTTTTAAACAGGCAATAGAATCTATCTTTGAAGCAGACAGTAGAACAGTGTAGATGTCTTAGATATCTGCACCCTTTGAAAAGAAGAGGTTGCTTTAATAAGGAGAAGTTGGGGCTGGAGAAATGTCTCAGCAGGTTAAGAGCACTATCTGCTCTTCCAGAGGTCCTGAGTTCAATTCCCAGCAACCACATAGTGGCTCACAACCATCTGTAATGGGATCTGATGCCCTCATCAGGTGTGTCTGAAGAGCGTGAGTGACAGTGTACTCACATACA
The DNA here is from genome assembly GCF_021556685.1 of Rattus norvegicus. Taxonomy (NCBI): domain Eukaryota; kingdom Metazoa; phylum Chordata; class Mammalia; order Rodentia; family Muridae; genus Rattus; species Rattus norvegicus. The sequence continues at coordinate 14,285,268 of NC_141537.1, read as the reverse complement.
TAAAATAAATAAATCTTAAAAAAAAAAAAGGAAAGGAAAAAAAGAAAAGAAAAAGTGTCCCGTGAGAATTACAGTTCTAGAAATCTAAACATTGTTCAAAGCAAAGCTTTTCCTATCCCTTCCCCAAACCGGATGAAACAAGCCAGAGTGAGGTCCCCCACCTTGGAGGGGAAGATGGAGCTGGTATAGCACTGTTTTCTGGCCTGCTTTACTTTACACTCCAACAGTGAACATTTGAAAATAAGTCAGCTATGTCTTGTCAAAATTTAAACAGACGGTACCACCTTTTAACTCTACCGGCCTTATAAATGGAAGTGTCTTGAGCTTATTAAAGGTGTCCAACTGGCTTGGCCATGTAGAAGCTACCTTGGGGAGTAGAAATCACCCCTGGGGACCAGCACTGGAGAGGGAGTGTCTATGTGAGCCAGAGTCTGACTGTGTTATCCAGGCTGCTCTCAGTGACCAGACCAAGCAGCCTCCTGCCTTGTTCCCCCATGCCGCCGTGCTCAACTCAGGCTGGATAAGCAGCAGCCACTGGGATGTGAGAGGCAGACAACCATCTGAATGCCTGACAGACTGCGTCACCAATGGAGAAATAGACCATCCTATGTGGCTAATCCCTAGACAAAGTGACTCCTGGACAAAGAGTGAATTGGCAGCTTTTTGTGTCTTCAGTGTTGATCCCCGCAGAACTACCTCTGGAAACTGGCTAACTGGGCTGCAAAGTTTTGTCCCCCCACACCCAAGAAGCCATAAACTTTACCCAATGGTCCAGCAAAATAAGTTAGTAAAGCAGCCCTTCTCTCCCAAACATGCAAACTGTCCCTTGCTACATACAAATTCCTGATTCTTGTATCTATGGAAAATATTTATACAGGGACAGGCCTTTTGCTATGTTTCCCAGTCTAGTCTCCTGGGCTCAAGCAATTTCCCTTTCTTTTCTTTTTTTAAAATTAATTCAGGGCTGGAGAGATGGCTCAGCGGTTAAGAGCACTGACTGCTCTTCCAGAGGTCCTGAGTTCAATTCCCAGCAACCACATGGTGGCTCACAACCATCTGTAAAGGGATCTGATGCCTTCTTCTGTACTCACACGTATGAAATAAATAAGTAAAAAAAATTAATTCATTCTCTCATATATTACATCCCAATCAAAGTTGCCCCTCCCTCCCTCTGCTCTACATCTCCTCCAACCCACCCTACCCTCATAGAGGTTTCCTTTCAGAAGATGTCAGCCTCCCAAGGATATCAGCCGAGCATGGCATATCAAGTCTCACAGGACACCACAAGCAAAGTCACTGAATCAACAAAACTGCACTCACAGGGGCTCACTGAGACTGAACCGGCAATCAGGGAGCCTGCACGTGTCTAACCTAGGCCCTCTGCATGTATCACGTGTCTAACCTGGGCCCTCTGCATGTATCACGTGTCTAACCTGGGCCCTCTGCATGTATCACATGTCTGACCTGGGCCCTCTGCATGTATCACGTGTCTGACCTGGGCCCTCTGCATGTATCACATGTCTGACCTGGGCCCTCTGCATGTATCACATGTCTAACCTGGGCCCTCTGCATGTATCACGTGTCTGACCTGGGCCCTCTGCATGTATCACATGTCTGACCTGGGCCCTCTGCATGTATCACGTGTCTGACCTGGGCCCTCTGCATGTATCACGTGTCTAACCTGGGCCCTCTACTTAGTCCCTCTGCATCTATGTTATAGTGAAGAGTTAAATTTCAAAAAGTTAGCCTCAAACAAAGTCCGGACATGCCTGAGAGAATTTGAGATAGGGCTCACCGGCCCGACTATCAGCTCCCAAGGACACTGGCCATCTGGAGCCACCCCCTCCCCTTCCTTCACTCCCTAAAGATGAGTCATCCCCCTGCTGAGTGAGATAAGTCACCCTACCCACAGTGCTGAGATGCTAGATTACACATACTCTTTGCTGATGTAACTCCACGCCAAAAGTAACTGTGCACCATTTGAATCAGCCAATTGTGTGTAACCGCGAGAAATCCCCTGGCTTTCCCTATATAAACCCCTGCCTTTAGAGGCTCGTGGTCGACTCCTCTATCTCCTGCGTGAGATACGTGTCGGCCTGAGATCTCACTAATAAAGCTGCCTCTTGTTGTTACATCAAGATCGGCTACTCGTGTTTCCTGGGGCACGCCATCCCGAGACTGGAGCGAGAGACTCCCCTATTTGGGGTTCTTTCATCTGGGGGCTCGTCCAGGATCTGGTGTAGCCCCCGGAGACCCTAAGGCCCCTTGGAGGTACATTGGTGTGAGTGTTGAATGCGGCCGCTGTGTGTTGTGTATTGTGTGCTGTGCATTGTGTTTTGGTACCGGTTTGAGTTGAGAGTGCACTCGGGGGTGAATTCCCACCCCATACAGGTTTGAGTGCACTCGGGGGTGGATGAAGGATTCCCACCCCGTATAGGCACCTGGGAGTAGACGCAGGATTCCTACTCCGGGAGTAGATGCAGGATTCCTACTCCGAACAAAGAGAGAGAGAGTAGACGCAGGATTCCTACTCTGAGAGCAGATGCAGGATTCCTGCTCCGAGCAGCCGCCCTTTTTAAATTTTTTGGGCAGCGGAAAAGGGGACGCCCCGGCGCCGCAGGCTCTGGAAGATGTTCCAAGAGCCGAATATAGTCAGGAGGACAGTCAAAGAGATCTGACTGTGACTTTCCGGAATCAGGAAGACGGAGAACTTCTCCTACCAGGGCGGTGGATTCGAGACCCAACCCCATCCGAGGTTGCGTTTGGCTGGATATATCAATCCAGGCGCGGACGAGCGTGCGTAGACGCACTGTTGTTTCTTTTTGGAATTTCATTTTTGTGCTTAGTTCTTTTCTTCTTCACAATGAGACAATCCGTGTCCACTCTGTTGAGCCAAACTTTGAATCATTGGTCAGAAGTTAAAGCTAGAGCCCGAAATTTGTCTGTGGAAGTGAGAAAGGGACGCTGGCAGACTTACTGTGCATCTGAGTGGCCAATGTTTAGAGTAGGTTGGCCACCAGAGGGCACCCTAGACAAAGCTGTTTTTTTGTCATTAAAAAGATTGTTTTTCAGCCTGGACCTGGATCTCATCCGGATCAGGTCCCTTACATCGTGGTATGGGAGGACCTTGCCCTCTGACCCTCCCCCGTGGCTGAAGCCCTGGTCCCAGGCATCCCCATCCCCGTCCTCGAATATATTGGTAGCACAGGAACCGCAGACGGAGAAGAAGACGACTCCCCAAATTTATCCTGACATCGAAGGTCCTCCAGATGAAAATGAACCCACACCGTCGGCGCCCAGTCCTCCTCCTCCACCCCCTTATCAACATGACAAATCTAAGGGCCCCTCGGCCGGTACTAGAAGCCGGCGAGGAACCAGTCCAGAGGGTCCTTCCTCAGCCCCCACCTTCCCACTCAGGGCTTACGCCCCCCCCCCGTGGACCCCCCTGACCTCCAGCCCTTACAGTATTGGCCTTTCTCCTCAGCCGACCTTTATAATTGGAAAACTAACCATGATTCTTTCTCTGAAAATCCCTCCAGCTTAACTAATCTCATAGCGTCTCTGATGTTCTCTCATCAGCCCACTTGGGATGATTGTGAGCAACTTTTACAGGTTCTTTTCACCACTGAAGAAAAGGAGCGAATCCTCCTAGAAGCTCGAAAGCACATCCTGGGACCAGATGGAACCCCAACCCAGATGCCCAACCTCATTGACGCTGCCTTCCCCCTTGACCGCCCCCCTTGGGACTATAACACGGCTGAAGGTAGGGAGAGGCTGACCACTTACCGCCGGGCTCTTGTGGCAGGTCTCAAAGGGGCAGCTCACCGCCCCACTAATTTGGCCAAGGTAAGAGAAGTACTTCAAGGGCCCACAGAGGCCCCCTCTGTGTTCCTAGAGAGGCTCCTGGAGGCGTATTGAAGGTATACTCCCTTTGACCCTACGTCCGAGGGACAGCAGGCAGCAGTAGCCATGTCCTTTATAGGCCAGTCCTACCCGGACATCAAGCGTAAGTTACAAAGACTAGAAGGCCTACAAGATCTTACAGTAAGAGACTTAGTTAAGGAAGCAGAGAAAGTGTACCATAAGAGAAGAGAAGAGAAGAGAGAGAAAGAGAGAGAGAGAGAGAGAGAGAGAGAGAGAGAGAGAGAGAGAAAGGAAAGGGAAGAGAGAGAGGATGAGAGAGATAGACGTAGGGACCAGAATTTAACTCGAATACTGGCCGCAGTAGTACCTGAAGGAAACAGGAACATAGGGAGAAAGAAAGGGAACCTGGGCAACCCACGCCGTCGGAACGACTGGACTTCACCGGATTGGAAAAGACTAGATAGAGACCAGTGCCGCTACTGCAAGAATAGGGGACACTGGGCCCAGGACTGTCCGAACAAAAAGGAAAAGATGCGGGGTCCCAAGACACTTGCCCTGAGAAACAAAGATGATTAGGACAGTCAGGGCTCGTATTCCCTCCCCGAGCCTAGGGTAACCTTAGATGTGGAGGGAACCCCCATGGATTTCCTAGTAGATATGGGGGCAGAGTTTTCAGTTCTACAACATACCCTGGGGAAGCTTGCTGACAAAACCAGTATGGTGGTGGGGGCAACTGGCATGAAGATACACAAATGGACAACGGCTCGACGGGTCAATTTAGGGGCTGGCCGGGTATCGCATTCCTTCCTAGTAGTTCCTGAGTGTCCCACACCCTTGCTCGGTCGAGACTTATTGACTAAAATGAATGCCGAAATACAGTTTTCATCAGAGGGACCCCGAGTGAAGTGGCATTCCCCCAGGCCAGTATGGACTTTGACTTTCAATTTGGCCAACGAATACCGCATACATGAGAAAGGTAAGAAGATGGACAACCCACAGTGGTGGCTTTCTAAGTTCCCTGAGGCCTGGGCGGAGACCGAGGGAGTTGGGATGGCTTCCCAAGTCCCCCCGCCCCCATAGTGATTGCAGTCAAGTCAGGCGCTACCCCCATCAGTGTGCACCAGTACCCTATGAGCAAGGAAGCAAAGGAGGGTATCCGGCCCCATATAAACAAGTTTTTACAACTGGGCATCCTAACCCCATGCCGGTCCCCCTGGAATACCCCACTATTACCAGTAAAGAAGCCTGGGACACGAGACTAGCGACCCGTCCAGGACTTGAGAGAGGTCAACAAAAGGGTAGAAGATGTACATCCCATAGTGCCTAATCCCTACACCCTCCTCAGCACTCTGCCACCAGAGAGGGCATGGTATACTGTCTTAGATCTCAAGGATGCTTTCTTTAGTCTGAGACTACATCCCACCAGCCAGCACCTGTTTGCCTTTGAGTGGAAAGACCCGGAGTCAGGACATTCTGGACAATTGACCTGGACCAGACTACCACAGGGATTCAAGAATTCACCCACCCTCTTTGATGAGGCTCTACATCGAGACCTGACGATTTTCCGAACCAACAACCTGCAGCTGACTCTCCTTCAATACGTTGATGACCTTCTTCTGGGGGCTGAAACCCAGGGTGAGTGCCAAAAAGGGACTGAACAACTGCTATCTGAATTAGGTCGTCTGGGAAAGAAAGCGCAGTTGTGCCGCACCGAGGTGACCTACCTGGGCTACATCCTCAGGGATGGTAAGCGATGGCTCACTGAAGCCCGGAAAAAGACTGTGCTCCAGAATCCTGTACCTCAGACACCTCGACAGGTGAGGGAATTCCTAGGCACCGCCGGGTTCTGCCGGCTGTGGATTCCTGGGTTCGCCGAGCTGGCTGCCCCCCTCCACACCTTGACCAGGTCAGAGACTGAGTTCCAGTGGAAGCCCGAACATCAAGCAGCCTTTGATGCCATCAAACAGGCTTTATTGACTGCACCCGCTCTAGTCCTGCCTGATCTAACCAAGCCTTTTTCGATGTTTGTAGATGAGAGAGTGGGGGTGGCAAAGGGAGTGCTGACCCAGACCCTGGGTCGGCCCGTGGCGTACCTTTCCAAGAAGCTAGACCCTGTGGCTAGCGGCTAGCCGTCCTGCCTCAAGATCACCGCGGCAGTAGCCATTCTGGTAAAAAACTCTGATAAACTAACCCAGCCAGTAACGATTATAGCCCCACACGCTCTAGAAAGTGTCCTCCGGCAGCCACCAGACAGGTGGATAACCAATGCCCGCCTGACTCACTACCAGAGTCTGCTGCTAAATGATAGAGTTTCTTTTGGAGCTCCTGTCATCCTAAATCCAGCCACGCTGCTCCCGGAGACAACAGGTCAGAACCCAATACATGTGTGTGCCGACATCTTGGCTGAGGCCTCTAGTACCAGAGAGGATCTGACGGATGTCCCCCTACTGGGCTGCCCCTCCTGGTTCACAGATGGCAGCAGTTTTCTGGTAGAAGGAAAGAGAAAGCATCAGTGGTGGATGGGAAAAGGACCATTTGGTCCAGTGGACTGCCTGAGGGCACCTCAGCCCAGAAGGCTGAATTAATAGCCCTCACTCAGGCATTGAGACTGGCTGAAGGAAAAAACATTAACATCTACACTGACAGCCGTTACGCCTTCGCCACTGCACATGTTCATGGGGCCATCTACCGGTAGAGAGGTCTCTTAACGTCCGAGGGAAAAGAGATTAAAAATAAAGATGAGATCCTCAGCCTCCTAGAGGCAGTACACCTCCCAAAAAAGGTAGCCATCATCCACTGTTCCAGACATCAAGGGGGACAGGATGCTGTGGCCAGAAGTAACCGTATGGCAGACGCCACCACCAAACAGGCTGCGCTCGGGGCCGTGATTCTGACAGTGGTAAATGAAGAGCTTCCTCCAAACCTAAGAGACTCTAGCTTCCAATACACCCAAGAAGAGCTATCCACCATCTGACCCACTTAGGTACAAGGAAGTTGATAGAGCTTGTGAACTCCTCTAAATACTATGTTCAGAGATTACCAGACTTAGCCCAAGAGGTTGTGCAGAGCTGCCAAGCCTGTGCTCTCGTCAACTCCAATAGACCCCCGTCCCTCCATGGCAAGAGGCTTAGGGGGGAGAGACCGGGGGCTCATTGGGAAGTTGACTTTACAGAAATAACTCCAGCCAGGTATGGTAATAAATATCTACTAGTGTTCGTAGACACCTTCTCAGGTTGGGTAGAAGCATTCCCTACCCGCTCAGAAACAGCTCAAGTGGTGGCCAAGAAGATACTGGAAGAGATCTTTCCGAGGTTCAGACTCCCCAAGGTAATCGGGTCAGACAACGGGCCTGCTTTTGTTGCCCAGGTAAGTCAGGGGCTGGCCAGTCAGCTGGGGATTAATTGGAAATTACATTGTGCTTACAGACCCCAGAGCTCAGGACATTCATTCAGAAAGAATGAATAGAACCTTAAAAGAGACCTTGACTAAATTAGCCTTAGAGACCGGAGGGAAAGATTGGACAGCTCTCCTTCCCTTTGCCCTGTTCCGTGCTTGGAACACGCCCGGAAGGTTTAAGCTGACACCGTATGAGATCCTATGGGGCTGTCCGCCCCCTGTGGGTGAAGCAGGGGGAATACATGATCCTGACCCTCCTCTTTCTCAATCCCTCCTCACCCGCCTCAGGGCTCTTGAGATTGTCAGACGCCAAGCGTGGGACTTGCTGAAGGAGACGTACCGAACAGAAAGCCCCGAAATCCCACACGGATTCCAGGTCGGATATCTGGTTCTGGTCAGACGACACCGAGCCGGTAATCTTGAACCCCGCTGGAAAGGACCTTATTCGGTCCTACTCACCACTCCGACCGCTATAAAGGTCGACAGAATAGCCGCCTGGATCCACGCATCACATGCCAAGAAGGCTCCCAAGACCCCTGAAGATGAATGGACTGTGGAAAAGACTCCTCACCCTCTTAAGCTTCACCTCCGCCGCCGCTTCATCCCAGATGAGGACATTGAATAACGATCCACATTCCCCCCAACAACTGACTTGGCAGGTCTTCTCTTCAACCAGAGACCTAGTGTGGTCTATCACCGGTAAACATCCCCTTTGGACTTGGTGGCCACCGCTGTACCCGTCCTGGTGTAAGCTGGCTGCAGGAGCACCAGGGTGGGGCTTAGAGGCTCTGGCCCCTGATGAGGTAAACGACATGCTAGATTTCTCACCCCACATATACACACCCCACACCCCCCCCCCCCGGTTCGGAGGACCAGGAGCTCCACCCCCGAAATCCGATGCCGGCTGCCGGACTCCTGGGGCTAGGACAGAACTAACTAAGACCCCCTTTTATGTCTGCCCAAGGAACAGGCCCCTCAGGTCTGATATGTGGAAATGTGGAGGAGAGTCACACTTTTTCTGTTATTATTGGGGCTGTGAGACTACAGGGCAAGTGGACTGGAACCCCTCATCTACTTAGGGTTCTATAGACGTCAAATGGGCCAAGGGCAGAGTTGCCACCCTTAACATCACCTTCACCCAAATGGGAAAAATGTACACCAAAGACTGGTTCCAGACCCGACGCTGGGGACTGCACCTCTACGTATCTGGAGTAGATCCTGGAATCCTTTTAGATATTAGACTTAAGGTGGAATCTGTTAGCCCCAAGGTTATAGGTCCGAACCCCATTCTCAGGAATAGGATACCTCTCACCAGACCTAGGCCCAAGGCTACTACTACTTTAAGACCCGAGACTTTTACACTTGCCGGGGGACATGACCACAGAAGACAACCTGGCCCCTCACTTGCTAGGTGCCCAAGAACGCATGTTTAGGTTAGTTCAAGGTGCTTTCCAGGCCCTAAATTACTCCAATCCCGATCTGACATCAGAGTGTTGGCTTTGTCTTTCCACGAGCCCCCCTTATTACGAGGGAATAGCGATCTCGGCCAACTTCACTAAAGACACTAGCCCTGAGGCTTGCCTTTATACCAACAAGCCCCGGCTAGCTTTAACTGAGGTATCAGGAGAAGGAACCTGTGTGGGTAAGGTTTCCCCGACCCACAGACATCTATGTCACTATGGTGTCCCAGCTGACACTCCCTCCGGTATTACCTCTTACCTAATTCCTCTCCCGGGGTATTGGTGGGCCTGTAATTCTGGCCTCACTCCCTGCTTGGCTGACTCAGTGATCAATAATCTTTCGGATTACTGTGTAATGGTCCAGTTGGTCCCAAGAATTTACTATCACCCCTCTGAAGAACTCTTGTCTTTATATGGTCAAAGTCCTAGGACTAAAAGAGAGCCCATCTCGCTAACCGTAGCTGTACTCCTGGGCTTAGGAGTAGCTGCTCGAGTAGGCACCGGGTTAGCCGCTTTAATCACAGGGCCACAACAATTACAGCAAGGACTAACAGCTTTGAATTCTGCCATTTCTGAGGATATAGAGGCCCTAGAAAAATCCATCAGTCATCTAGAAGAATCCCTGACTTCCTTGTCGGAAGTGGTGCTTCAGAATAGAAGAGGGTTAGATTTACTATTCCTTAAAGGAGGGCTGTGTGCTGCTTTGAGGGAAGAATGTTGTTTTTATCTCGATCACTCCGGGACCATCAAAGATTCTATGGCTAAACTTAGAGAGAGGCTAGACAAGAGACGACGAGAACAAGAGGCCACTGATAGTTGGTTTCAAAGCTGGTTCAATAGGTCCCCATGGCTTACCACCCTGCTGTCAGCCTTAGCTGGTCCCTTGATTATCCTCCTTCTCCTGCTCACCTTTGGGCCCTGCATAATAAATCGCCTTACAACTTTTGTCAGGGAGCGGATTAGCGCTGTACACGTCCTCATGTTAAGACAACAATACCAAGCTGTTATGCCAGATGAAGCTGAGCTCTCCATGTAGTTTTAAAATTAGAACTACTCACAACAAGTAGAGGGGAATGAAGAGTTAAATTTCAAAAAGTTAGCCTCAAACAAAGTCCGGACATGCCTGAGAGAATTTGAGATAGGGCTCACCGGCCCGACTATCAGCTCCCAAGGACACTGGCCATCTGGAGCCACCCCCTCCCCTTCCTTCACTCCCTAAAGATGAGTCATCCCCCTGCTGAGTGAGATAAGTCACCCTACCCACATTGCTGAGATGCTAGATTACACGTACTCTTTGCTGATGTAATTCCGTGCCAAAAGTAACTGTGCACCATTTGAATCAGCCAATTGTGTGTAACCTCGAGAAATCCCCTGGCTTTCCCTATATAAACCCCTGCCTTTAGAGGCTCGTGGTCGACTCCTCTATCTCCTGCGTGAGATACGTGTCGGCCTGAGATCTCGCTAATAAAGCTGCCTCTTGTTGTTACATCAAGATCGGCTACTCGTGTTTCCTGGGGCACGCCATCCCGAGACTGGAGCGAGAGACTCCCCTATTTGGGGTTCTTTCAATAGTTCTGTAGTTGGTGTTTTTGTGGGACTCCTACCAGAAGGGCTGGGGGCTGTTTCTGATGCTTTTGCCTGCTTTTGAGACCCTTGTCCTCCTACTGGGTGGCCTTAATGTGAGGGGAGGTGCCTAACTGTATTGTATTTCCTTTCTTACCCTTTCATGTAACTTGAAAGACAGTGCAAATCACTGTGCCTCTCTTGTGCACCTCTGACAAGTGTCTGCCCTTTTTTTTTTTCTACATCCGCTTCCTGTCAGCCCACATTTCTTTACTTCATCCATCTTATCTAGTTTGGTGGCTGTATATGTATGGGCCACATGTGAGCCAGGCTCTGAATGGGGGTGTCTGCCCTTAAAACAATCAACAATAATGAAATCTATGCGGCTTATAAATAAATGTGTTTTTCAAGTACAAATTGACAATTAAATCTTAAAAGAAATATAAGCCATTAAAAACTTCATATTTATACATATATATGAATATAATTATATATATGTACATATATATAATTCAAATGGCTTTACAGTCGTGACTCGTGACTGAAGCTCGCCCTCTGCTGGGAAGAGCCAGCTTTGCACACTCTTATCATTTCCCTAGCCCTTAAGCGGAAATCAACCTCACGGTCTGAAACGAAGTTTCTTACTCTGATACAATTGCTAGGTTTATTTGTTTTGTAATTCTGTAGTCACTGAAGCCATAAATACATGGTTCATCTTTGATCTCTCTGGAGCAGGCATGTGTGTTAGTAGGTAGCGTACCCAGTTCTGCCAAGTAGAAATTTGAGAATATTATACATATTCATGTCTAATTTTTTTTAATGTACCCAAATCCTACCAACTTAGCATTCGTTGCATGGGCTCCTACTTTAATAATTTGTTTAAAAATTTAAATGCATTTCAGAAACACCTCGAAAGAACAGAGGGTGAGATATTTGCAGTGTGCACAGTGGTGTCCGCATTCTGAGAGAAGAGATGACTATAGTGAATCAGAGGAAACGCCAGTACTCGTGTTTCCTACAATCCTTGGTGGGCACATCTCCTCGGTGTTGCCATTGTGTATTTTTTTTTAATTTGGAGTTCCTGAACCATAAAATAATTTATCCACAGTAATCATTTGTTGTCAATTTTCTGAGTATCTGACCACTTACTTCATTTATTTAAAATAGAAAATAAACACTTAAAAATATCTAACTCTGAATTGAGGAGATAGCTCAGCTAGTAAAGGACTTACCTCACAAGCTTGAGGCCCTGACTCTGAATCCCCAGGACCCACATAAAGCCAGGTTCAATAGCATACAACTCTAATCCCAGCAGCCCTGGGACTGGGGGGAGTAGAGACAGGAGACTCCCTGAAACTCAAGGACCAACCAATCTGGCATCAAAGAACAAAGAGACCCTCATACACATAAACGCATACCTCCAAAAAAATTATTTTAAAATACTTAGTTCCAAGTTCTTTCTTTAAAGGAGGCTACTTTTTGTGTTCATATCTTTTGTGTAGACAGCATACTTAGATGGCAAGAACAACTCATTAGATTCTAGTGATGGGAAGGGCTGGCTTGCCGTGAACACAATCACATGAACTGAGACAAAAACAGGGAAAGATTATTTCCTAACAAAATAATATTACTTTTTATCTTTATGCTTTTAACATCTATTTATTTGTTGATTGACTGGCTCACTGATTTACTATGTCCCCATGCGTGGAGGTCAGAGAACACCTTTCAGGAGAGTAACTGACCTAAGGTGCCCAGGGTTGATCACTGGTGCCCACATGGGCGTGCTCATCCTAGGGCAAATACGTGTAAGACACTGGAGAGTAGTCAAATTCCAAGGGAGAAAGAATCTTCCATGACTGACAAAGCTCAGCCCTTGTCCTAGCTCTGGCTCTAGCATGAAGACTGGGCTGGACCCCTGGCAGGGGATACTCTACCTCTAGTAGAAAGAAAACTGGCCAGCTTTTGTGGCCATTTGTTCAATAACAAGTATGCTTGGGTCTAGGGTGTTCCTGAAGGAAGCTGGGAGCCAGCTGGCACAACTCTAAGAGGATATTCACAGGGAAAGGGGGAGGAATTGTGCAGCATAGCATCAACCCAGCCTCATCGGCCTGGATCGAGGTCAGCTCTTCCCTCTGGAGTGAGGAAAGGTGGGACTTCTCTGCTGAAGAATGCACTGTGGAAAATGTCTACTGTTCTCTTTACTCGACAGTCAACAAAACAAATCACTCAATATGTAGAGGTGAGGAAATCTGATAAACACCGGGAGAAGAGAAACAACAAACAACAGACCCAAAAAACAATCCAGATATTGAGGGAACCAGTGTTTCTTCTTGTTTTTGTTTTAGACAGGCTCTCTTACTAAGTTTCTTGAACTTGATATGTAGCCCAGCCTGACCTCAAAGCAAACCTCTTGTCCTAGCTTCCTAAGGCCTGGGATTATAGACATGTGTCACCAGCTTCCCAGACAGTGATTTTTACAGAACAATCGTTAACAAGTTAGAAAACAAGAAATTCTAGCAAAACAGAGGGGAAAAAAACTTCGTAATTCTAAAAGGTGGAATGCATTAAAAGGAACCAATGGGCATTCCGGGACTGAAAAAATGCATTGTTTACAGTTAAGATTTCATTTAATGCATCCAACGGATGTGATGAGATGCAACATAAAGCAAAATTAGCAAATTTAGCAATCTATGAAAATTATCAGTCAATGGAAAATATCCAAAATAGCACCCAGAACACAAAAGCGAATTAACAGGACAAAGCTAAAACAGAGGTCAAGGTAAAATCTTATTATAGTCATGCTTGGGCTTCTACAGGAGAAAAAATTGGGTAAAAATAATAGATTTAAGCAATTCCAAAACTAATGAAAATTAAATATCAATCAGCAGATTCAATAAGCTTAGTAATTCAGGCAAGTGTTTGTTGTTTTAGTTTGGTGCTGGGGTTTTGTTTTGTTTGTTTTTTGGTTCTGTTTTTTTTTTTTTTATTTTTATTTTTGGGTGTTACCATTCCTATGCCTGGGCTCAAGCAAGTCTCAGCTTCAGTCTCCCTGGCAAGGAAAACTACACCTACCACTGGCATGCAGGCTTTGGTTTGGGTGTTCCTTAATCAGAGTGTACACAAGTCTGTAGGGAAACGGCGTTGTGGAGGAACAACTAGGTTTACTCAGAGCACACGGGTTATGTTCAGAAGAGGTCAAACACGCATAGCTGTCTTTGATAAAATATGTGCTTCACGTGTTTGCAGGTGGCTTTTACAAGAGCAAAGGTCTCAGGGATTTGAATCAGACATGTACATGCAGAGAGACCTGGCAGAACAGAAGCCACCTTACTGGGCTCTGAGGGAAAGTGAGAGTGCGCTCAAGGCCTGTCTTGCACCTGCTGTTAATGTGTGAGCAGAGGTGATTGGATAAAATCCTCTGGATAAAAATCACGGCGCAAAACCATCCTAAAACTAAGAGCTGTACCCACTTTCCCTGAAAATTGAATTGCACACTTCTCTCCTCCCCTAGAACTCCTTCATTCTCCCCATCACAGCACGTGCTCAGAACTCTGCACTTGATCTTAGCCAAAAGGCCGAGAAGCGATGTGCTCAGAACTCTGACAGCATCACCACACAACATACACCAACGTGCAGGCGAATGGGAGTCACCAGCGATTGCTCAGCTCCTGGGAGTATAAAACCTGGTTTTCAATACCATACTGTCCTCCTGAGGCAGGGCAGAAAGGGGATTATAGTGACTGGAAGCACAGGGTAGAGAGGAAGCCTTTCACTGACCAAAAAGGACTTAAGTCTGCTAACATAAGGACCTAATGGACAGTAACTAAACTGCTCTCACTTGGGGCTAGTTGCTGTATCCCCAGACACCTCAATCAATCAAGGATGACAAGACCAGTAATTAGGGTGTGCTGACATAAGTCAAAACAACACATAACCTTGAATTCCTGGCCTACCCACTCTCAGGACTAAATGAAGTTGCTCATAAATCCACTATACAACTTTAGTTACTGAATGAAAAAGAAACTTCAATTTTTAATCTAACCTTGTTACAAACTATACTCTTGGGTGATATCAGTTTTTTTTTTTTAAAAAAAGGAGTATTAATCCTATTGGGACTAGATGTCCCAAGTTATCAGAGGAGAAGTCTTCCCCTTCTCCTCTGATAAGGGAGGGAGTGTTGGGGGAGGGATTTGTAAGGACAAGACTGAGAGAAAAGTAGGGGGGGTGGGCTTTGTTCGGGATGTAAAGTGAATGAATTACTTAAGAAAAAGAAAAAGAAGAAGAAAAGAGGTAGTGGCTTCTTGGCAACATTTAGAAAGGTAACCTTGAAAGCCACAAGAAAAAGAAAAAAGAAACCTATATCTGCATTGTGAAGACATAAGCTGGACTCTCCCTTCAGAAGTCCACAATTGTCTTGATCAGGTGTGTTCTACTCTATCTACTGGAGCACATGTTTCTGAGTTTAATGAAACCAACTTATCTTTATATAGGTTGGCACCGAAACTCATGTCTTTGTTAAAACCAACACCTCGGGTGTTGCCTGCGTGGCGATCTCTAAAAAGGTATATTGTGAGGTTGTGTCTCCTGCTAACAACGAGCGAGGAAATGCTTATACCCAGAACCCCTGCAGTCTTTTGTCTTCAAGTGGCTCACCACTCACTTCTTGTTCGTCTCTCTTCCTAATAGCACTTAGTACTTGACACTTGAGGTCTCCAACCCAGGCCTTGTGCTCTTTCCCCCTGGAGATTGTCACTTTCCCCCTCCCCCTCCCCTTCCTTTGTCATCTCCGCCCCTGCTTTAGCCACTGTCACCCTTCGGTGTTCTCTAACCTACCCCAAATAGACTTCAACTCCCCCATCCTCTATTTCCTATCTCCAGCTCTGGGAATCTCCTTGCCTCTCCCGGTCTCTTCCCTTGCCCTCTGTGTGAGAGGCTATGTAGCTCCAATACCTCACAGATTTGAGGAATGTAGTTGTCCTTGAAGTAGTTCCTTAGCCTGGGGGGGGCGTTGCGTAGTGAAGCCATAGTCAGAAGCAGGACTGAGAAACTGCGTTTTGTTGGTTACTGCTCCACGCTGCAGCGGAGGGACGCGTCGGTGCGTTGCCTGGCAACCAAGGAGGAGCCAAACAGTCTCAGCCAATCCGGAGATGAAGAAAGAACCTGGGGGGGAAGGGCAGGGGGAATGGGGAGGGGCGGACAGAACGGGGAGGAGCGGGCAGCGCTGGGAGGGGCAGGGGCAGGACAGGACCCGCGGGGCGAAGTAAAGTGGGAGGCGGGGCATAGCTGGACTGGAAAGTATTGGGGCGGAGCTAGGGGGCGGGACTCAAGCAGGGCGGTCCCCGACTTGATCCAGGAAAAAGATGCAAGCACTAGGGGCATCCCGCCTGCCTGGTGAAAGGCACCGCAACGAGCAGAGTGGGAGGGCTTCCGACCTCAGCAGGGCGGCTTCCGGAAGGCGGAGCTCCAACCCCATTTCCTTTCTCTGGGCTGGTTCTGGCCCAGCTGCACCTGCGTGTGGCCCTGGCACCCCGGCTCCCTGCAGCTCGGTGGCAGCAGTATGGGCGGCGCGCGGGACGTGGGCTGGGTGGCAGCCGGGCTAGTCCTGGGCGCTGGCGCCTGCTACTGTATCTACCGGCTGACTCGGGGACCGCGGCGAGGCGGGCGCCGACTGCGCCCTTCGCGGTCCGCAGGTGAGGCGATGGGCTGCCCGGCATGTGGACTGGTTCGAGGTTCGGGAACCACCTCTGGACAGGCTAGATCAGAGGTGCCTTAGACACTCGCGACTGCATGGGGAGGAAGGCTAGAGGTAGACAGTCTGGAAGCCCAAGTTGCCTTGGGTGGGTCCTGAGCCGCTTCCCTGCTCCCACTTCTTTGTTTAAATAAGGACTGAAAACATCGCCCGAAGTGCCCTATTACTTCCCTCCGGCTTCACAGCGGAGAGCTGAGGTTTCTCCAAGCTAAATAGATTGCTTCTCATTTTAAAGTTTGGGCCTTTGTGTTGTTACCAAAGAGGTGTCCCTTACTGTGTGAGAACGTTCTTAGGGGCCTCAAGTCCAGGTTGAAACTCTGCTCGCTGCTTTATGAAGAAAGGATCCCTGAGGTGCAATTCTGCCAGCACCTGTCTTAGGTGCTAGTACCTTTAAGTCATCCGTAGCATCCCTGCAACATGGGTGTGTGTGTTGGAAATAAAGAACCTCAGCCTACAGGAGACACACCTTCTGAAAGGATCGTTTAGGTCGTGAAAACTGTTGGGAAAACTATTTGGTCTGCCGACCAAAACCTGCTTTCCTCAAAGGCAGAGAAATGTATTTGTTTCTTTTGTCTTTTTTTTTTTTTCCCCCGGAGCTGGAGTCCGAACCCAGGGCCTTGCCTAGCAAGCGTTCGACCACTGAGCAAAATCCCCAACCCCCATTTGTATTTGTTTTTAAATTGAGTAATCATTAAAACATTTTACTACTAATAAATTAGTAGATAAAACATTTTATCTACTAATGTTATTCCAAAGACAGAATTCTCATCTCCCTGTACCAGGGTCTATGCAAAATAAACAGTAGTTTGCCTTTAAAACAAGTGGACTCAAATATACCATTTTCCACACGGAGAGTTCAAGCAGTTATTGGTAGGACCTAATTGCCTTTCCCTAGAATGAAAATAAGGCACCATTAAAGGCAGATAGAAAACATGTCTTTGGGTTGTACACCTAGCATTTACTTTTCAAACTTTGCACTTCCTGGAAGGGACCAGGAAGAATGGTGGGTTTATATTCCAGCCTTCCATTTCCTTCAGGAAATGCTGTAAGAAAGGTCTGCACAGCACCTTTTCCTCTGGTCAGAGGAAAGCAGTTTTTGAAAATGAGCATTTGCCCCTCCAAAGCCTGATTTGTAGGTTTTTACTCCCCCCAACCCCTTGTCAAATATTTCTATACAAGAATAATTTGGTGGTTTTGTTATTGTTGTTGGGGTTCTTTTGTTCTTTTGTTTTTTTGTTTTTTGTTTTGCTTTTTTAAGGCAGAAGATCGGATGTATCCCTGGCCTGGAACTCACTGCATAGCAGAAAATTTGAACTTCTGATCCTCTTGTCTCCATCTCCTGGGGTTGCTGGGCCTGAGAGCAGGTCAGGGAGGTACTGGGAAGGAAACCGGGGACAGACAACTTTAAAAATAGGTTGCCCACAGCCCCTTCCCAAAGCTCTACCCTTACATTTGAGAGAAATCTTTTCTTGCCTTAAACTGTTGAGAAGTAGGGGCTGGGGATTTAGCTCAGTGGTAGAGCGCTTACCTAGGAAGCGCAAGGCCCTGGGTTCGGTCCCCAGCTCCGAAAAAAAAAAAAAAGAACTAAAAAAAAAAAACTGTTGAGAAGTGTGTAATTCCCCTTGTGAAGTTTATTGGTCCAGGAGAAGAAGCTGTTGCCCAACTCTAATCCCAGCACTAGCAGGCTGAGGTAGGAAGATCAATGCCGATCTTGGCTAACCTGTCTCCAAAAACAAGTGTATTTTCCAAACAAAGACTGAGACCATTGAAAAAGATGGAAACAGTATCAAATCATTCAACTTGATACAAGAACCTGACTGATACAGTAGAAACTCATCCAATCATTACTAAAGAAAATCTATCAGGGAAATAACATACAGAGGCCTGATGGACATATGTGGAGAATTAATAGTTATTTCTTGCATTAATATATTTTTGAAAACTACATATAATATATAAAAGTCATTAAAGTAGTATTTCTGACAACTCCTAACATTAAGAATAGAAGGAAATGTTCCTAAATTGATGGAGAACACTTATCAAAGGCCAAAGGCATAGATACTTTAGTTAAATGTATTTAATATTCAAACATTAATTGCATCTTTATTAAGTTCAAGAATAGGGGAGGTGCTATCAATCATGGCAAGTCCCGGGCATCTCAACAAGGAAAAAAAAAATCATAGAACTCATCAATACAAAAGGAAGCAAAATTATAGAAAAAGAAAGAAAATTCCGATTTGTAAATGACTCATTTTGAGTCAGAAATGTGCCAGAGAATCAGCCAAACATTACATATGGTAAGCTACAATAAAACAAGAATTCAATATAAATTTAATTGAAAAGATTTCATTCAGAATAATTTCTAAAACTCAGAATATAGCTAGCAGGAACTTGTATGTGAATAAGCCACACAGTGTCACCCTGAAAACGTGACTGAGCTGTTTCCATAAGTTTCTGGCCTTTTAGACTCTTAAAAGGGTAATCGTTACCCCCCTATGTACTGTGCAAAACCAATGCCATAGTTAATCAATGCTCTTTAGGCAGATGTCCAATCAGATAGGTGTACCTGATGTTTAAGGGACAAAATGCTGTCGACATTAGGGCTACATGCTATTTACATGCAGTGTCTAATAGACATAGGTCATGTGACCATTGGCTAGACTTACATCATGTGACCATTAGCTAGACTTAGATCATGTGGCCATTGGCCAGTACTTGATGGCTGTGGACCTTTGTTTCCTACAGAGAGTCAAAATGATAGTAGTATCTTCCTTCTAGGAATGCCTGAGACTCAAATGATATAAAAGATATAAAGTAGTGGCTCGAAGGGATGGCTCAGTGGTTAAGAGCACAGACTATTCCTCCAGAGGGCCTGAGTTCAAATCCCAGCAACCACATGGTGCTCACAACCATCTGTAATGAGATCTGATGCCCTCTTCTGGTGTGTCTGAAGCCTCTATTTGGCCTGCCTGCTCAGAAAAGACTTAATGTTTTCTTTTTTTTCTTTATCCTTTCTATCCTGGCAGAAAGAAAGGCGTAGGCATGCTTTCCCACACACCGCACCTCCCTAGTCCCTCAGTAGTTCCTTCCCCTCCCACGGGCCAGCTTCCATTGTTGATGCCATCTGCACTCTTAAAGCCGTGGCCTTCCTTCTTCCACTTCTCCCATCTCCCCCTTCCCAGCAGATGCCAAGATTACAGCTTGCCTGCCCCGGGGCCTTTCTCTCAAACATTATGGAAATTGTCCACAGCTTTAAAAACAAACAATGGTGCCTGAGTGTTTGAGCATTTCACATGTTTAAAAACAAAACACATCTCTGGTGATTTTCGCTGAGCTCTCAATGGCTTTCCTCTCATGCAGAAGACCTAACGGAGGGCTCCTACGATGCTATCTTAAGTGCGGAGCAGCTTGAGAAACTTCTGTACCTGCTGGAGTCAACCGACGACCCCATAATTACTGAGAAAGCCCTGGTCACCTTGGGAAATAATGCAGCCTTTTCCACTAACCAAGTAAGCCTCCTCTCTCAGCGTTAGCGATGGCCCCATACTTAACGCTCAGAGTCTATCCTCGCATGACATGGTCACTTGTGCTCACAACGGTATTTACTTTTCTTTGCTTCAGAAAACCACAGCCAGACAATGACACAGAAAGCAGTTTCTGAGAAGCTCAACACCGACATCAGGCTCATAGTACTTCTGTTCAACACCAAGCAGAAAGGCGTCTTTTACTTAAGTTGAGCAATGCCATCGTAAACCAATGGCAGCATCCAGCATCTAAGTCTATGCTCTAATGAGGCAGCCAGTGTTGGCGGAGGTGTAGATGGTCCTTCAGCCAGGGGTAACCACAAATTAGTGTGGTGGCTGAGACCCAAGAGTATAATTTGAATGTTCTTCCCCCACAGAGCATGAGGAAAACCAGTTTGGGGTTTCTTTCAACAGTGCTTCACACCAATACAGGTTTATTTTAAGCTAAAAAATTTTGAAGGTTTTGCCACTAAAACGTAATAAATGTTTGGGGAAAGACACACATTTAAGGTTATTATACAATATATACATATATCAGAATGTACAAACTACTCCATTAATGTATATTGCGTATACGTGCGTGCGTACTTGCGTGTGTATGTGTGTGTGTGTGTGTGTGTGTGTGTGTGTGTGTGTGTGTGTGTGTCAGTTAAAACAAAGGGAGCTAGGTAAGTGGGTAAAGTGCACTGTCCCATGTGAAAACCAGGCTTGGTGCCATGCGTTGTAATCCCAGCATGCACTCTATAGTTGAACCTAATTAACCCTATTCAGATTGATCCCGGTGGAGACAGACGTGCGGGTTTTCTCCTACCCTTTCCCCGATCTCTTCCTCCTCCTCAGTCCCTTGCCTGGAACTCTTAAAAGTCCCACCTCTGTCTCCCTGCCCAGCCATTGGCCACTGGCAACTTTATTTACCAATCATCTTGGGGTAGGGTCTCTCAGTGTCTTATGTGTGAGTGTGTGGATTCTTGTGCAGTTTTGAGGACCAGATTAATATAATTCAAGCGACATTAGACCAGGTCCACAGCACGCGGTAATCCCAGCACTAGGGAAGCAGTGACATGTTGTCCTCAGGGCTCATTTGCTTGAGTGTAGCCTAATCAACAAGCCTCAGGTCCTAATGAGAGACCCAGCATGTGAGCACACATTCAAAAGAATAAATAGATAACTAAAAATAAATAAGTAAATGTAAAATCAGGCCCGAGGAGACAGCTCAGGCCTTACAAACATGAGGATCTGAGTTCAGTGCCCAGAACTCAAACTGAAAAAGCCAGGGGTGGCACACACTTGTCATCTCAGCGTTGGCAAGGTGGAGACAGAACAGTGATCCCTGAGGCTCCCCAGAGTCGGCCTCATGGACACGGTTGTACACATTTTACCCATTAGTGATTAGCTTCCAGTTGTCATCGTGCATGGTGTCGCATTTAACCAAGAATGATCTACTCCATTCCCCTGTGTCTTTCATCCCGTCTGTGTGTTGCATGAGTCCCTGTGTGTGTACATGCCCGTGAATGATGTCTGTGCCTACAAAGATCCTCACTCTGTTGATTGACCAGTGTCTTAGTCAGGGTTTCTACTGCTGTGGAGAGTTACCATGGTAACTCTTACACTGGAAAACACTTCATGGGGCTGGCTTCCAGTTCAGAGGGTTAGTCCATTATTGTCACAGAAGGAAGCCTGGTGGCATGGCAGGCAGACATGGGGCTGAGAGTTCTACATCAGGACCAGCAGGCAGCAAGCAGGTAGGGAAAGTATGAACCACCAGGCCTGGCTTGAGCATCTGAACCCTCAAAACTGGCCTCCAGGAGCATACTTTTCTCCAGTAAGGCCACACCTACTCCGAGGCCACACCTCCTAAGAGAGCTTCTCCCTATGGGCCTGTGGGGGGTGGGGGCATTTTCATTCAAACCACCACAAACAGCACAGAAAACATCTTGTGGAGAAGGATGGGACACTTTACAGAAATCTGTAACAGTTTTCACAGAGGATTAAGTTACTGGCCCCAACTGATCCCACGTGACCCTCATAATAAACATTGTTTCTCAGCCAATATCCATAAATAGTTACTTTCCGATTCTGTGTTCTGCTTTCAGCTATGATACACATGCTTTGTTCTGGGTCCGGGCAGGCAAACCTCTAGGTTTCAGCTGGGCATTAGTTTCGTTGTAAACAGTGATTGTTGACTGCTTGGGGAACCCGAGGCAGGGTGTTGGTATATTTTTCTCTTAAAGCAAGTAGAAACGGTTTGAGCACACAGTAAGCTAGCAACCTTAAATGACTTCCAAGTGTATTACTAACTTTGGCTATTAGATCCAGCAAAAACTCCAATCTTCGAATATAAGAGGTATTCAGAATATTGCATGTCCATACTTAAGTGAGTCCCAGCTGATGAAAGAGCTGTCTCAAAAATAAATAAAAAGGAATGACAGCACGCACACACACACACACACACACACACACACACACACACACACACACGTTTCTTAAGTCAGAAAACTTTCTGAAAGGAAGATTTGTACCGTTTTTCTCGTGTTAATTTTAGTTGCATTTCTAGATGCGTACAATCAGTAAAAGGGCTGCGTACTGAAGCCACGGTCCCTTTTTTCCTCTCTTAGGCCATCATTCGTGAGTTGGGTGGTATACCAATTGTCGGAAGCAAAATCAACTCCCTGAACCAAAGTATTAAAGAGAAAGCTTTAAATGCATTAAATAACCTGAGTGTGAACGTTGAAAATCAAACTAAGATAAAGGTAAGTTGTCTGGGATAAACATGCATCGGGTGTCCGATTCAAGGGTCGGCAGTGAAGCTAACAGGGCTTTGTAACCTCACGGGCAACAACTACCTTTAAAGAAACAGAAACTGATTGTGATAATCTTCTTGTGTCTTTGCATTATTCAAAGGGCGATTTCTGTGCCTGCAGAAGAGCCGAGCACTGTGGGGCTTTGGTATTTTAATTTTAGCGAAGCATCGCCTATTCTGTAAACATTCTTCTCCATCACCTTCTGGTTGGTTTAATACAGAGCTGAGGGCCTGTCGCAGGGCGGGAGAGGAAAGGAAGGAGGCTTGGGCTGAGATGGGAACGCTGGGAAAGATGCGCATGCGCAGGGATTCCCCAGCCGGGCGCCAAGGAGGTCGGACGTACGGGCACTGAGTGAGAGGCAACTCCGAGGCTGAGGAAGAGATAACGGGCAGCATGGCCTAGAATCAATGAGTTAATTAAGTAAGACGACCTAGCTGGGAGCTAGCCTTGCTACGGCCTAAGCTTTCATAAACAATAAGTCTCTGTGTCCTTACGGGGAGCTGGCGGGTCTCGATAGTCCGACCGTGGAAACTAGAGCAGCAATATCCCCTAGGTGCCGCCGTAGGTGGATTTCTGTTTAATTCAGGGGCTGCTAAAAAAGTGAAGCCAGATGTGCAGAGCGCACACCTGCCGAAAGGTGTAAAGGAAGAAACCAAGCAAACACAACTCAGTGCAAAACAGACGCAGACAGGGCGTTACTTTTGGTCTAAGTAAGCTGAGGAAGAGTAAGCCCTTCTTAAGGTCACGAGGAGAAAGCAAATCCACAGGAGAGTGGGTAGAAGACGAAGAGAAGCAACTGATGGGAGGTGATTGTTAGAGTCAAACATCCGGTCCACCCGACGCAGGTTCCAATTGTTACAGTCAGACGTCCAGTCCACCCGGCGTCGGTTTCACCCTCACACCAACCAGTGCCGCTTTTAAAGGATAGAGATACAATAAACTGTGACCAAAGAGAAAGAGTTGGCTCCTGAGTGTAATTTAGAGCTTAAACACTTGATCTCTGCGTCCTTACTGTCCCACGGCCACATCTGTGGTGGCATGGGTGCATTTGGAGTGTCTCACAGATGTCAGTGATGTGTATTGGACAGTTAGTTGATCGTTTCTTGGTACTTGAAATGAGGACCGTTTTTGGTTTTTTTGTTTGTTTGTTTGTTTGTTTTTGCATTTTGTAATTTTCGATGGCATTCAGATTTAGTAATTTTTTCCAATCTGGAAACTCATGCATGAGACATACGTACTACCAAAATGCTTCATTGCATGTCACCATTGGAGGCTAACAGCAGTGTGGAGTCACTCACACTCACGCATAAGCGCATGCACTCACGTCACTGCATAAGAGCAGTCTTGAGCTAAATGTAGGCCTTTGGTTCTCAGCACAATGCCAGGTTATTAACAAAGGCAACTCTAAATAAAATGCTCACCAAAGTTGGAGGGCCAAACACAAATGCCATATTTTTCTGAAGAACCCACTCATCTTGAGCAGTCAACCCTACTCTGCTACGCAGAAAAGCAGCCGCTCAGCAGAAGTTTCCCGAGAGCTGGAGTGGCTCAGTGGTTCTCTCTTGCCTTCAGATATACGTCCGTCAAGTCTGTGAGGACGTCTTTGCTGATCCCCTGAACTCTGCGGTGCAGCTGGCTGCACTGAGGCTGCTGACAAACATGACGGTCACCAATGACTACCAGCACCTGCTCAGCAACTACATCACCGGCCTGCTCCACCTGCTACTTATCGGAAACGGAAGCACCAAGGTAGGGTGTACCGCACTGTGTCTGGAGAGCTGTTGCGTCAGACTTACTGAGATTGAATTTCCGGTCCTGCACTCCAGAGGCAGGCAGGTTTCTGTGAGTTGGAGGTCTGCCTAGTCTGAGTAATGAGTTCCTGAGAGGAAAATAGACATAGGAAATACCAGACCGTATTGCTTCTATCCCCAATACTGAATTGCAGAATCCGTTTGTGGCCAACCCGGGCTGTGTTCCTTGCCTCAGGTGGGTGGCCATTTTCTGAGAATCAGTAAAATGATGTTCTTCTGGGATCCCTGGCATCGCTACCCAGAAGTAGGGAGTAAAAGGATTCTGAGGAACAGCGACAGGAAGCTAGCTACAGTTTATGTTTACCTCAGGATCCACCGGTTTCTAAGATTCTGTTTTATTCGTTTGTTTTCTTACTCCTCCCCAGCCCCCTGCCCCCACTTAGCCTGCTCCTCCCCAGTACTCCTTCCTCTCTCCCTTTTCCTGTCGCATGCAGTTCATTGAGGCACATATGGAGGTCAGATGACAGCTCGCAGGGGTCATTTCCCTCCGTCCAGCAAGTGGCCCCACTGATTGAACTCAGGTTCTCAGGCTTGGTGGCGCGAGGCCCTTTGCCTACCGAGCCTCTCTTAGCAGCCTTGTTTTAGTTATTTTTTTTAAAGGTTTTATTTGTGTATTTATTTGTGTTTTTATTGGTGTATATGTGTTTATGGTAGGTGTGTGTGTGTGTGTGTGTGTGTGTGTGTGTGTGTGTGTTTATGGTGGATATGTGTGTTTATAGTGTGTGTGTGTTTATGGTGGATGTGTATATTTATGGTAGATGTGTTTATGTGTGTGTGTGTTTATGGTAGATGTGTGTATGTGTGTGTGTTTATGGTAGATGTGTTTATGTGTGTGTGTGTTTATGGTAGATGTGTGTATGTGTGTGTGTTTATGGTAGATGTGTTTGTGTGTGTGTGTTTATGGTAGATGTGTGTATGTGTGTGTTTATGGTAGATGTGTGTGTGTGGATGTATGTGGCTTATAGTGGATATGTGTGTGTGTTTATGGTATGTGTGTGTGTATATGTATGTTTATGGTAGATATGTATGTGTGCTTATGGATATGTGTATGTGTTTATGGTATGTTTGTTTATGGGATGTGTGTGTGTTTATGGGATGTGTGTGTGTTTATGGTGGATGTATATGTGTGTGTGTGTTTATGGGGTGTGTGTGTTTATGGGGTATGTGTGTGTTTATGGGGTATGTGTGTGTTTATGGGGTATGTGTGTGTGTGTTTATGGTGGATGTGTGCATGAAGCATATGGAAAGTTAGAGGGCATCTTTGTGGAATTAGTTTTCTCTTTTGGCCTTTACATGGATTTGGAGGATCAAACTCTTGGGCTGGCCTCAGTCTTACTATAGTAGAAGCTGACCTTGGGCTCCTCATCCTCCTGACACTTCTGAGTGCACTGCCTTGCCTGGCTTTGTATCATCCTGAAGATGGAACCCAGGCACGTTCTCCGTAGCTGTGCTGTCCCCAACCCTCCATTACCCTCGTCACAGGATGGTTTGGCCCAGCCTTTATCTGTTGAAGTCCTCCTACACCACAGCCATGTGGTATTGAGAGAATCAGATGCAGGAAGGCTTCATTCGTCCAGTTGTACAAATGTAGGAGGCAGCAGAGTGATGCTGGCCGGCAAGACCTCAGGAGACACCTCAGAAAGTCTGAGTAAATCTCCTGTATTAAATTCTTATCGGGGTTGGGGATTTAGCTCAGCGGTAGAGCGCTTGCCTAGCGAGCGCAAGGCCCTGGGTTCGGTCCCCAGCTCCGGAAAAAAAGAAAAAAAAGAAAGAAGAAAAAAGAAAAAAAAAATTCTTATCGCCATGTTTTTAAAGCACACAGTACTATGTAGATTACCTAGTCGTAATGGTGAACTTGTGTTCTCGCAGACAATTCAAAGCAACATGCATGGGTATTTGTACTGGATCTGGTTTTATTTTTAAATTTATTATTTGCATATATGATGGGAGGAATCTCTGACATCATCAGTACTTCTGGGGGTGCCTCACTGTAGTACAGTGCTTCAGAGGTGTTTGTATGTGGGTTTTCTACATTTCCTGGTCCAAGACATACCCAGGCATTCAAAATTAAATATAAGAGTTAGCCCAGCTCCAGCCTGTTTCCTGCCCTTCTGCATCTCTCTCCCCAGTGAAAGATGACTTCGGCATTTTAGGACCTAGGAAAATGCCTTCCCTCTGTGCTTTAATGTGACTACTCTATGCAAATCCTCTCCCTTGACTGTCTCTGCAGCTGCTTTACCCAGAACCCCGGAGGAACTCTAACCCAGTTCAGAGGCAAGCAATTGTATGTGGATGTGTGTGCGCCTCAGGTCTGGTTGATGGAGTCTACTACATTTTAAAAGATGAATTGTGTTCTTTTGTCATATTCTTCCATCACACCCACCACATTGCCTAGAATTTTCCTAGGTTAGGAAATTAAACTTTTGGTGGGAGCCTGGCCACCCGTTATGACGTCGTTTCTCCATAAGAGCTGAGGGTAGAGTTCTAACTTGCAAATGCGTTTTCTCATAGTCAGCCATTTGTCCGTGCCCGTCATGGATCTTCCTCAGGGTGCCCTGGAGTAACCTTTAAAGGTTACTGTGGGTGCACCAGTGTTTGCTCTCTGCAGGGAGCACTAACAGCGTGAATGTCCTGGGTCACCACAAGGTGGCGCCTATGGCAAGAGACGAGGGAAGAACCAGAATTTAAATGTTTCACTGTAGTCCATAAATGTGTTTAATCTATAGAGGACAGCAGGTCACATTTCAGACACCAACCAGCCGTTGCCCTTATTGTCTCTGGTTGATTACGGGTGGACCTTTGGAGTTTACACAGGTCCATCTCCTAGGTCCAAAGCTGTTTGTTGCGTTTTGCTCCTGTTTCTCTGCTCCAGGCCCCACTGATTTTACAGACAGGCACTTTACTTCTTAGACTGGCCGGACAGCATCATGCCAGCTGAGATGTCCCAGTCGCTCTCAGGGGGCACTGAAGGGTCAGAAGTCACTCTGGCTGTCCTAAGAGTCCGTAATGTCCCTAGAAGCCCCTGCCTGAAAAGACACCATCCTGCATACACTGGTTGGCAGGATCCCAATCTGGGGCAGGATGGGCCTCTGTCATTGGCAGAATCCCCACTGTGGGTCTAAATGGTGGACCTCTAGCATCGTGGCTTTTGTCTCTACCTTGTTCTCTTCACTGCTTGGCGTTTTACCATGACCGCGTATTCATTTTATTAAACTTAGAAGATGGTAGAAATGAGGTAACCCAAAGCTTTCCCACCTTCACTTTAAGTTCTCGTGTGACGAAAGGAGTTCTAGGCGTACAGTATGATGCAATGTTCTAGGTCCAAGGGAGACCTTGGTAGGGTGGTGCTTGCCTTGCCCAGGGGACCCCTAGGTTTGATCTCCATCAGCCTCTCCCCCAGAGTTCTGTGGTCAGTATGTATTGCCTGTTTAATAAGCTATAAAAATGTGCATTCTGGTTCCTTTCTGGGTTTAGTGAGAAGTGGCGGTGGTGTTTCTCCTCGGCATTAGCACCCTCGGTCTCCTCCCTTTCACTTCAGCTGTCTTGTGGGAAAACGTAGGCTAGTGTTTTACAGAGAGACATCCTGGGTGAGAGGTAGCTCAGCGCTTAAGAGCATGTGTTGCTCTGGCCAAGGACCCAGGCCTAGTTCCAAGCACTCACGTGACCATTGGTAACTCCAGTTCCAGAGGCTCCAGTGCCCTCTTCTGACCTCTGCAGGCACTGTACACACATGGTGCATGTGCATATATGCAGTCAAAAAGACTCATACACATAAGTCTAAACACTTTAAGGCATTCTAATTATTACTAATTTTTCAGAGATAAGAACACTAGCATTTTAACTAGCTATTAAATAGTTTTAATACCACTTCCCATTTAAATGATCATAAAACATTTTTCACGTTTGAAAAGGACCACCTCTGAGATTCATAGTAACCTAGTAGAAGAAAGGATCCCGGTGTTTAGTCATGGCGACCAACCATGGGAATGCAGTGTGGGTGGCCTGTCTGTAGCCCCAGCACAGGGCTGTGAGATGGGGTCCCTAACACAAGGTGGCCAGACTAGCTGAATTGGTGAATTCTGGGTTCAAGTGAGGACCATGCTTCGGTGAAGGGTGGGCAAGGAGACGCTGGCCTCCCCATGCACATACATATGAGCATGCGTACACACACGTACAAACAAGGGAGAAAGGATGATTTAACACATAGCAGACTCACAGTACAGAGAAGACATTTGCTAAGTTCTTGCTGTCTCCCCAACAGTTGAGCCAGAGAAGTGAGGTTTAGATGGCACTGATGATGAGGGCCTCTCTGAAAGCGGTGCCGAGCATTAGAGGAGCCAAGCAGAGAGTCCATGGAGAGGATGGCTTTGAGGTGCACAGGAGTTTACGGGGCAGTGGGGTGGGAAGATGGCTTTCTCGGGAGAAGGGTCATGCTTGCCCATCCAGTAAACCCAGTGTTCTGTTGGCAGGTTCAGGTTTTGAAGCTGCTTTTGAATTTGTCTGAGAATCCAGCCATGACAGAAGGACTACTGAGTGCCCAAGTAAGTAGATTACCTACCTGGTTCATTAACGCACACATCCATAGATTACCTACGTGGTTCATTAATGCACACATCCATAGATTACCTACGTGGTTTATTAATGCACACATCCATAAATTACCTACCTGGTTCATTATTGCACACATCCATAGATTACCTACCTGGTTCATTAATGCACACATCCATAGATTACCTACCTGGTTCATTAACGCACACATCCATAGATTACCTACCTGGTTCATAAGTGCACACATACATAGATTACCTACCTGGTTCATTAATGCACACATCCATAGATTACCTACCTGGTTCATTAACGCACACATACATAGGTTACCTACCTGGTTCATTAATGCACACATCCATAGATTACCTACCTGGTTCATAAGTGCACACATACATAGATTACCTACTTGGTTCATAAGTGCACACATACATAGATTACCTACCTAGTTCATTAATGCACACATACGTAGATTGCCTACCTGGTTCATAAGTGCACACATACATAGGTTACCTACCTGGTTCATTAACACACACAAACATAGATTTTTTTTGACAAATAGATCTGGAAAAGTTTGTCCAAAAACATTCACAGGAATTATATCTGAAGATGAGTATTAAGCATAGTTTGTTTTTTAAAACTTCTCTGTGACACCAGTAAACTTTCCATCTCTGCCCAATTTGCAGTGTATTTCTGTCACTGCATTTAAAATTTGGTTTGTTTTGTGCACATGTATGTACCTCATAATCCGCTGAAACAACAGTGTTGCGTTTCCTGTGTGTGCTCCATGCTGAGCTGAATGCCCACCAGTGAGTACATAGTGTTCCCGTGGAACGGCAGAGAAGCAGCCATGTAACAAGCTAGCAGGATTGTTGAAAACACGTAACAAATTGTTGAAACAGTCCCTGTGCTCTGAAGAAGTCCAAAGGTGTGGGGGTGACTTGAGAAACTCTGTGTGTGTGTGTGTGTGTGTGTGTGTGTGTGTGTGTGTGTGTGTGTGCATGTGTATGTGCATGTGGCTGTCTGTCTGTCTCTGTGTGTGTGTCAGTGTACTGTGTGTGACTGTGTATGTGTGGCTGTGTGTGTGTGGCTGTGTGTGTAGTGTGTCTGTGTGGCTGTGTGTGTGTGTGGCTGTGAAGGGGGGTGGGCTGTGTATGTCCCCATTCCCCAAACTGTGTGAGCTGTAATACTGATTGAACTAATGAGTTCTTAGAAAAACTGGATAGATCTAAAATGTTTGGTTTCCTAAATGGCTACACTCTGGAGTTCCAAAGAAATCTCAGTTTTCTGCTAATAAAACCTCTTTCACTTGTAAGGTGGAATAAAAATTGCACGTGTGTGAGGTAGGGGTCGAGGTTGCTTGCCTGGGGTCAGACTTGTACAGTGTTAACTGGTGGATGCTGTTTCAAAATAGGACAATGACACTGTTTCCTCTCTCAGGTGGACTCTTCATTCCTTTCCCTGTACGATGGCCAAATGGCAAACGAGATTCTTCTTCGGGCTCTTACGCTGTTTCAGAATATAAACAACTGCCTCAGAGTGGAAGGCCGGTTAGCTAATCAGCTTCCTTTTGCTAAAGGGTCATTGTTTTTCCTGTTGTATGGAGAAGAGTGTGCCCAGAAAATGAAGGCATTAGCTTGTCACCCTGATGTGGATGTGAAAGAGAAGGCTTTAGCAATAAAGCCGAAATTCTGATGGGTTGCTCCTGTTTTAATCAAAGAGTCAGAGAGTGATGTGGAATTAAGTCAACACACGGGAACTTAGACCGTCCTTTAAAAGGATTCTTTCAGCTGATGTGAGTTAAACCATAAAAGTGGGTGTGAGCAGCTCTAATCCAACATGATGTTCAAACTGTTAGGTTTGGGAGTGGTTCAGATTTGGGGTTTGGGGATTGAATAGTCTGGAACCTTCAGAGGATGTGAACCACTTCTGAGGCAAGCGTCGAGTTATGATGGTGGATGGATTGCCACGCTCTAAGGGATTACTTTGAAGGCTTCTACTGCTATTCAATGAAGATGAGGGGCTGTGCTGAAGAGACTCACTGAGGTATTTAATCGTATTCCTGACATGAAGTGAGTGGCCTTCCTCCACAGTCCTAACTCCTGGGAGTGATTTGCGGTTGCTCAGTGTAAGGTGCTGATTGAAGACAGAAGTGCCACAGCCAGGGCTGTGTGCCTCAAAGCAGTGAGTCCGGCAAGCTCGAGGCCACCCGCCACCCCCACCGCTCTGCTTGCAAGTCCGAGTTCACCATAGACTCTGCCGGCATCATTTCTGATCAGTGAGACTGAACTTCCTCCACCGGTGCACAGAGCGTTTCTAGAATGATCCGTATGTACAACTCCTGGGCGCGGGACTGGGACCTGGGTACGTGGATTCCTTTGTGTGCCTATTTCTACTGTTTGGATTTTTACTGAGCATAAACTGTATAATTTTTTTTTAATAAAAAGGAAAATGGCAAGGTGGACATAATCTCTTCCCCTCATGGACGTGATTTTACCAAATTTCATCACATTTTACTTGACTAAAACTACAATACATGAAATGTGTTGACTTTTTTTCCAGTTTGTTTTATTCGTGTGAGTGTTTTGCCTGCGCACACGTACATATGTGTGCAAGGTCAGAAGGCGGCGTTGCGAGTTCGGTGGGGGGTGTTTGTGGGCCACCATGTGGTGCTGGCAACAGAACCCAAGCTCCAGTGCTCCCCCCGCTGAGCCAGGTCTCTCAGCCCCTATAGACACTTTCAGCTATCTTTTCAAGTACCTTCCATAATATTTATTTTATTTAGAAGTAGACTAGACAGTTTTACAATGTATGTTAGACTAACAAGATTTTCTTCAAAATTTATTTTCACTTTACACATATAGCCTTTGAAATGTAGATTAGAAAAATAAAGTGGAAACCATTCACTAGGGTGTTTGTGGTAGAGAGATGTGATGCACTTCATAACACATGGAGCTTAACATGTAAACAGAAACAAAAACCATGAGGAAGCCTAAAAAAAAAAACAAACAAGGCAGGCCCAGTTCAATCCGGGGACCTGAACACAAATCACGCTCATGAGGAAGGCCTCGAACCATAGGTGTGGACACACAAGCAGTGCCAAGGCCATTCACGGAGCAACACTTAAGCTACATCAGTTGCTTAAGAGAATTTTCAGTATGGCTTACAGAAACACAATGGCTACAGTGGTACCCGGTGGAGCTGTGTGCCCAAGGCTGGCACCCCCGGCCCTAGGGTCCAGATTCATGTCTGCTTGCAGTGGGGAGCTGATGCTTGCCCGGTTTCCCTGAAGCTGACTTTAAGTGGAATCTTGTGCTTTAGTACCTCTGTGCCGAGTTCACTACACACGCAGTGTGACAGCACACATTTCCCAACTGATGTGAACATTTTATATAAAAATACTACATTCTGACGACTGCTTGCATTGGCTCTTCCCCTCTCAATCAAGTCACAAGGTAAGTGGGTGAGGTGGTGTCCGGACAGGAGCAATGCATCATGGGATGCTCTTCAGCTGTCTACTGTGCTGGTCTGTATCAGAGTGATATCTTAAGTTTTCTCCCTCGGATTTCTAAAGTGCTTGAAAAAAAGAATTATTCTCTGCCTTCGGAGGTAGGTTAACTTGTCCTCTTGTGCATGGCAATATTGGGTCCACACGTAAGTTACATATTGTGGGGTAATCAGGTCCACGAAGGGATGGACGAAATTCTGATGAGAGGCCAAGGTGGCATGCATCACCCATGCAAATGCATCAAATTACTGAGTATTCCCTATACAATGTTTGACATAGAGAAAACGTGCTGTGTTTTGTACCATTGGTCTAGAAGACTGAATGCCCTAATACCCCAGCAGCTCACTTCCTCGAGGCTCATAACAAACCTGTGAGTGCAGAGGCATGCTGGGACAAAGACTCTGTTCAGCAGATCCCACAGTCTTAAAAAGACAACAACCAGGTATTTCACAATGGCTTACTAAAGGTACAATTGTGCTTATAGGTCATTTAATATAAAAATATATATACCACCTCCAAGTCATGTAAAACATACTTATAAATCGTACTGACATATCTGGGGTTGGAGCTGAGAGCAGGAAAGAGAATGTGTATAGAGGAAGTAGAAAAGGAAATAATTCCGGTGCGTGCTGTATTCACATTCAGGCTCTACGCTCTCCTCTGGGAGATACCTTAGTTACAGCTGTGCTTGGCAGAAAGTCTGCCTTTGAAATTAAACCCTTGCTCTAAGTCTCAAACCCACTCTTCCCTTCCCTGCCGATCGGCCTCAACCTGGGAAGTGCAGCTGTGTAGATGATGCCCTCTTAGAAATGTAAGTACTCTGTGCTCATGGCTGCACAAAAAATGTGAATGCCTGGGGCCAAAGAGCTGCTTTTCACCATAGTTAAAACGACAATTTTATGCAATGTATATCTGACCACAATAAAAAAATCTATTTTAAAAAACAATAAATTTAGTCCTAACACCTATGTTCTTATACTTAACAAAATAAAATCACTTAACATTTGGCATGTAAGCTAATGTTTCCTCATCTCACTTGTGGCTCCAGTTGGCCTTGAACTTGTCACCTGCCTGCTTTATCCTTTGGAGCGCTAGGCTGCAGATGTGCATCACCATGACCAGCAGTTAGTCACCGTGAGGAGGGCAAGCTTATCATGTGACTATAAGAGTGTGTGTGTGTGTGGTGTGTGTGTGGGAGGTGTGGGGGTGTGTGTGTGTGGTGTGGGGGGGTTGTGGTGTGTGTGTGGGGGTGTGGTGTGTGTGTGTGTGTGTGTGTCTGTGTGTGATCTCGGTAGGTAAAGCTTGACTGACCATTATAGAAAGCCCTGAATAGAAAAAGAAATAGAACTGTAATGTCAGTTTTTCACAACCTCAGAAATTTTACTGCCACTAAAATAGAGTGTTCTGATAAAAAATAAGATTTTGCAATGTCTGTATCATTGGTATGATTTTTTTAAAGTCCATATTGGACAGTTTCTTAAATAGCCCATCCCTAGACTCCCACAGTTTATGTAAGCAAATCTTATCAATTGGCAAGTTATGATACAGAACAAAACACACACTTGCAGAAATTGTTTCCTCGTGGAAAGTGTCGTAATATTTGTTACTTTCTTAGTCTTTTCATGCTTCCACTGATAATTCCGACTTTCATGTTTCCTCAAAGGCTTTATCATCGGTATTCAAGTATCGTGACTCTCCGTGCTTCAGGATGAAGAAGTCTTCACTCTTGAGTCCATATCTCTCTAGAGCTTCATTCAGTTTCACCGGCGGCTCTAAGTAATGCTGGCAGAGATGGGAAGAAAAGGAAAAGTTAGCATCCAGATACCTGACAGCTACTCCAAACAAGCACTCACACTAAACACACTAAAAGTTGCCACATAAAACAATCCCCTTAAGTGAACCATTAGCAAACCAGACAAACACGTCTCCTCACCCAAGTGAAGCCACTTATGAAGTCACTAAAACTGTCGAGTGCTAGACAGAAATAAGTCCATCCAAATGTCCGTGTGTACACATGTGCCTGCCACCTTGCACCAGTGACATTAGAATACACAAAATCTGTTCCCGATCTCATGATATGATTTCACTGTAGCTGGAATCAGTACCGGGGAATCAAGCTAGGGACCGGATGTGAGCATTGAGCATGTGGGACGCTATACATCTGCGTTTGTGTGGACAAGCACTGATTTTTGGATGAAGACAGGTGTTACCCACAAAGCCCCCCATGAACAAACCATGTCAGGATGAAGGTGGCCCTCGAGAACAGACCCTGCAGTGCAGTCTCCTGACTGCCTGCATTTCCACAGTGATTTTAGCACCACGAAACATGGCACAAAGAATGCTTCAGAAGGTTTTTTTGCACACTTGAATATTTTCTTCAAAAGTTCAAGGTGTCTTGGCAAAATGTCCTGGCAGGTAAAGATCCCAGATGTCCCCCTCCTGGGCCCAGTGAGATCCCCAGACCACGTGGTATATGCATAGAACTGACCCCCTCTGACCTCTACATTCATACTATGGCACGTGCTCCGTACAAACACACAGTGTAAATTATTTTGAAAGTACTTAAATGTAGAATAAAATTGTTATTATAAAGAAATTTAAAGTATGAAGGTAAACAGTTCCACCCATGAAGGGATGGAGAGATGGCTCGACGGTTAAGAGCACTGGCTGCTCTTCTACAGGACCCAGGCTCAATTCTTACCGCCCCATGGTGGCTCACTGCGCTTTGTAACTACAGTCCCAGTGAGTCCAACGCCCTCCTCTGGCCCTCTTGGGCACCAGGCACACGTGGTACACAGACATACATGCAGGCAAAACATTCATGCACATGAAAAAAAAAAAAAAACAGAAAACTATAGAGAATCGTAATGTGGTAAAAAGAACAAACTAAGAAGAAATGTATAACTACACTGCCAGAGGTACAAGCACACTAATAATTAACTAATTTGTGTAAACTCTTAAGAGAATTTCATACATGTGTACAGTCCACTTCAATAACATCCACTCCTTATCCCCTCCCTCACCTCTCCCAGGCCCCATTCCAACTTCACTCCTTTTTTGAAGTTATTTCCCTTCTGACCTAAATCTCTATGCTATACAATAGTTTGTTTCTAATTCATTTGAAGTTTCTTTTTTTCCTACCTAATTAGAAAGGGCTGTAGCATTTAAAAAACAAGTCAAAGTCTCTGAACCAATCACCAGTGGGGAATGCGTCCCCCACTTCTATGAGGACTACCTTCTAGGCACCTACAGAGTGTGCCAGCTAGTGAGCCAGACAAAAGTCTTTACCTTCTAATAGAGACAGACACAAAGGGAAATAAAGTATCTGAGGGGTTACTCTGTTCTGGGGTGGGGGGAGGGGAGGTGTGCTGTATATGAAGTCTACTTTAAAGACAATCTCAGGGGCCCTTCCAAGAAAGTCCCCCTAAGTGTAAACCAAATATCCTGGGCTGCTCAGGGCACGGCGGGCAAGCATCAGGCTGAGGTTTTCACCCAAACATGAGGCTCCCAGGTCACGCCATGTCATGATTTGATTCAAATTGCAAAGGTCACTGTCTCTATAGAGATGAGCAGACTTTAAACGGCAATGTGTGGAATGAAGGCCAAGTTGTCTATGAGGGTCGGGAGGGAGGTGGTTCTGGCTACATGAGGAGACAGCTTATATGTAAATACGGTGGGGCCTTGGCTGGGAGGAGGATCTGATCTAGAAAGGTGAATGAAGCAAGACAGTAGGAAGATTAAGACCTGAGAAAAGGGACGGGCTCTTTCACCAATCCCCAGTAGACATTCCCCAGTGGCTGAAAGTCCAAACTTTAGACACAACTAATAAATCCCCAGTAAAGACTGCCTGCACAGCAATTACACTAGCATCCCAGACAGGAATAAAACAGCCAGTGAACCAAGGTTAAAGCCAGAAGTATGCCTTCAATCTTTATAACCTTCTAATGCCTCCATCTACTGGGCCATCTGTCCAGCCCCAAGCATATCTTCCTGAACGCCTGTGCTTGAAATCTGCCCTTGGTGTTTATGCTTCTTAATACTGAGTCACCCTGACGCTGGCTTAACCTGCAATTCTTTTCTGTGGCTTACAGTCCCAGCTACATGAGTCAAGGTCTCTAGAAACAACTCCTCAGACTGCCCAGCCACGAGTGCTGGGCTGCTACTCCTCATTGCAGGACTGGATCAGGCCTGCTGCCTGCAACACTCCATCCTCACCGGGAGAGATGAGATAACCAACAAAATATAAAAGCCAGGAAACTTTTCTTGGGGCTTAACATGTAATGTGGGTATTTTCCTCCCTGTTTATTGCCCATCTGGGGCTACGTTTAGAGGGTCACTGACAGCATTCAACTAACTACTAAATAACTTGGCGTTCCGGCCTATTTGATCACACTATGAATCCCAAGATTGTGGACTGTGTTATTTACTGAAAAAGCCTTTCTAGTTGTGGTGTGGCCCAGCCTTAGCACACACCTCTAATCCCCCTGGCTGAAATACAGACACCCCCTCAGCACACACCTTTAATCCCAATGAAGGTAAAGTTAGTCTGTAGAAGGAAGCACCTGGTTTGAAAGTGATGTCTAATTGAATGGCAGACAAAGTGACGAGTCAGAGAAAGATTTGACAGAATAGGCTATGCCCAATTCTCAGAAGAGAGACGAAAGGGAACTACTTAACAGAGTAGTGCAGAGAGAGAAAAAGGAGAAAAGAGGCAGTTTCACCAGGACAGTTACACAGAGACAGGTTATGGAGAGAACAAGCTAAACGCAGGAGAAGACAGGAGGAGCCAGAGGATGAGAAGGTTGGAACAGACTGCTGGAGTTAGTTTGAGGCCAAGCAGAGCAATTTAGGAGAGAAGAGAGAGAAGTCAGATTGAATCAGTCAGCTTGGAGAGGAATTTTGAGCAAAAACAGCTGAGTTGAATCACCCAGCCAGAGCTCAGAAAGAACTAGAAAGGGTGAGTTTATTCAGCAGCAAGTCTCAGAGGCTGAAAACATTCTAGGCCGTAAGCTTGTACGGAGACTAGAAGCTTCCAGGACTAGGCCTGGGTTAGCAGACAGAGGCAGAAAGCCTCAGAGATGACAATTACATCCGGTGAATAAAAGATACTTTTACAACTCAGGTTTTAACTAAGCTTTACTTATACTGTACTCTTAGAGATAATTCATTACAGTGCTTAAATACTGAACAGTGAAGTGATTCTTGACGTCTGAAGTTTAGATCCTCGCCTTGTCTCTCCGTCTCGGCGAAGAAGCCCTCCTGACAGTCCGTCACTCAGGCTAGGTTACTGACAGGATACACATGGGATGTCCACACACACAGCACACGGAAATGGCAGAAGAAACTGCTGTCACACGGCAGCATACACGTGCAGCAGCCTGTCCCTTGCCAAAGGCACACGTCCCTCGGGTGGGCGAGCCTTCCCCCAGCTCTGCAGTTTTTACTTATTGCTCCACTCCACCTCCAGCAGCGCAGCTAAAGACCCTGCGTTATGCAGGTTATTTCACCATGAAAACACTTTAACTAGGGGCTAGGGAAATAAGCAGGGAGCGTATTTGGTAACCCTGGAACAAACCATATCTTAGGAGGGGACCAGGCCAGAAAGAAGGCAGGGTGAGAAGGCTAAAAGCAGCGAGAAAGCACTGTGTCTGTGCAGAGGGGTCCTGGGAGGAAGGAGGGGCAGGCGACACAGAGCCTAGGGGACATTGACTTCTAACACTTTTAAACTTGGCCTAGTCTCAGATCCAGGAACAAAGAGACATTTCTCTAGACTAGCCTGATCCCAGAACCCAGGCTGGCAGCAGATCTCTGGGGATCCGCTGAGGAAGAGTCAGTTCTTCTGGGGTAGTTTAGGAACAAACCACGTTCACCCCAATGTCAGAGATGACAAGCACTTAATCAGTTAACTGATAGGCAAGATGCTTCTGTTCCAGCTCTCCCCTCTGGCTGCCCTCCACCACCCCCTCCCCTGCTAAACAGCTAACTCCTTACTTCCTAGCGTGTGCTGCCCCTTGTGCTCTGCCCTTTCCTCCGCTGGAAAGATGCCTTCCTTCTTGCCTGTGGCCACGGTAAAATAAGCCACTACCCAAAGACTATACATGGACTGACCCTGGGCTCCAACCTCATAGGTAGCAATGGATAACCTAGTAAGAGCACCAGTGGAAGGAAGACCTTGGTCCTGCCAAGACTGAACCCCCAGTGAATGGGATTGTTGGAGGGAGGGCGGTAATGGGGGTAGGATGGAGAGGGGAACAACCATATAGAAGGGGAGGGGGAGGGGCTAGGGGGATGTTGACCCGGAAACTGGGAAAGGGAATAACAATCGAAATGTAAATAAGAAATACCCAAGTTAATAAAGATGGAGAAAAAAAAATTTCCATCTTCCATGAAGCAATTCCAGATCCCTCCCTGTGTTTGAGACCAGTCATTTATCTGTCCTACATTACAGCCCTTCTGCCTTCAAGTAAACAGGCCATGTCCGTGTGTTCAGATCCACAAGCGTCTGGAGAGTGGGATGTGACGGTTCTGTTCTGCCCCACAGAGATAACTGGAGAAGCACACACTTTGTTACCTGGAAAGTCAATCTAAGCAACAGCACGCCACGCAGGCTTTATTCATACTGTTTCGAGCCTTATTTTACTAATAATTACACGTCCACCCTCCGGTTCATGTGGTGATCATTATACCTGTATGGAGTTTGATTCCACAGTGTTGTCTCTGGAAGCCGGTCAGCAATACCGAAATCCCACCCACAGCCAAACAGTCAAAGCTGGGTCGTTTGTTTGTTTAAATCCAGCTTACCTCATTAGCTAAGGCAAAAGTCCCCCAGTGAATCGCCACGGATCTCTTGGCTTGAACGTCAATGTGAATCCTTACAGCATCCTCTGGGTCAGCATGTTGGTATTTCATAAACCACCTGATAAAATAGCAATTAATTAATCCAATCTCTGAAAACAGCCTAAATCCCAACGGCTGTTTCACCTAATCAATATTTAATAGTCTGCATATCTGGAGAGAGAGTTGTGCAATTAAGAACACAAACTAGTTTTGCAGACCTGAGTTTGGTTCCCGTATCAGGTGGCTCACAACACACAGACACACACAGACACAGACACAGACACAGACACAGACACACACACACACACACACACACACACACACACACACACACACTCTCTCTCTCTCTCTCAGTTAAAAATAAAATAAGATTTAAATCACTACGATTCTTCACAGGACTATGAACATTTGAAAACATAGCAGCTTTTTGTATTCACAGTTTTCACATCATTTATCGTTTGAGAATTGTATACATGTATTCGAGGGTTATTTGTACAGCTTCCCCTATTCCTCGGGTTGATTCTATGTCAGTGCACCTAAGACCGAATCAACAGCCATCAAATTCACACCTCACTCATCCAGAACCAGCTACTCTGTGACTCCGATGTAGCTCTTCTGGGCTAGGACTCTGGTGCTGAGCGTTTGCATCCAGAGTTGAGAATTCCAGGGGAGGCCCACAGCAGTGAGGAGGAGGAGCCCAAGAGCAAGTCTGGGGACACCAGCAGACTTAACTGGGAGAAAGCAAGCAGGGCTGCCAAGACAGCTCTGCAGTCAAGACTGTCTGCTGCCCCTGCACAGGCCTGAGTTCAGTTCCCAGCGCCCACACCAGGCAGCTCACAACGGCCTGGAACTCCAGCTATAAGGAGCCGGACCCTCTTCTGACCTCTGTGGGCACCCAAACACAAGGCATTCACTCACACAGATACAAGAATATGCCTAAATATTAAAAACAAAATTTTGGGGTTGGGGATTTGGCTCAGTGGTAGAGTGCTTGCCTAGCAAACGCAAGGCCCTGGGTTCGGTCCCCAGATCCGGAAAAAAAAAAATCTTACATTAAGCATGGTGGAACACATCTTTAACCCCAGCACTCAAGAGCCACATGCAGGCCGATTTCTAAGTTCAGGACCAGCCTGATCTACAGAGCTAAGTCCAGGACAGCCAGGGCTACACAGAGAAGCCCTACCTCAATAAATAAATTACACACACACACACACACACACACACACACACACACACACACACACACACAATCATATATATGAGTAAAGAATTAGAAGTCAAACTCCAGTTACTACAGAATAAAAATATTGTACAAACACAAATGACCAAATGAAAGGCAAGCCCAGAGTTAATGTATCAATCCAGGTACTATGGCACACACATATATAACCCTGCCACTGCACACGAGGAGGCTAAATGCAAGGCTGGATTGCATTGCCAAGACTTTTCCCCCCAAATAAATAGTGTACAGTGTAATGTGTTAGTGTACAGTGTAGTGTGTTAGTGTACGGTGTAATGTGTTAGTGTACAGTGTAATGTGTCAGTGTACAGTGTAGTGTGTCAGTGTATAGTGTAATGTGTCAGTGTACAGTGTAGTGTGTTAGTGTACAGTGTAATGTGTCAGTGTACAGTGTAGTGTGTTAGTGTAAGGTGTAATGTGTTAGTGTACAGTGTAGTGTGTTAGTGTACGGTGTAATGTGTTAGTGTACAGTGTAATGTGTCAGTGTACAGTGTAGTGTGTTAGTGTACAGTGTAATGTGTTAGTGTACAGTGTAATGTGTTAGTGTACAGTGTAATGTGTCAGTGTACAGTGTAGTGTGTTAGTGTACAGTGTAATGTGTCAGTGTACAGTGTAGTGTCAGTGTATAGTGTAATGTGTCAGTGTACAGTGTAGTGTGTTAGTGTACAGTGTAATGTGTTAGTGTACAGTGTAATGTGTCAGTGTACAGTGTAGTGTGTTAGTGTACAGTGTAATGTGTTAGTGTACAGTGTAATGTGTTAGTGTACGGTATAATGTGTCAGTGTACAGTGTAGTGTGTTAGTGTACAGTGTAATGTGTTAGTGTACAGTGTAGTGTGTCAGTGTACAGTGTAGTGTGTCAGTGTATAGTGTAATGTGTCAGTGTACAGTGTAGTGTGTCAGTGTATAGTGTAATGTGTCAGTGTACAGTGTAGTGTGTCAGTGTATAGTGTAATGTGTCAGTGTACAGTGTAATGTGTTAGTGTACAGTGTGTGTTAGTGTACAGTATAATGTGTTAGTGTACAGTGTAGTGTCAGTGTACAGTGTAATGTGTCAGTGTACAGTGTAATGTGTTAGTGTACAATGTGTGTTAGTGTACAGTGTAATGTGTTAGTGTACAGTGTAGTGTCAGTGTACAGTGTAATGTGTCAGTGTACGGTGTGTGTCAGTGTACAGTGTAGTGTGTCAGTGTACGGTGTAATGTGTTAGTGTACGGTGTAGTGTGTCAGTGTACAGTGTAATGTGTCAGTGTACGGTGTGTGTCAGTGTACAGTGTGGTGTGTCAGTGTACGGTGTAGTGTGTCAGTGTACAGTGTAGTGTGTCAGTGTACAGTGTGTGTCAGTGTACAGTGTACTGTGTTAGTGTACAGTGTAATGTGTCAGTGTACAGTGTGTGTTAGTGTACAGTGTAATGTGTCAGTGTACAGTGTAATGTGTCAGTGTACAGTGTAGTGTGTCATTGTACAGTGTACTGTGTTAGTGTACGGTATAATGTGTTAGTGTACAGTGTAATGTGTTAGTGTACAGTGTAATGTGTTAGCATATGGTGTAATGTGTACAAACTTTAAAGATAAGGTGCAGAGAGTCTCACTGCTAGTCAAGGAATTTTACTTTAAGTAAAACAGGGCTGGAGAGATGGCTCAGCAGTTAAGAGCAGTGGCTGCTCTTCCAAAGGACCTTGGTTCAATTCCAGGCACCCACGTGGCATCTCACGATTGTCTCTAACTCCAGGTCCAGAGAAGCAGGCACCCTCACGCAGGCACACAGACACACATGAAGGCAAAACATCAATGCAAATAAAAATAAAAAAATAAATCTATAAAAAAAAATCAGTAAAACTGAATAGTGGGTGTGGCTACCCATGACAAAGTCCTGAAAGGCCCACTGAGGCCTTGGAACCAGCCCAGCTCCTGAAGCACAGAGCCTCCTGGTCCCACTCCCATCGTGGCTAGAATGCCTTTGGAAAGTTTTCTCCAATTCCCTTCACTACACTTTCGTGTCTGTGAAGTAGAAACTGATCCGCCCTAGAAAGGACTCGTGGCAGTTAGGTCACCTAGACAGCTTGTGAAAGCACTGAATGCCGCACCTACTCACCGACTTCCGCTGGAAAGAAAACGAACAAAAACATCTCATCTTCAGGGAAAAGAATGAGTGATTTTGTCAAAGGACACGCACATGTTTCGCTTAGTTTAGCTGGGGGAAATGTCTTCTTCATGTTCTTTTCATTCTAATTTGCCACTTGCAACAAACACTAGGGAGGCCGAGGGGTGTGGCTCTCACAGGCGCTCTGCCCTTCCTGGAACCCTTCATGGAAGAGTCCATCCATCGGCAACAGCACAGGGTGATGTTTACTGTACGCAGCTGTTGGGTGCTCCAGGAACCCAAAACAAAGCCTCTGTGTCCTCGACGGCCTACAGAAGCGATGTTCTGTCTCATGGCCTGACACTCAGGAACCAAGGCAAACCGGAAACAGTCTTGGTGAGTCTACTCACTTACCAAACACTCCGATGCAAGCCCACTTCCTCTCTAACTTCATGTTTACCAGAAATGGTTCTTTTTTTTTTTTTAACTCTAGCAATTAAAATGAAGATGTTAGCACTAAGGAACCAGGCCAATGAGGGGTCACTTGACCTAGCTTGTATGTCCAGACTCTGGATTCAATCCCCAGCACTGCGAGAGAGAAACAGGAAATGCTAAACTCCAGCTACAATGTCCAGGGATAAGAGACCCCAGAAGAAGGCATGAAATATTCCCAGCACAAAACTAAAAGCCAATGTTCTGGGGGGGGCTTGGGTTTTTTTTTTTTCTATAATCAGCTTACATGTGCACATAATTCCTAAGTTTTATTTATAAAACAGCTAGTGTTGACAAAAACAACACACACACACACACAGATTCCACAATACATGTGACCTCCCACATTTAATACTCTTAAAGCCAGCAATGCCCCCAGCCCCCGCCCAGCCCCCACCCAGCCCCTCACAGCCTAGAGAGACTGCAGCACTGCAGAGAAGGCCGTAAGCATGATGTTTGCTGTGTCACCACAGACACATACATCAAGCGCAAATGCTGCTGCCTGTGAAGGCCTGTTTTATAATTATAAAGAGATATTCTAATGTAGTAAGAAAAAACCAACATCATTTGAAAATTATCTGTAACAGTTTTTTTTTTAAAGCCATGTTGATATTTTCAGAAGTTGCATGAGAACTAAAATAATTTGAATGGAAAAAGCAAAATTCAAACACTAATACTGACTTATACAGTAGCTTCTGTCATGGTATGTGGTGGGAGTGATTTTCTGAAGCAGTTCCTCCTGCTCAACCTCTAAGTTTTGGGATTAGTGGCCCGGGCCACCTCATCTGACAAGTTGCAATGATTTAAATAATTACCAAGAATCCGAAACAGGTGAGAGCATCTAACCCTACCCACGACGAGGAAACAGTAAGACCAACTAACCAAAGAGCCGTTAGCAGACTAGAAGAAGAGATGTTAATAAGAAAAATGGTTTGGGAGCTTAAAAGTTAACAAATTTGACAGAGACGGGGATATGGCTCAGTGATAAAACTGCTTGCCTAGCATGCTGGAGGCCCTGGATCCGATCTCCAGTTACAGAAAAGAAAAATGGGTGGATGGATGGATGGACAGACAGATGGACAGACTGACAGGCAGGTGTCAGGTGAAAACAAAAGGCTGGATTCACCCAATCCAGTGTACAAATCACTATGAAGTGAGCCCCCAGCCGTTGCGATTATAAATGCACTGCTTGTCTTAAGGATGTTTGTGGGGCTGCGCAAAT
The DNA here is from genome assembly GCF_021556685.1 of Rattus norvegicus. NCBI lineage: Eukaryota > Metazoa > Chordata > Mammalia > Rodentia > Muridae > Rattus > Rattus norvegicus. The sequence continues at coordinate 14,241,174 of NC_141537.1, read as the reverse complement.
GGCACCCATGCATCCACATGTGGAGAAGAGTGTGGACATATGTACACATGTGTGTGTGGCATGTACAGGCCAGACCTATTTTCCTCTACTACTCTCTACCTTAAGAAAAAACGTTATCACATTTATTTACCCTTTACGTGTGGCACGGCATGTGGGCAAACGTAAGCAGAAGTTAGAAGAGGACTCACAGGAGCTGATTCTCCTTCTAACCTGCCGGTTCTGGGGATCAACCTGGGCCTCAGGGATTGCCAAAGTGCCTCTCAGGCATTAATCCATTTCCCTAGCCTGATCTCACTGACTCGTTAGACTGGCTGGCCACGCACCCAGGGCCCTCCCGCCTGCACCCCCAACTCTGGAATTACAAGAATGTGCTGTCAGGCAGAGCTCTTTACATTAGGCTCTGAGAATCCAAGCCTGTGTCCCTGTGCTAGCCTTGGGAGAGCATTCATTTTACTGCCCTGCGAGCCAACCCCCTAGACCACTTTGTTGGAATCTGTTCTGCTGCATCTGAACATCTTGACAAAACCTTATCTCTCTTCCTTAAGGAGATTAAGACACACAGTATTAAGTAAAACAGACAGTGACAGGGTCTGCCTGTCGTTAATGGCAGTGTGGCCCATATCTACTCTGAAAATGAGTGCTGAGTCCACAGTGGCTAGAGAAGCAGTGAGTACTGTATGTTAGGACCAGAGTCTCTGCCTGCAGCTCACTGAAAGTAACCATCTTGAGGGCTAGCTCCAGGACGATTCCTTGCCTTCTCGCTCTGTTAAACATAGAGGAGCTGCAGGGCAGGCACTGGAAAATTCCTATCAGGGTAAAAGATAGTCATCTCTAGAGAGAGCCATCCACGGGGGGAAAAGGAAGGTTAATTCTGGCTCCTGGATATAAGTCGGAGGGTACGTAGGTTCTGGCAGGGTATGTGTAAAATTGAATGTGAATCGACTTCAACCTCCATCAACGATAATCAAGCCCACCGCTAAAATCACCAGCTACAGAGTATAAGGAGCACCACCTGTAAAGCACACACTTACAAACCTTGGCTCATAAGCTCCAATGGGAATAGCCGCGAGGTCAAAAGGACCAAACCTTTTTCCAATCTCTTCAAAAGCAGGGCAGTAACCAGTATCCCCAGCGAAAAAGAACCGATTCCAAGGCCCTAGCACAGACCAGCTGCCCCACAGAACCTTGTTGTCATCCAGGAGGGTCCTTTTACACCAATGTTGGGAGGGCGTGAAAACGAAGGTGACCTTATCATGGCCAGGGACGCAATTCTCCTCCCACCAGTCGAGCTCAATCACGTTCTCACAGCCACACTTCTGCATCCAGTCGAGAAGGCCCAGCGGCACGAACCACCTCAGCTCACTGCCAAACCGTTCATTCAGAGCCAGGACAGAGCCGTAGTCCAGGTGGTCGTAGTGGTTGTGACTAATGAGGACAGCATCTATTGGGGGCAGTTCGCTTATGGTACACGGGGGACGGCGGAACCGCTTCGGACCCATGTACTGCGAGGGAGAGGCTCGAGAGCTGAACATGGGATCCGTGAGGAGGATGAGCTCGTCCATTTCCACCATCAGCGTCGCGTGTCCCAGCCACGTGACTCGTAGGCCAGCCTCTCTCACTCCAGCTTCTTCCGGGTCACTGATAAAATAAGGCTTAAGCACTGGGAGTTCTTTGTCAAGCTCCTGTATATATAAAAAGAAGAGAAAACAGCAGTATTTAAGGCTGAAAAGATATTACATCATCGCAGAGAGCACTCTGACCTAAATTCCTGAGGGAAGAGCTATTTGGGGACAACTGAAGTCATCCAAAGTACCTGCTGCTTCCGCTCGGCCCTCAAACCACACGAGACTTAGTAACAACAGTTAGGGATCTAGAGCCCTGAATGCAAAAGCAAAAGGAAAATTAACTTTAAAGCTCTCAGAACCGCTAGGTTTATTTTTTGAAGGCTCTCTTCCGGAACGCCGGCAGGAGACTGGCCTCCATGCAGGCGCTTGCCGCTGGTGACTCACTGAGCTGAGGATGTGTTTGCTGGTGAAAACCGACCTGAGAAGCAGCCCGGCCCCCGGACCTTACAAAGCAAGCTGCAGCAGCCGATGTTTAACCCTTGGATCTTACATACCTTACTTTTTGGGCGCATAAAGTTCAAAGCAAAATAGTGTGATGCCTCCTGGGGGGTGAGGGGTGTGTGAGGAGGGTCACATTCATAAACGGGTCTTCTCATTCCTTACCCTTACAAAGCCGGCTGACACAAGAAAGGGTGAAAAGGAGCCAAGATGCCACCCAGACGGTCTGAGTGAGAAGGCCCAGCCAGGAAAGGAAAGAGAGGACAACAGTGATGTCTCTTAAGCCCTCCAAACTCAGTTCCCCAAGTGGAAGATGGGTGTGACATTGTCATGAGAACTGAATTAGGAACGGCTGGCTCACAATGCACACTCTAGAAGTATTCCGAAAGAAGACAGACAGTAAGTCCTAACCCCAGTGGGCAAGCACGCACCAGGCTTGCCAACTTCTTTTATCTCTACATAACCAGTAACCTCCACTTGAGCTCCTAGGTAGCAGCTGGACACATGAAAGGACTCATGACTGTTTGTTCAGCTGTCTGGGTGCCCACTCCGGGCACACACGAGAGCTGTGACAGTCCTCGACAGTGCCAAGCTGGACAGGGGAGGGAACATTTACAACTCTGGGAGGCGGACGGAGAAGGATCAAGAGTTCAAGGCTAGCCTTGGTTAATATCGTAAGACCTGTGGAAAAGTCTTCACTGCTCTCTAATGCTTGACAAAGTCCATCTCATCCCCTTGCCCAACAACTAGCTGCCTGTGAAACTCCCTGTCCTGGACTGAGTTTCAGACCCCCTACTGACCCATTTCTCAGACTTTCCCTCTCTCAGTCCTTTGAGACGGTAATTAAATTGTACATCTTCCAAGGGGCCGTCTCTAAGTCTCTCCAGATGGAGGCCTCGCCCTGGACGTGCATGTTTCTAGGAACACGGGCCTCCTCTAGGGATCCTGGTTTGAAGGTAGACTCTTGTCTTATTCAGCTCGGAAATCATTTGAAGTGCCAAGTTTAGTGACTGCGACACGGGATGTGATCAATAAAAATGTTTGGATAAGGTCTGGAGAGATGGCTCAGTAGTTAAGAGCACCGACTGCTCTTCCAGAGGTCCTGAGTTCAACCACATGATGGCTCACAACCATCTGTAATGAGTTCTGATGCCCTCTTCTGGTATGTCTGAAGACAGTTACAGTCTTCTTAAATATAATAAATAAATAAATCTTTTTTCCCCCATGTGGAGAGGTTTAGTGAGAGAAGAGTAGAAGAGAGGAAAGGCAGTTGGCCATGGGCATGTGGTGGGGAGGGGGAAGGAGGCAAGAACAGAGAAGAACAAAGAGTAAGAGGAGGTAAGAGGGGAGGATGAGAGAGAGTGTAAGAGAAAGGGTAAGAGCAATAAATAAATCTTTAAAAAATTTTTTTGGATAAATTAATGAACAAAAAATGCTAGTTTTTTTAATTAATTCTCAAATTTCACAATTAGGGTTGGTGAAAAGGTATCACGTTATATATATATATATATATATATATATATATATATATATATATATATATATATATTTGCAGAGAATTAAGAAGGAAAAATGTTCTAAAATAAAATGGGGGCAAAGGAAGAAAAGGGCTCTGGAGAGATGGCTCAGCGGTTAATGCGCCTGCTGGTCTTTCAGAGGACCAGCACCCACATAAGGCAGCTCACAGCCACTCACAACCCCGGTTCCAGGAATCCGATACCTCTTCTGGTCTCACCACACACAGTCACAGAAACTAAACAAGTCATATCTTTAGGGAAAGGAAAGAAATGAATGTGTTGGGCGTAATACTAGCCACATGACAGTGATGATGACAGAATGCTATCACATCAAGGACTCTACTGAAATACAGCACAAAATAACATCGGCAATGGCCGACACTTATATAGAGTTTACTGTTAGATGCTGTGTTGATTCATTAAAAAAAACTTTAGATTTAATATAAATCAAAACACCAGAGATTAAAAACTACCTTCATCTTAGAGACCAGAAAGTAAAGTTACACAGTTACCCTTACAAAAGTCAGCCAGAGGGTCCCGTGCTACCTTCTAATTCATTCTCTCTCTCTCTCTCTCTCTCTCTCTCTCTCTCTCTCTGTGTGTGCTGCTGCTGCTAGTGAAGACTGAACTCAGGCCCCATCCATGCATAGCCTGTGATCAAACACTAAGCCACCTTACATTATAGGAAGTAGGAGCTCAGGGAACAGTGTGCAGAATACGGGGAGATAAGACAACAAAACCACAAGGAAACGCTTGGTTGGGGGGGTGGGGTACATTCGTTATCTTTTCTGTGACAATCTGTTCTGCATGTGACAATGTTAAAACTCATCCAATTACACTCTTTAAATATGTGGAGCTTGTATGATGTTAACAAAACCACTTTAAAATGTTGAAGCAGCACCACATGAAGCAGTGTGTTGAAATATCTGGAAAATCACGACCCCTGAAAACTAATGCACCTTGGGTCTGCTCCAGTTTAAAGGCCAGCTGGAGCTTGGCATTTCGCATTATTGGAAGGGCTGCCAGGCCATAAAGCCCACACTGGGCATGGCATCATTAGCAGTCTCAATTGATTCGCCAAGGTTAAGACATCACCGTAGGTGGTTTCCAGGGGACGGAGGAAAGCAAAAGAACGACATGAGTATTACATTTGGAAATAACAGGAATGAGTTTCCGTAGTTGCACATATGCACGAATATACTAAAAACCACTAAACTATGTTTAATGGGTCAGTCGTATAGGATGGAAATTATTGCTCAAGAAAGTGTCTTTCTTATAAGAAGATAAAAGTAGCGATGAGATCTGAACACTTTTCTTTGCTGTGGGGTTTGGATGAGAAAGTTCCCCAGAGGCTCAGATGTTTAAACACTTGGTTCCCAGCTGGTGGCGCTGTTTGGGGAAGTTTAGGAGGTGTGGCCTTGCTGGAGCAAGTATATCAGTGGGAGCGGGGTTTGAGGCTTCCATGCCAGGCACCATCCCAGTTCTCCGGGGCTTCCTGCCTGCAGTTCCAGGGGTGAGCTCTCAGCCTGTGCCTGCTGCCACGCATCTCCACAGTGATGGAACCACGGGAACCATGAGCCCAGATACAGCTTTCCTTCTACAAGATGCCTTGCTCCCGGTGTTTTGCCACAGCAACAGAACATTAACACATCTGTGTGCCCGTCTTCCCTCACGACAAAGCGACAGCTTATCTTTACCAAGGAACCGCCTGGCAGCTTCCTCGGAAAACTCAAACAAACAAGACCTACAACTGAGCAACCAAAGAGAAATCAAAGCAGAAAACGATTTCCTCGGGAATCCAGGGAGATGACTGAGGGGGTAAAGGGCCTGCTACACAAGCCCTGAGACTGAGTTCTGATCCCCACCATCCCCCACAAAAGCTGACCATGGCATGTCTGGGACCTCAGCACTAACTGGGAGAAATCAGGATTCCTGAAGCTCCCAGGCCGGCCAGCCTAGCTAAGTCAGTGGCAGACTAGACCTTCCCAAAAACTGAAGGTGGAGAGTGATAAAGGAAGATGCCCAGTGGCACGCTCCAACCTCTGCACACTCACATCTCACGTGTGTGCACACACACACCAGAAGGATTTATAAATATTCATTCCAACAGAGTTAGAAAACGAATGTAGAACAGGAGGGATGAAGAGAAGGAAGGAATTCTTGATTTCTTGAAGAAAACAAGGTTGTTTGTTTGGCTAGACCAATATTGTCTTGGTTAATTTTCCTTCATGGAAAATGCAAAAGGGAAATCATAAGGCCCATAATTACTGATGTTTTGATTTTCTTGAGGAAAGGGTTGTTTTGAAGTGTACAGATGTCTTTGATCCCAGGCAGTAGCAGTAAACTGTGGGATGTTTCGCAGGGAATGAAAATCACAAGAAAAATATGGCTCTGCTCATCTGAATCCACCCTCTGCAGGGGAAGACTTTCACAGGGAACCTTTCATGCTTCAAACAAACAACTTTTTTAGACAATGTGCCATTTTAAACATCTAGGCCAAATCCTATTACAAGCAACTCTTGGGATCTGTTATCTTCGGTTGTTCTGGATTTTTTTTCCTGTGCCCACTGAACACAAAAGCTACCTAGTCATTCTGGAACAAAACAAAGGATGGAATTTTCCAAGGAGAAGATACGGGAATTTCCTCCAGCCGAAATAAGTACAGAAAGTGTTATTTTCACAGTGAAAACGCCTGCTCGGTACTGACGACAGGGATGAATACAAAATGAAGATGTCTAGGGGAAAATAGGTACCAATGAGATGGCTGGGTCTGCTCAGTGTTGGAGATTTCCAGTCACGACCAAGTGGCTCTGTTGCTCTGTGCCCTAGAGGGGCAGCACACCATAGCAGGGGATCTACAGCAAGGCCCGGAAATGAAAGAAAGGAGAGAGGAGAGTCACCTTCAAGGGCAGCCATCAACGGCCAGAAGACCTCCCCTACTGAGGGGAGTCTGAGTGTTTCTACCGAGCCTCGATAGCATCAGGCTGAGGAAAAAGCCTTTAACACATGAGCTGAGCAGATCAAGTAAGATTTAAACCACTGCAGACTATCTCCTGGGACTGGTACGGAAAAAAAGGGACAAGCAGTCAGGGTAGAGCATAAAACTGGTTCCCAACTCCTGGAGTCCCACTCTGATTACCCAGCCCTGCTGGGCAGCCTGCGCTCCAATTTGACAGCCTCCTCCAAGTAATGACATTCACCAAGTATCTGTCTCCCTCCCTCCTTAAAAGGCTGCCCCTCGGTCAGTGACCGTGAACCGTAATAACAATCAGACAAGGTCATGGAGCCAACAGCGTGGCAAAGTGACAACAGCCTCTGAACAATGTGCGGCCCGTGAGCTGACACTCTGCTCTAATGTTCCAGAAGAGACAGATTCCCACCCAGAATGGCCCCGGGGAAGAAACTCTTTCTCTCCGGGCAACTATCTGACCCACTTTCTTTAGAACCATCAATTAAGGTGCACATTAATCATATGTTTCTTCTACAGCACTTTCAGATACACAGGTAAACAAACACAATACACTATAACATGCTATTGATAGCATAATATATAATTTCTTTATGTAAATGTTATTTTCTTTTCAGAGTAGTGACTTAAGGTCAGGATCTACTCAAAAAACGACCGCCAGAAATCCAATTAAATTAGAGTTGACCTCCGGTCTCGGGTCCTCACCTATTTGCCCCAATTTTGTTTCTGTTTGTGGTTTGGGGACTTGGGAACTGCAGCTGTACTAGGAAAATGCACATCCTTTTAGCATGTTTTAAAAGGTGTTTAAACACAAAGTTACAGTTGTCCCTGAAATAAGGAAAGCCAACATGTGTTTGATCTAATTCTAGGCTTTCACGGAAGACAAGGAGGAACTAAGATGGGTAAGATGTCATCAGTGAGATACACACTGAAGTAGTGCAAACGTGTTCTTCTTTCAAGTTATTCCGAATTCATTTTTAAGTGGCATATTCAAATACATGCGTCCCCTTCGGTATCTTTTTTATACCCTGGAGAATGCAGCCGTATGTAGCCCTCCCTCTCACATCTCTGCCTGACTCACCACTGCAACTGTGTTTTAATACACACACAGCTGACTGACTTAGTCTATTCACACTTTAGCACATAACGGAGTATGCCCGGCACACTGCGTGTGCTCAGTAAATGCTAGCTAACTAACACGTGACTAGACACACTTGCATTCCTAAGGTCCATGCTGGTGCAGCCAAAGGCAATGCTCCTCCTCACATGTGTGCATCTTCTGCAGATTTTCTTGGTTTTCCAAGAGGACAAACATTCCCTTCAAGCCCACTGGCCTGGCAGGTCCTTAGAGTCAACCCAATTTCTAGAATCTCTTGAACTGTTCCAATGAGGAGATACAACTGTACGCTCATGCAGCCACTGAGTCTCTGAAGGAAGCAACACTGAACCCCTCCCTGCTGACCTCTACTTTTAGAAGCTGTGGCTCAAACCAAGGAAGAGATTTACACCAACGAAAACCACACAGCTCATCATCCTGACCTTACACCCTAGACCCTCTCCTCCCAGTCTGACTGTTTCTTCTCGGATGGAGTTCATCAAGGGGAGAAGCGAAGGCCAGGTGAGATGGAACACACCTCTAACCCCAGCAGTCAAAGGGAACGAGGATGGCGGATCACAAGGTCAAGGCTAGTGTGGGCTCTCGGTAAATTCCAGTAAGTTCCAGTAAGCGCCCGTAAATTACACAGGGAGCCTGAGTCTCAAAAACAAAACAAACAAACAACTAAACAGTTTCCTTGTTCCTTTGTCTAATCCTCAAAAGCTCTGAATCTAACTTTTTAATCTATTAATGCTAGCCTAACTCTAAAACGTTCTTAAAAAGAAAATATTGAGGTCAGGCCTGGTGGTCCACGTCTAGCACTTGAGAGTTTTACAAGTTTGAAGCCAGCCTGGGCTACAGATCAAGATCCTGTCTCAACCAACAAAACAATTTATTGGGCCTCAGGTTTAATCCATCAGCAGCCTAGAAAACATATCCATATCTCTGTGTGTATACATGCATATCTATACATACATGTGTAGATAAACTATACACATCTCTGTGTGTATACATGCATATCTATACATACATGTGTAGATAAACTATATAGATAACTATAAATATTTCTAGCATGAAAATGACAGACGATTTTCCAATCCTCCCCCCACCCACCTCTTCTAGCCCCCTTTTCTTGAGTCTTTCTGTGTAGCCCAGGCTGTCCCGAAACTCACTCTGTAGACCAGGCTGGCCTTGAATTCATAGATCTACCTGCCTCTGCCTCCTGAGTGCTGAAGGTGTGAGCCACCACTCCAGGTGGGGTATAAGGTTTTCAATCCTACATCCTTTAAAGAAAGGCAACATTTACCAAGTAGATCTAAGACCAGAATCCACCTCCACCAGCACAGTCTCCTTACCTCTTCCCACTGTAGACCAAAGCCATCAGGAATGCCCCCAGCTCCCCAAAGACTGGGCGGGATGGCACTTAAAGAAAGATGACAGGAAGCACAGGGGGAAACTAAGAAAGATTTGAAAGGAAAATAAGATGCCCCTGTCATCTTACTCTGGAACTGTCACCCACTCGTCCACCCCTATCAAGCACACCTATGCTACAGGGGACACATTAGCAACTGTAGTTGAAAGCTGATAGACATAGTCGACCTTCACAGCTGCGAGAACCTCAAAAGACCTCCTTTGTAGCAGTAGCGGCCAAGCCCGAGGATTAAAGGCACACTCTAGGTCACGGCTTACTTTGCAGGATCCATCCAAACTGCTACTTTCTGGACTACACCATGCATTTTCTCATGTTCGTAATGTGGTTCACGCAATAATCTTACCCGGAAAACCTCCGCAAAATAGTTTTCTAGGACCACCACGCATACACCTGAAGCCAGCCCCAACACTGCCAGTCAGGGCTGACCAACGCGCCCCTCTGTTTCTAAAGCGCTTTACCCCAGCCTTTGGCTGTAGACTGGAAAGATCATTTACACATGTCCTGTGCTACTGCACAGGACCCGGAGGATGTGGTCACAGGACCCATTTGTCTCTTCGAAACTTACCATTGTGCCTCCTCATACAGGAACAGCACAAATCGTAAGAGGGTCACACCTCCCCGAGAAACCAAGTCACATCTGTGTACACTCCAAACCCGCTACACGCTGCCTACCTCTTTGGAACCCGGGACACTGCTGTGATCCTTCTCCATTATCAGCCATCTGAGCACGTTTGGGATAGAGACGTTCTTCCACGTTGGCCATGGGTTCACAAATCTCCCGTCTTTTCCTTTCTTTGATTTGGTTACGTCCTCCTCCAGTCTGTAGTCCAGCTTGAAGCTTTTCCTGGAGAGCCTGGAAGACTCGCTTCCTCCTGAATTCTGCACTGAATTCTGACGCTTCCTCAGTGTTTCTTTTGGATACTGATGGCTTGGTGCTGGAGACTGGCTGTTCTCATTTTCATCCATGTCTTTCCGTGGGAAGCTTCGAAAAGGAAAAAGGGAAAGAGAAAGGGGACATTACCAAGCTTAACCAAAAGGCATCAAAGCATATCAGACAGTGCCATTCTCAGCCAATAGCATTTCCCCAACCCTAAGAGTATTCTTTATGTTTGTATTGATTCAAATTTTCTTGCTGCAAAATAGAATTTTAAGTTCCAGTATCGGGGTTGGGGATTTGGCTCAGTGGTAGAGCGCTTGACTAGGAAGCGCAAGGTCCTGGGTTCGGTCCCCAGCCCCGGAAAAAAAAAAAAAAAAAAAAAAAAAAAGTTCCAGTATCGCTGCTTACTAGAAATTAAGGATGTTTGCCTTATCAACATACTAGCCGAGCCTTTCAAAAGCCCCTTCACTATTGTAACCTACAACACCATTTCCCTAGCCAGTGTTTGGACATAAACTTGTCTGTTTCAGTGACATTCTACAGAGTTAAACAAAAGTACTATTATGATCTGGATAGAAAGCACTTCCCAGCCCCACAAAAGAGGCTCATGTGTTAAAGGCTGGGTTCCCAACAGAGCTGTTTTCAGGGGTGGAACTTTTGTGAAGTGACTGGATTATGGGATTAAGTGATCCTTGGATGGGTCCAAAATCTCAACTGACCATTGGGAGCTGACCATTGTGCACTATGAAAGCTGGGGCCTGCTGGGACAAAGTGAGTAAGAAGGAATGCACCCTGGGAAGGGGAGCATGCTCCAACCTCTGCCTAGCCTCCTCTGCTCCAACATACCCTCTGGCCATGGTGTCAGCCTCCCCACAGGCGTGTGGAACCCTCTACCAAGGACCAACACCTCGTGATTCACAACAAGTACTCGCTCTTCTTAAACTGCTTCCCTCAGGCCCATGTCACAGAAAAACAAAGCCAAGAAGCAACCTGGGCACTTTTCCATATCCATATTTGCATAACTACCACTGTTAACAATAAAGTAAAACCAGCTTGGTTTCTTAAAGCTGCCTCAGTGACTCAAGTGACTTGCATACACCCTGCTAAGCGTGGTCACTTTATACTTACAACAACAACCTGCAACCCAGTCCCCTAGAGAATGCAGATGAGGTCACCCGCCAAGGAAGGAGACGGCACATCAACTCACCTAGCAACGACATAAATTCTAAGTAATTTTGACTTAAAAATGCCAAGACACTAAAGTCTCCTTCCTGGCTGTGAGTAAATGTCCCTCCTTTTCTTCACCTTGATTTTCCCATCTATAAAATAAAGATAAAGATATCATTGACTCCCGAGGTTGCTGAGAAGACTGAACAGCCTAAGCCAATGAAGTCACTGGAGACTCAGCCTCATATGCTACCACTGACGGGTACTACCATTACCCACAGTCAAAACACTAAAACCGTTGATCGTGATCATGCAGGACCAAAGACACTCAGAACTGGAAAATAATACATTAAAAATACAAAGTTACCCGCTATGTAGAACTTCATTTCCTTCCTATTGATTATATAAGCAAACAAACATTTGCTTTCTAATTGGTTTAGAATCAACACATAGATAAGTACACACTGTATAACCCTATTTAAAACGAGGCACAAATAACAGAAACCCAAGTGTTTCCTGGCTATGGGGTGATGAAATACAATGGTGTCCGAGAAAGAAGGAGAAAGAACACAAACCTCGGAGGAACATGTACACGCTCCCCGACTTCTTTCTCTAATATGAGGGTAAATACTCAGCCATCTGGAGAATAGCCGCTGGAGAAAAGAAACCAGAGCTAACAAAAACCCAAACACCACTGTTGTCAGCCACTGCTCTCTGGGGGAGTTGCTGGCAGCTGGGAGAGGGGCGCCCAGGCTTCACATCTGTAAATACCTACCTGCCCTGGGGAGGTTTCAAAGGACTAGATGATATATTGGACGTTAAGCGTACACACCTAATGCTAGTCCTTTTCTCTCTAACCTGGTTACCTGACCGAACGTCTAAACTCCGTATGTTCTAAAGCTTAAAGCGTTCTGGGTGAGGTGCCTCCGTTAAAAGGTCTAGAAACCTGAACCAGGGGGCTGGGTGTGGTGATGCCAACTTGAATCCCAGCACTCAAGAGGCAGAAACAAGTAGATCTCTGCAGGTTCAAAGCCAGCCTAGCCTACAGAACGAATTCCTGGACAGCCAGAGACTGTCTCAAACAAAAACAAACAAAAACCAACCCTAGCACCAAGGAGATGGATTACTGAATAGAAAGAGAAGACCGGACTACCCAGCAACAGCAAAGCGCTGCAGGTTCTTCCATTTCATTTAAATTAAGGTTCTCAGGAAGCCCTGAAGTTAGGTGTCATCATCTCCCGTTTTTAACTGAAGTCCTCACAAGCAGATAGTCCAATCAATAGAGAATGAGACAACGGTGATGAGAAAAACAATCATTAGAGTAAATCCGAGGATCAATGAAGACACTGAAGAGGTGAGAAAGCATTTGGATGGCTGGAAACTTTAGGTATGAGGTAGTCAGGTGGAAGCGGTCGGACCTGGTGGCACCCCAGGCAAGGCAGACTCCTGACCTGCTGGATGGGAAATCGGGTCTGACGTCACAGGGAAGCAAGATTCCAAGTACGAAAGCCAATGCACCTGACGGAAATGGATAATTGTGGGATTCGAGCTGCTACTTGGGTGCTCAGAGTGGCAGTGAGGGGACAGAGTGACGTCTGTCTGTCTGCAGGGTGGTTTCCCTGGGGCCTACTCCTTTTCCCACCCCTGCCTCACTTACTCCTGAGCCATCTATAGAAAAAGTCTGCACACCAAATGACCATCCTCGCTTTACACTCCCGTGACCCCTCTACAAACACACACATACTCTCTCTCTCTCTCTCTCTCTCTCTCTCTCTTCAGAGTTGGTCTGCCATAAGCAAATCTCATGCAAGAGAGAAGCCCCAAGGGTTTCTCCTGCAAAAGTCAGCAGCCGAGTGGTTCAGAAAGGCTTAGGCGGTTGGGGATTTAGCTCAGTGGTAGAGTGCTTGCCTAGGAAGCGCAAGGCCCTGGGTTCGGTCCCCAGCTCCGGGGGGGGGGGGGGGGACAGAAAGGCTTAGGCTTCTGACCCTGCTCACACTGCCCTGTCCCCAAACAGCAGCCCTCACCCTGATTCTCAGATGTCTCAATTCCCACCTCAAGGCCACCAAATGCCTCCTCAGGAATTTTACATGATTTCCTAGCGTCTGTTCGATTGGGAGGCGGGGGAGGAGGGGGTTGTGTGTGCATGAAAACTAGTAGTCAGAGTTCTCTAGTATTTCCATGATGTCATGTGACGCTGATGATGACCAAATGCACGCAATCTCTGTGAAAGAATGAGCAGGAGGGGAAACGTGAGGAGAACCGAACTGGGACAACCTGGAAAGGTTTTGGAGGCAATGCCTGAAAGGCCATTCAGTGGACATGAAAAGCAACCACCTGGGCCTAATGTCATGGAGACACACAGAGCCTGCCTGAGAGCTGAGTCACAGGAGTGGGCCTCTCACTCACCAACTGCTGCCTTCTGGTCGTTCTTTGTGTCTATAGCAACAGTCTCACAGAGGGCAACACGAGAGGAAATGACATGAACACTAGAGATGAGCTCTGTGTACTGAAGAGTTCCGCCCCTGAGCTTTTCAAACACAAATCTGTTACAAAAAAAAAGACGACAGTTCCATACTGTGACCACCAAGTATGCTGAATATTAACTGTTTCTTTAACGGCTGAAGGACTCAGGCCCTCTAACCATGACACTGGGTGAAAACAGACCATCCAAGTACAAAATGGGTAAATAAACCCGTTCTAAACACAAGACTCCTCCATGTCAGAATTGTTCCATGCATTTGAACTGAAGACCGGCCAGCTCCCTGGAATTCAATGTACCGCTTTACCATTTGAAAAGTGAGACGGAAAAAAAAAATCACAACAGCACCACGAATGTTTGGGGCTTCAACCTTCGCATAAATCAGGACGCAGCAGATTAGAATTCCTACGACAGACATTTTATAAATGCCGAGTGGCTGGCACACAAGAGTTGCACTGGTGCTCCATCTGGACGATACCCAGCTGTCAGACTGAACAAAGTCTTATATCTGTTCACCTTATCTTTATTGGAAGAGAAGGCTCCTGTCACTACAATGCTAGGTAGCACAGGTTAAAAATAACAGCGTCCCAGTTCCCCGAAAGGTCTAAGAAAGACTTCGGAGAGTCAAATGAATTCTACCCACCCTGAAATTCTGTAAGACGCCACGAGGGACACCTATAGACATGGAAAACGGTGCTGTGAGGGTGAATATGCCCAAGCCTGGGAACTAGGCCGTATAACAAAAGGAGAATGTTCTGTGTGAAGGTCATTAGTGAATTAAATAATTACATAATGATAGATATTTTACTGCATAAGTAATACATATATTATCTTGTTTATTATTTAATATATATTAGAAGCAACAAGATTAATATATAATTTATAATAAATATTAAATAGACATTTGAATATGTATATATATGATATATATACATATATATATGTATATATAATGTATATCATGCATCTATACTTCTGCCAAGCAGTAACTTAGTAAGAGACAAGAACCCGGGCTCCTTGTTTTAAACATCGGGTTCTCTTTGCAGTACTAAAATGAGTAATAACACCATGGGTTAATACTCTGAAGTGCCAAACACGGATTGTTATCTGTGGGACAGAAGACCTTGCCAGGAAACAAACTTAGTAAGGTAGAGCCGGTGTGAGTCCCTGGAAACTCTGGGGTACACACCTGAGACGGTAAGTAGCTCCCTGCTTCCTGCCGGACTCCTGGCCTGGAACACGTGTCACATAAGGAAACATGACCTGTGGTCCCGTAGGGTCAGAACAGTGTTCTCCATGCTGTTGAGGTAACCAGAGGCCCTGAGCCCTTAGCCAATAAGCTCCCATTCCCCGACATTCCTTTCTGCAAAATGTATTTAATACGTTGTCTGTTCCACCTGAGAAGTTGGTACACATCTGTTTCCACAGCCAGCAAACAGTTTGGAACTGAGGACTGTCTTTCATCAGGAGCCGCCATAGGGAGCATGGAGCAGGCCTTTCTTTGACCATGACGCCATAACGGAGGTCTCCCACAGAAAGGCTCTGGCTTCCAGCTAAACTAAGCACAATCATAGATGAGCTAAACGCGAGCTCCCCACTGGAGGGCTAGACGCTGTCCTCAGCCTGCGGGCCCCCAACGGTCCCGGCCTCCTCACGGGTCTGTGGACCCCGACACTTCGTTCCAGACTTCTCTGTGCGGTTTTCTAATGGTGACTGGATGCCCAGGAGTCAGGGCACATCAGCTTCTGCTTCCTACACCTCGGCCTGCGTTTTCCCATCCCCTGAGCAGTGTCTCGGCGTTTCCCAGAAGCCCAGTGGCAGCTTTAGGATAAGAATCGGCAAGTTCCCTGTTTCACCTCCCCAGCTGCTGCAGCCAACCGTGGGACGGAATGCAGACCCACAGTTAATCTATATTTAGTAAAAGAGTGAAAAAATGTAAGATACAAGCAAGATCAAGATGCTTCTTAGATGAAAGACAATCTCAAAATGTAGTAAGACAAATTTAAAAACCTACACTGCTGAAATTCTTCTATTCCTTCCTTGATAATTTTATGTAAAAAATGACAATATTTGTTTCCTTACGCCTTAATAATATCATAGTATTTGATTGTATTTTAAAAAACTCAAATTTGTCTCATAAAATTCTAATTATTGACAAAAAAAATTACTTGAACACAAATTACTTGACGATGGAATGTTAAACGAAAGTATGTTAGATTTAAGAGTAAATTCTGAGAGGAATAAATACAAAACATTATTTAACTCTTTAAAATACAAACTTGAGAACACTTTTTCTTTGCAAAAGGAGTCTTGGAAAGCAGCTGCCCTGACAACGGGTGTCCTGTCTGCACACTGCCAAAGGCTTTAAATACTCTTAACTATAAGACTACTTCAGCATATTGAATTAAAAGTCACCTCATGGACAACTACAAGTCACTAGACTATACAGACACTCTAGACGGCTCCTCTACAAGTTTCTCCTTTAATGTAACCCCCGAGAGCTAGGGGCACTTGCTGCTCTTACAGAGGACTCAGGTATGGCACCCACACCCAGAGAGTGGTTCACAACCATCCTTAACGCCAGCACCATGGGCTCCCACACCCTCTTCTGACCTCCTTGAGCACGAGGCATGAACATAGTTCACATAGGTCCATGCAGGCAAGACACTCATACACACAAAAAACAGCGTGTAAAATACCACTTAACTGAACACACGTGGCTAATTCAGGATGATGTTATGACAAATTTAGAAAACAGGCAAAAAATGTTTCCTGAATTTCCAGGTAAATTCCTGTTTACCCCTTCTTTAATACTTTAAATAAAACTAGCCACAAAATGTAGATTTGTTCCTGGTAGTAATAATGTCTAAATGCTATACAGAATTACATGACTAAAGAGGTTGGTGATGAGGCAGGGAAGACACTAGGTGTAACTTGAAACCAAGCTTAACATACCCTAATGACCTCAAAGTTTCCTTCACTGTTCCTTAAGCCAATGCTTTAACAAAACTGTGGTTCCAAAATGTGGCTATCCTTTTTCCTGTGCTGACTCTGTCATAACTACACTAAAAGAAAACTTTCTGTGCAAATGCATCCCATAACAAAAAGAAATGGAGACCGGTGTCACTGTAACTCCTGTGGGAAAAAAAGAGAGCAGTGAACAGCTCAGTTCCACTTTGGTGAGTGCTGCCACTTTGGTGAGTGCTCCCACTTTGGTGAGTGCTCCCACTTTGGTGAGTGCTCCCACTTTGGTGAGTGCTTCCAACTTTGGTGAGTGCTTCCAACTTTGGTGAGTGCTTCCAACTTTGGTGAGTGCTTCCAACTTTGGTGAGTGCTTCCAACTTTGGTGAGTGCTTCCAACTTTTTGGTGAGTGCTTCCAACTTTTTGGTGAGTGCTTCCAACTTTGGTGAGTTCTCCCACTTTGGTGAGTGCTCCCACTTTGCTGAGTGCTTCTACTTTGCTGAGTGCTCCCACTTTGGTGAATGCTTCTGCTTTGCTGAGTGCTCCCACTTTGGTGAGTGCTCCCACTTTGGTGAATGCTTCCACTTTGGTAAGTGCTGCCACTTTGGTGAGTGCTCTCACTTTGGTGAGTGCTTCCAACTTTGGTGAGTGCTCCCACTTGGGTGAGGGCTCCCACTTTGGTAACTGCTGCCACTTTGGTGAGTGCTCTCACTTTGGTGAGTGCTCCCACTTTGGTGAGTGCTCCCACTTGGGTGAGGGCTCCCACTTTGGTAAGTGCTCCAACTTTAGTTGAGTGTTCCAACTTTGGTGAGTGCTCCAACTTTGGTGAGTGCTCCAATTTTGGTAGTACTGAAATCTGCAGCCTTTAGAAAGTCCCCTAACTTTGCTGCTAGTACCTGTCTCCTCTAACTGGGCTTGCCCTAACCAGCCCCTCCCATTCCAAACCCTGGAAGGAAGCTCTCTGAACAGCCACTTTCCCTGAGTTGACTGAAAGAGCCTCACAGAGTACTTTTATCTGAGAACAGTTCTTGGAAGTGTGGTGTTACAGGGTTAAACATAGGCCAGTGGTACTTCAGGGCATGAGACGGTATCTCTGAAGAGACTGTATAGAGACTGTATGACAAATGGGACACAGACACTAAGATCTAAGTAGAGAGTGACGGCTACAATACCTGTCAAGTCATGTTACACTGTTTGAATGACACTGTTCTTCTAGTCTAGTTTTCCAGGTACAGGGGGAAGGGAGAATAGGGTCAGGGTGGGGGCTCCAACCCCAGCAGCCATACCGATGCTAGCTTGTTCCAGATCGTGCTCAAAGGTCAGCTTTGAGGATGAAAATGATAGACTTTAGAATAAAGCATTTCTGAGACCAGTGACCCAAGCTCACAGAGCCGTGAGGAATCCTCACATGGAAAGTATAAGTAGCTCACACTGATGGTCACGTGACGCTAGAAAGACTCGGAACCTCCTGAATGTATGGCCAACAAGGGACTTGACATGTGCTGGACGTGGGAGGTAGGATATAAAGCATAGCAATCACTCCCAGTGGCTGGAGCCCTGAATCAGACATGAGACGGCACAATGGCGGGCTTACTATGCTGCTCAAGATCCCATGGTGTCACATCCTTCAAAAGAAAGAGGTGCAGGAAGGAACACAAACAGCAGAGATTTGTACAAGGAAAGCAGGCCCAGGTCAGACCTTGGGCTCACCCGTCCCCAGCCTTTTCGACGAAGATGTGGAGGCTGCAGTTTCAGGTCAACTAATAAAGCCTCGGGGTTCAAAGGAGGTTTGAGATGCTCAAGTTCAACTCAGTATACTCTCTTAATGAACAGGAAGCACATAGTAAATTATAAAAGCATTTTTAAAAACATAATTAAAATATACTAAACTTGACTGTCAGGAAAAAAAAAATCACAAACATTTCACAAATATTTAGAAACAAATGCTTCCAAACGTTGCCACCGATATTTCTTTCTATGCTTTGGTTTTACGACTCTTAGTCCAGTATCCGGCACAGAGGAAACCTTCAATAACTATAAACTGACATTTTTATTACACCCTAAAACACTGATATATGTGAACTAAAGATAATGGGAAAAATAAAAGGAAATGGAATTGACTCAGGAATGAGTCCTCACTTTTATTTCTGATTAACAGAAAGGTCTTGATGTTCTCAGAATTCACACAAGCCTTCAAAGTAAGGCCACCACATCCGAGATTCTTACCAATTCCAGACCCTTCTGGGTTCACATGGAACCTCTCAGAAGCCCGGAGAGCCTCTTGGTTTTGAAAATAGTAATAACTCTCTCTACCCAGTCCTTTCGGTTCCCTCAGCAAAGGCTGCAAGCCTCCAATCCCCGCCATGGACCAGTAGGGTTCGGAGCCCCAGCCAGAACGCCCACAAGGGGACAACAAGGCAAGCGAGGCCAGCTCCAGATAAATCACATCCCTACAGCATCTCAGTGTCTGCCTCTTCAAAGATCACTTATCTCACCAGTCCCAGCTCCTCTCAACCGTCAAGCCAAGCTGCTCTGATCTGATCTCTAGCGTGTGACTGATGAGCCTTCTCAGCAGTTCTTGTCCAGCTCAGGACACAGCCTCATGCCTGCCCCCATGCTGAGCCCGCGTCAGAACTAAGAGGGACGATTTTACACCGCGCCTGAGGCTGCTGAGAGAAACCTCTGAAGGGGAGACCCACGGCTGGTGCTGATGCAGTGTTCAGGGGTCAAGGCTGAGAGCCACCTCTGTACTTTAAGTCATCAATCATCAGCACAAAGGGCTTCAGGCATTTGGGAAGGTCCCAAGGGTCTCTCTCTGATATTCTAGAATTTAGGCTAGGTTGGCATGAATCTTCTCTTCTGCCAATCAGTGCCATAATCCTGAGATAGACTGTTTGCAGTACTGGACAGGGAAGACGATCTTGCCACTTATAAAGTTGATAAGTCACAGACTCATATTCTATTCACTTGAGTCTCTACTTTGGCTCGGCTCCCAGGGAGCCAAGCCAAGGGGGAAAAAATACAATCTGTCATACGACAATACCTAGCAGTCAACGCACGAGCGCTAAGTGTTGAACAAATACTTGTGGAATGAACAAATGAAGCCCAGGGCTTAATTAGAACAGCGGCTGGAAACCAAATAAAAAGAGAAGCATTAGTAAAGGGCAAAGAGACTCAAGTCTACAAACGGCACCCCCACTGCCTGGAGAAGGTATGATGGCTAGGGGGGTGGAGTCTACAGCTGTAAGAGATAAAGAGATCCACCATGAAATCCAGCCCTCCTTGACTGGCTTAGGGTATAACGCCAGCCTTCCAGCAAGGGATAGCCATGCTGGTCAGACTCTGATCAATCCGATATAGCCATAAGTCCGGGTCGTCTCCCTAAGGAAAAGGAAATCAGTGTCCAGATTCCTCCTGCATCTCGCTGCGTGAAGCCATGTGGAGCCCACACCCTGTACTTTTTCCACATGTAGAAGAAACATAATTAACCAATGATCCAAACTGCCCCAATACCAGTCCCGTCCAATACAGCCGTCGTAAGAGGAAAGTTATGAGAGCGGCTAAAAGAACAATGAAAGGTAGGGCTTGCATGAAGTCAAAAAGTAACACTTGAGTCTCAGGACCCAACCCATGGGTTCCACTAATCAAGCCCAAGCTACAAGGAAAACTCCAATGAGTTACCTTTAACAGGTAAGTACAATCCACAGTCCAAAAATTAAAACTACTAGCACTGACACAGAGACAGGTTAGCTTTTTTTTTTTTTTTTTTTTTTTTTTTTTTTTTTTTTTTTTTTGAGACAGGGTGTCTGTGTAGTCCTGGCTGTCCTAGAACTTGCCTGGCCACAAACTCAGAGATCTACCTCCCTCTGCCTCCCAAGTGCTCGGACTAAAAGCATGCACTACCACGGCCCTACCTTATTTTGCTTTCAACAATGTGGGTTTTTTTTTTCTTTTCTAAATAAGAAGCTATTAGTAGGCACTCCATAAGCACTAGTTCCTTGAAAAAAATTACTCCTTTAATCTCACATGGTTTTCAAATTGCTCTGCTTGAATTACTTAATTGTTCTAACTTGGAATTACACACAAAAAATCAACAGATAATCAATAAGATTAATTATCAAATTAATAATAAAATTCTATTTCAGGGCCTGGAGAGATGGTTCGGAGGTTAAGAGCACTGACTGCTCTTCCAGAGGTCCTGAGTTCAATTCCCAGAAACCACATGGTGGCTCACAACCATCTGTAATGGGATCTGATGCCCTCTTCTGGTGTGTCTGAAGACAGCACAGTGTACTCACATACATGCATACATACATACATATATACATATAATAAATAAATAAAATATTTTTTAAAAACGACTCTATCTCAGGTATATGAAATGAAAATGTATACATGGTGCCTTGAACATACTTTCCTTTCTTTGAAAAGGAGGTGTAAATTCAGCCTGCATTTTATCCTTCTAGAAAGAGACATCTCCAGATAGACAGGGGACCCGTATGTACAGTTTTGGGGAACTTCCCAATATTCCCATTTCCAGGCCTACATCCTGGGGATTCCTGCTCCTTTGACTGCCAAGGCCTACTCGTCAGGGACACAAAAATGCATTCTTGTAGCCAACAAAACTTACAGAAGTGCGGCAGTAATACTAAAGGCAAAACGCTGACTGAAAATATGACTTGAAAGTATCCGAACGGCCCTGCAAAAACAAATTACAAAGCTGTGGACAACCAGGCTAATGCTTAGCCAAGAGGATGTGCTAAGAACAGCGGAAGTTTATCAGGTCAGAATTCTTCCCTGGAAGGGTGCACCATGTATGTGCACCGGCATTAACCCCACATAGACCAGCGTTCACATGGACGCCAAGCCAGCACTGGGGAATCAACAGCCCCTCAGCAGTATCAGAAGGGCATCGCCTCTGCAAAGGTAAGAGCACAGTTCTGAGAGCTCACGGTAAGCTAAGCTTCCCTGAGAGGAGCAGAATATCTATCCCAGGACAAAAGTCAACACATGCGTGACCTCCTTACAGACAAAGCGAGTCAGGCCACAGAGTTATATGATGTTCCCAGGGTCTGCATCTGGCTGGAGGAGTCTAGACTGTCTATTAGCCATGCGCTCCCCTTAATTATCCTGGGATAATTAAGATCACATCTCACCTCAAAATCCTTAGCAGGGCACAGAGAGAGCACGGTCCCCTCAGGAAGAGAAACAACACGCTCTATCTCAAGTTCAAGGCTTTGTTTAGTTTAAATGAAGAAGGAGGAAGAGGAGGAGGAGGGGGAGGATGAGGATGAGGAGGAGGAGGAGGAGGAGGAGGAGGAGGAGGAGGAGGAAGAAGAAGAAGAAGAAGAAGAAGAAGAAGAAGAAGAAGAAGAAGAAGAAGAAGAAGAAGAAGAAGAAGAAGAAGAAGAAGAAGAAGAAGAAGGACCAGAAACTCTTGAATCGTCTATCAGTTACTTTAACTACCATAGACTAGGGGAAGCTTGGCTTTTCAGTGAGCTCTCTAAGCAAGCTAAAAGCCACACTTAAAACAGGAACAAGTATCTTTGTTGATTGAGCAAGGGGCTTCAAACACAGAAAATAACCTCCGAAACAAATTACCGTGGTCCTCTAATAGCTGCAGGTCAAGGGTCTGACAGCAAAACAAACAAGCGAGCAGTCTGAAGGACTGCTGATGTCATAACTTCATCCTTCTAACTGCAGGGGGTTACAAAGTCACTCGAATTCCTCAGACATTTTTTTTATCTGACCAGGATGTTAATATGGGAAGGTTCCAGCTACAGACCTGCTCTGATAAGGTTGTTCCAACATGCCAGGCAGAAGCCATTCTTCCTTTCTCCCCTTCTTTTTCTCGGACAGTTTTGCTAGATATCCCAAATTGGCCTGGAACTTTCTATGTAGAACTTTCTGGCTAGACCAGCCTCCTACTTACATTCCCTATCCTGTCTTTCACCTACATGCTGGGACTGTGAGCATGCGCTCCCACATTCAATATTAAGAACTGTTTTTCAGTCAGGCTTTTGAATCCAGTCCCCTGCCTCCACAGCCAACAATAATGACTACTCCCAACTTCTTATCCAGGTTAAAGGTGCAACCTATATTCCACTGGCAGCCTACACTGCAATCTTGGCTTCATCCGTTTAACATGAATCAGAGTTATTGGTCAAAGTACCCAATGGTTAAAATCTCCCAGGTTCTTTAAATCCGGTTTTTAATCCATGGAATAGTATTAATAAAGTCATGTGTTTTATATCTACAAGATCAACTAAAAATAAACACACAAAAGTACCTTGAAAAATGCCTAAGTTATAATACATCATTTAAGGTTAGTTGGCAGTAGACTGAGTGTGACTGTTCCTGAGGCTACCCAACAACGTACATAATCTGTTGTGAAAGTCGATTCATAAAATAAATACAGAATAAATGGTTACTAAATTCAAAAGACAGGTCAAGTAAAGCAGTAAAATTGTTCAGGAATGGAGGAGTTAGAGAGAATGATTGCTTGAACCTTGCAGTGGAAATCACTGGAACTGATTTTCATGTCAATTTTATACACGCCTTCACAGGATGAAAATGGTCTTTGAGAAATGTGCACAGTTCATCTCCCTAATAGTGAGTGCTTCAGTTAAAACACTTCCACTCATGTTTATCTTAATCTATAGAACCTACCTAGACCTCGCACTCCATATAGCCACACTCCCACTCACACAGAAAGAAAATGGGAAAACCCACGAGAGCTACAGCTATACACCACTGAAACACACACAGGCACACACACACACACACACACACACACACACACGGGCGTGACCACACACACACACACACACACACGCGCACACACACGGGCGTGACCACACACAGTCCTGCATACAGAAAACAAAATTAAAGTCAAAATATAAACTAAATTTTCACAAAAATCCCCTTGGCTTTCTATATAAATAGCTAAAGGAATACAAGACTTCTTTCACACAAATAGGTAGGAGTGACTCACCAAATAAAAGCATAACCAAAGGGTTGGGGATTTAGCTCAGTGGTAGAGCGCTTGCCTAGGAAGCGCAAGGCCCTGGGTTCGGTCCCCAGCTCCGAAAAAAAAAAAATGTTAGCAAAATAAAATCTTTGAAATTATGGCTGTATTTCCAATTGACTTACACCCATTTTAAAACCTCGATTCCTCTTAGATTCTGACTTTAAACACACATATTTGCCCTAAACCTCTAATAGAGCTAACATTTCCTTACAACAAAAATCAAACTATTTTTAAAAAAAAAAAAATTTACAGACTGTTGTAAGATACAGGTAATCGTTATGTAACTCCTTTCTAAATCATGTCATTACCACTAACTTCTATCCAATGTGACAAAACAGAACTGTGACACCTCCATCTGTTAATAAAGATAAAAATGATTTCTTAATTTTCAGAGAAGTGTGTCGCAAGAGTGACTTTCCGACTTCATACTAAGCCAAAAACACACATGCAAGTCACAGCGTAAAAACATATAAAGCAGCCTACAGTAAGGGCGCAAAGCAAGAATCCTAGACTTTTTCGAGGTTGCTGACTTTTCTCATTCCCCTAATGTTTTCTGGGTCCGAATGAGTGTTAGGACACATCATCCAGGTCCACTGGAGACCTTGAACTCAAAAGCCCAACAACCAGGTTCATACCGCGCTTCTTGGGAAGGGGAGTCCATCGGAACCGCCATCAATAACAGCCGATCAAGCTGAGCAAGCACAGTACAAAAAAAGAAAAAAGAAAAAGAAAGAAAAGTCTCCGCCATCCTTCTCTAATCCTACCTACCTCGTGCTTTTGCTCATTCTGTGGTTAAATAAGTTACTCTTACTTTAAGAAAAAAAGGCAATAATGCTTTGGGGATGGATTTTTCAGAGCATAATACTACAGATGAAACCGAAATAAGTTGCTCTGAGTAAGTCGTGGACCCCATTCATTTACATAAAACCAAATGAAGATACACTTGTATTCCTATCGTGGAGCTGTAACCCGGGAATGTGCAGAAACGGTAGGATCGTAAATCCCAAATACAGCTACTTCCCTCTAGGCGCCTAAAAACACGGTGGCTCTTCACGTAAGCGAATACAGAGATGCAAGCTCCGCAACTCCAGAGGTGCGATAATTCAAAAGCAGCCTGCCACTCACAAGTGCATCTCCAGGAGGAGGCAGGGCTTGGGTGCAAGAAACCTACTCGAAACCCGCTGCACTTCAACGAGGTGTCCAAACAGCCCCAGAAAGGCTGCTCCACGCCGATACTGGGACGAAGGAGCAAACCTGAGAAGGAGAACCACGGACGGCGAACCGCCTCCCGCGAGGATCCAGGATAACAGCACCGAGGCTCTCCCGCAGGCGTTCAGGCTTCCCGGGAGGCGGTGCGCTGCGCGGGTGGGCGGGGGGCCGTGTCAGGGGCGGGGCTGGAAGGCGGGGGCGGAGCTGGTTAGAGGGCGGGATTGAGCGAGGATGCCGGATGAAGAGGAGGCTCGAGGGGCGGAGCCAGCTCGCAGGGGCGGGGCGAGGGGCGGGCTCACCTTGAGCGGAAGGCGGGCGGACGCACGCTGCGCTGCGTCTCCTCACCGGAGGGGCTGGGCCCAGTGGTCCGGCGGGCCTGGGAGCTGCTACCTTTGCCGCCACGCCCTACGCCCGGGTTCCGCCGCCCTCGTCCCCGCCGCCCCAGCTCCGCCGAGGACAGTAACAGCTGCACGCAGCGGGTTAGCGCGCGCCGCCTTCCCATTTTTGGTGGCGGCGGTCGTCTCTGACTATGCGGTCCTAGGCTGCAGCCGGGTCATTTCCCGCGCCACCCGCTGCCTGGCCTTTACCAAGATGGCTGTCCCCGCGGACGGAGGCGCAGAGGCCTCGAGGCCATCTTGGTAAAGTCGGCGCAGCGAACAGAACTGATACTGTACAACCCTCTGACCATATTGGCTCCGATTCTTCCAAATCACGTGAGCTCATTCCTGGACACCAGAGACAGTTGCTAAACCAGAAGAATCTGGTTAACCAATGTGCCTGTCAGGGCCCACTTTGTAGAACAGCACTGACAATCTGACTAAAGAGCTCGGTTACAGAGGCACTAATTATAGATATCCACAGTAAGTACTGAGTATACATGGCTCCACTACCTTGTGTACTCAGTTACATTTAAAATTACGTCAGCCTTTGGCATATAATGTTCTAGATGTCTGGCTTTTTGAAATCTCTGGACAAGATGAAAACACAAAATTGCAATTCTGAAATTCTTAACTGGTTAAAATTATTCCAAGAAATAACTTGCAAAGTCATATAAAATTTGATGGTAAGTAGATGGGTTGACAATTTAAAAAGAAAAGTACTCTGAAGGTGGGATATAGTCATAGACCAGAACTGAGATTTGGCGAAAAGAAAAAAAAAGAAGAAAACCCAGGTATTAATACAGATATGATAAGAATATGCAAACCAAACTATAATATATTTAGAGAGTGACTATACCTATATAATACTGAGGAACACTGTGTCACTGTATACTTTATTTCCTCAGGGTAGCTTGCAGTTGTAACTTTTTTTCTTTTGCTGGTTTTAAGTTTAGTATGCTTAACAGCTCTTTTGCGCTTGGGTGCCGCTGAATAATTCTTGGGATGCATCGTCAAATTTAAAAAGGGCAGCGGACAGCACTACACACTCAAACCCAAAGGACAGACTGCAATTGCTGCTTCGGTGCACCTCTGAGCATCCTTTCCTGTCATTTCTTGCCTTTATTCATCAGTCACTGTGAACACATTTCATATACACAAAAAATGGGTCTGCATTTTCATGCCCTTTGAATAAATTTCAGGCACGATAATACTTAAATCATTTAGCTGGCCCTTCTAGGAAGAAATATGCTGGGTTTCACAACCGCAATAGCATTTTCATACCTGTAAGAAGACAACAGGATTGGGGGCTGGGGATTTAGCTCAGTGGTAGAGCGCTTACCTAAGAAGCGCAAGGCCCTGGGTTCGGTCCCCAGCTCCGAAAAAAAGAACCAAAAAAAAAAAAAAAAGAAGACAACAGGATTGTCTCAAGACCACCCCCAAGACCAAGCTTTCAGCCTACAGGATGTATTTGCCCCAGAGGGACACAGGGCAGGAATAAGAGACAAAGACAGGAGATAGAAGATAAGTGGCCCATAGGCAAAGGGAGGAGGTTTAGAAGGGTAAGGGTAAAATAGGGAACCCAGTGTTAAGATGAGTTAATTTTAATTGAGTATGTTAAGTGAGCTTAAAGGGGGCTTTTGACTGACTTCAGTACTTTGATAGCTGAACCTTGGAAGGTGACCTCAGGAGGAGGAAGTGGCCAAATAAGGAAACAGACCTTGGTGGCTAGCTTAAGGAAAGTTATCTAACCATTTTTTTGTTTTGTTTAAGGGAGGGGCTGGGGAGAGTGGGAGAGAAGGGAAAGACTGGCCATGTTTGTCACACCTGAGCTGGCCAGTGTCCCTTCAATGCCTAAGAAAACAACAGTTCCCTCCTGTTAGACCATACTCCAAGTTTCACGATCAGACCAGAAAATCTTACAGCTGGGTGGGGGGAATGGATGGGATAAATGTTTATTCACTTGTTGTTTGCTTGTTTTTCTGAGTTTACTAATACACTACCAAGCCTCCCATATTACATTTCCTGTTAAGGAAGAACCAACTAGTATATTCACCTAATTTTTTTATGTATATTCTATCCAAAGAGAGAGGTAAGCTTTTAAGTTTAAAAAAAGTGTTTATTTGAGCATCTTAGAATTGCAACTCAAGAGCACCAATGGCAGTAAATCTACAGTGTGTCCCATTTGGAAAGGGTTTGAAGGTCCTTTTTTTTTTTTTTTTTTTTCAGAGCTGGGGACCGAACCCAGGGCCTTGCACTTGCTAGGCAAGTGCTCTACCGCTGAGCTAAATCCCCAACCCCTTGAAGGTCCTTTTAAGGGTTAAAAGGGGAAAGTTTAAGTGAATTACATTTATCAAGAATTATGCTTGGAGGAACAATTTATATCTATGGCTTGTTAGTCTAGCACAGACCAGCATAGACTGTACCAGTGTTCCAAAAAACAAGGGTTTAGTTTATACAATCCTAGCATGTTTTTCTCAAAAAATAAAATCAAACAAAAGCAAAACCTTTCTTTTCACATGTCACCATTTCACAGAGTGGATGCCTAAGTACTCATATGAATCTATGAGTCAGAAAATGAAAGTGGAGTGACTCTTAGCTTGGTGGAGACAGGAGTTCTCAGAGGGTGTCTCCTTAGCTGGTGTTTTATTTAGATAAGCAAGTTCAGTGTGTGTGTCCGAAAAGAACATAATTTTTGTTTTCCCAACCCATCAAACACTACAGAAGTTTTAGAGTTATGTAAGAATTAGTTGTTTTCCCTAGACAAACCAAAAGAAGCAAATCAGTACCACAAATTCTATCACGCAAGGCAAAACGTCTCCAGGTTGCTCCCCTTCACTTGGAACAAAATGAACATTGCACCCTAAGCGTTTCACTTGTGGTTTAATTTTAGACTCTGACCCGCTGACCTGAGCCAGTCTGACTTGCCTTTCCTATTTATGTCTCTCTTAGGAGGTGGGGCACTGAAAACATAAGGCTAACTCGGCTTTCTGAGTTGCTGATTCTTAATGTTCATATCATAAAGGTGAGAAATAAAGTTATACAAGTCCCTAAACGTAGCTAATGGCCAATGTAATTTTTTTTTCTGAAGTGCAACACTAGAGAACTATTTCTTTTTTTTTTTTTTAAGATTTATTTAATGTATATCTATACACTGTAGCTGTCTTCAGACACACCAGCAGAGGGCATCAGATCCCATTACAGATGGTTGTGAGCCACTATGTGGTTGCTGGGAATTGAACTCAGGACCTCTGGAAGAGCAGTCAGTGCCCTTAACCACTGAGCCTGCTCTCCAGCCCAAGAACTATTTCTAGAAGACTGTAATATTATGTCAGTATTTACGGAGCTACCAACTCAAAGATTTCCTAACTAGTAAAAAATATATGCAAGGGGAAAAAAGGAATCTCAAAATTGAGTGGGAAGGATTGGGAAGGAGTTGCAGAATGGGAGAAGTGAATACATTAAAAATATGTTGTATGGGGCTGGAGAGATGGCTCAGGGGTTAAGAGCACTGACTGCTCTTCCAAAGGTCCTGAGTTCAAATCCCAGCAACCACATGGTGGCTCACAACCATCTGTAATGGGATCCGATGCCCTCTTCTGGTGTGTCTGAAGTCAGCAACAGTGTACTCACATAAATAAAAATAATTTAAAAAAAAATATGTTGTATGAAATTCTCAAAGAATTAATAGAAATATTGTTTAAAATATGTAAAAGAGATGACAGGAAGGCACTTAGAATCACTTTTTTTTCCCAGAGTTGGGAACTGAACCCAAGGCCTTGCCAGGGCCTTGGGCTTGCTAGGCAAGCGCTCTACCACTGAGCTAAATCCCCAACCCCTAGAATCACTTTTTAAAAATTAACTATCTTTGACATGAGAAAATCTCCCTTCTACCTCCCAAGTGCTCTTGGTCCTAAACCTCCGCTGTAGCTGTAACGTTCTGTTAGTCTAAGACAATGGGAGGGATTGATAAAGGAGGGCAGGGTGCTGATAACAGTGGATACTTGTGCTGTTTTGGACCATTAGTCAGCAACTCTTGGCAAAAGCCCACATGATTTCCATTTGTTTCGAGCTTTTTTAAAGAACAGTTTCAACACTGATAGAAAGGCTTCTGATAGGGGCTGGGGATTTAGGTCAGTGGTAGAGCGCTTACCTAGGAAGCGCAAGGCCCTGGGTTCGGTCCCCAGCTCCGAAAAAAAGAACCAAAAAAAAAAAAAAAAAGAAAAAGAAAAAAAGAAAGGCTTCTGCTGCTGCTTTTTATTCTAAAAAAAAAAAAAAGCACATGAGAATTCATGATCCTCATCACCTGAAATGCACAGTTCAGTGGTGTGGAGGGATGAAGACTCAGGAGGCGAAGGTGCGTGCCACACAAACCCACCGACATACTTCAATCCCTGGAACTCAGTAAGGCAAGAACCAATGACACAGTTCTCCACGAACACACTGGCACACGTGCCCATACGCAGGTCATGCACACACCCAATAATAATTTTTAAAGTATTGTTGAAAGTGAGCACATAGAGACTAGACTATAGATTTCTTCCCTGCCAAGATCAGACTAGACCAAACTTTTCAGGCATAACCGTTTCTCCATAAACAGCCATTTTAAAGGGATAGTTCTTGTCTTGACTCTTCTCCACCTTGTGTTTCCATGTCACCAGACAAGCATTAGTACATATCTTCTCATGCTTCCAATTCAGAGACTGGGAAATGATTGTAGTAAACTGAATAACCCCCATCACCACCAATAACCCAAGACACTTAATTCCTGACTCCTGGAATCTGTGAATGTTACCTTATCCAGAAAAAAGTTTTAATGCAGTGATTAAAGATCTTATGTTAGATAAATTAGCCTGAAATGCCCAAGTGGGCTGTAAAGGTAATCATAAGAATCATTGTAAGAAAGAAGAAGAGAAGTGGGCCAAGGGAAAAGTACAACCACACAGAGATTGGAGTGATACAGCCACAGCCAATGAAACTTCTGGCAGCTTCTAGAAAGAACCAATATTCCTGAAAATTTGACAAGAGCTCTGAGAAACCAGTCTTCAGGGTTTGGCCTCCAGAACAGTTGTGTTGTTATATGTCACCAAATTCATGGTAATTTGAGCAGCATTCAAACCCCAGTATAATCTTTAAACAGTTTTTTAAGTCTAACATGAATTATATAAAAAAACATTGTCAAATGTGAGGCTGGAGGTGTTGCTTAGTGGTATAGTACTTGCCTAGCTTGTCTACTCTGGTACAGCATGTACATAAATCTATAACACATACATCCTTACCATAGAGAATAGACACGGAGTTCTAAACTATATGCAGTGACTTGTGTATTGAACCCAGCGAGGGCCAGTTTCTAGGCTTTGGGGGCTGGCTTTATGAGCAGATGCTAGGTAATTGGCCTTTACCTTTGCTTCTGTCCTAAACAAGTTAGCTGCCCTAAGTCTCAGTTTCTTTCTCTTGTAAAAGAATGAGATTAATTTACATAACTGCTAAAATCCCATAGAGTTCTGAAATGCAAGTCTGTTGTAAAAATGTTTTAGTTGGGACTTTTTGTCCTCATTTTATTGCTATTACAGCCCCACCTCCAGTTTCCCTACCCACCACGAAGTCTAGACAGATTGTCACTGCACACGCAACTCTCATTGTGCAAACGTCACTTCTTTTTTTTTTTTTTTTTTTGGTTCTTTTTTTCGGAGCTGGGGACCGAACCCAGGGCCTTGCGCTTCCTAGGTAAGCGCTCTACCACTGAGCTAAATCCCCAGCCCCGCAAACGTCACTTCTGTTTGACACTCAAGCCAAGAATTGTTGTCTTCAGGAGACTTCCACTTTCCCAAAGTATCTTGGCTTATTCACAGACCTCTTAAGAGGGCTATCAAACGATAGTGTGACTGTTTCCACTTCTGTTTCTCTGACTACAGTGTCAGATGCTCGTATGCAGATATTCAGATCCATATTTATTTCTCTAGCGCCTACTTGGCACAGACAGTTATGACTGAATAAATAGACGAATGATTATTCCCTGAATTCAGAAGAGCCTACTTGGGGGTGGGAAGAGGGAAGAGCACAGAGGAATGGAGGTGAAGGACAGACAGGAAATGTATGGCTTAACATGATGCCCAGAGCCCCAGAGAAGAGGAAGCTGATTTGTGTAATTTAATCCAAAGTTATCCTCAGATACTCGTTGTCTATGCAATTTAGCATCCCTCTTGACCTTGCGTCAAAGTCAGTTTCTAAGTGGAGTCGACAGTATGAGCTACCTCTCAGAGCAATCTGCTGATTAGAAGCTCTTACCTGGGATGGAGGGCAAGCAGCCATGTGTTTGTCAACTCTGCACTCTGCACAGCTCTAGGCAGCCTTACAACTTCAGAATTGTATAGTAGCTAGCAGTTCTGTCCTTGTAGATCTTTCTGGGTACAATTCATAAAAGTGTATACACTCAGTTTTTCTCTTAGGCATTAGAAATACCCTCCAAACCCCTTAAGAAACTCAGACATATTTTCCTTCTTCTTGAGACAAGGGACATAGGAGAACCCTATGCGGAAAATCTCTTATCTAGTAGAAGCAAGGTTGTAAACACCTAGAAAAACTTTGAAATCACACTTTTTGTATTTGCTGTTTTGTTTGAGACAGGGTCTTGCCTGGGCTAAAATGTACCACATACACCAGGCTGACCCCTGCCTCTGCCTCTGCCTCCCAAGTGCTGGGATTAAAGTCATAGACCATGACCACTTTGAAATCAAACTTTTCTCAACATGTAGGCTGATATTAATTACAGTGCCCTTGGTTATACATTACTTCTGGTGATGTAATTAGCTTTGTGCAATCAGTACTTATTACCACCTCCCTGTCCTGGTTTAGAATTGCACATTTAGATCTAACCCTCTTTTTTGTAAAAAAAAAACAAAAAAAAAACAATTTTATTTCTTTATAAATAGGGTTATTTTGCACCATCACTCACTAGCTATTTTCCAGATACACTGATTCAGAACTCCAAGTTCTACAAATTATACTTTTTCCCCCACTGTGCACACCTGCTTTTCCCCCAGCATCTCACTGCAAAAGAGCCGCCTTCTTGAACAGACAATCATGAATAACAGAGTTTGTGACATTACAGTTTTGAATGAAGTAAAACACACCCCAGTGATTGGCTGGAATAACCTAAACTTGCCAGCCTCTGTTTCCTGAATGAGATATTTTTGTCATATCCAACTTTTGAACCCAGTGAAA
Organism: Rattus norvegicus; assembly: GCF_021556685.1. Taxonomy (NCBI): domain Eukaryota; kingdom Metazoa; phylum Chordata; class Mammalia; order Rodentia; family Muridae; genus Rattus; species Rattus norvegicus. The sequence goes on along the minus strand of NC_141537.1, from coordinate 14,208,773 downwards.
TGACTGACATCATTTTTCAACAAATTTCTACCACAACCCTGAGTATTTGGTGTTGCTCCTCTGAATGGATACATTAGTACTTATTTAAAGATATTTTCTCAACCCATCTTATTTTAAGGTATTACTTATTGAATATTTTTTACACTGTGTTAATTTCTGTGCAATTCTCATTTAATCCTCAACAACTTCAGGCACCAAGCTTTATTCCATGCTCTTCATAGAGGAGGAAGCTGGGTTTAAAAGATTGACTTTCCTGAGGGCAGCAGGCTATAAGATGTTGTCTTAGGGTTTTAGTGCTGTGAACAGACACCATAACCAAGGCAACTCTTATAAAAGACATTTAATCAAGGCTGACTTACAGGTTCAGAGATTCAGTCCATTATCTTCACGGTGGGAAGCCTGGTGGCACCCAGGCAGACAAGGTGCTGCAGGAGGAGCTGAGAGCTCTACATCTTGATCCAAAGGCAGCCAGGAGAAGACCTGAAAGCTCTACCTGCACAATGACAAACTTCCTCTAACAAGGTCACACGTCTCCTAATAGTGCCACTCCTTTATGGGCCAAGCATTCAAACACTTGAGTCTATGGAGACCAAACCTATTCAAACCACATTCCACTCCCTGGCCTCATGGGCTTGTAGCCAGAACATAATGAAAAATACACTTAGCCCAACTTCGAAAGTCCTCATAGTCCATTACAGTCTCAACGATGTTTAAAAGTCCAAGTGTTCAAAGTCTTTTCTGCGATTCATGCAACCTCTTAACTATAATCCCCTATAAAATCATATCAAAAAGTAGATCACATACTTCAAACATACCAAAGCACAAGGTGTACATTACCACTCAAAAAGTAGGGAAGGGAGCACAGTGAGGAAATACTGGACCAAAACAAGACTGAAAACTCTGCATCTCCATATTTGATGTCAAAGTGCTCTTCTGGTCTCCAACTCCTTTCAGACTGTTGGCTACAACACACTTCTTTCTCTTGAACTGACTCCACTCCCTGTTAGCAGCTCTTCTTGGCAGGTATCCCATAGCTCTGGCATCTCTAACCTCTTTGAGTCTCCAAGGCAATCCAGGCTTCACCTTCACAGATTCTGGAACACAGCATCTGCCGCTGCTGTTCTTGGTGGTCATGTTGGTGGTATTGGAATCTCCAAAACAATGGGGTCTTCTGCTGCAACTGGGCTGCACTTTCACCAATAGCCTCTTATAGGCTCTTTTCATGGTGCTGAGCCTCAACTTCTCTGCATGAGCCCTTCAGTCCTAGACTTTGTACTGACACTGAGGCTGTACCTTCACCAATGGCCTCTCTTGGCCTCTCACAGTGCCAAGTCTCAGCTGCTCTCCATGACCCCTTCATGCCTTCAAAACCAGTACCAAGCTGGGTGACTCTTATACATTACCAAGTCTGGCTGCTAGTACAAAGTACAACCTTGGCCACCTCACACAATGGCCTTTCTGGGCCACCATGCAAGGACAGCCCTGACACAGTCAGAGGTGACCTCAGTAGCTTTCTTTAGTTGAAAAGGAAAATTCTATCCTTATTCTAAATCCAGAACCACATGGCCAAGGCTGCCAAGTTCTGCTTCTTGCTGGGGCTGAAGCATGATCTCTTTATTCAATTACATCTTCACTAGCTTTCTGTTTTCATTGGTTTACTTCACTGCCTAAGCTTGGCAGTTCTGAAACTTGCTTTGTAAACCAGGCTGGCCTTGAACTCAGAACTCAGAGATCAGCATGTCTCTAAATGCTGGGATTAAAGGCTTGTACCAACAAGCCTGGATGTAAGCATTGTAAAATGAATTATGCATTCTAGCTAGACCATATAAAAGACACACAAGCCAGGTATTTTATTCACATGCCATTAGCCTAGACTGGGCAGGTTTGGAGCTGTTCTAACGTATTTCCTAGCCATGATGTCATGTGTTAACTGCTGTTTTTCCTGGCCATGTGCTCATGGTTCCTCTTCTCTCATGGCGGCCTCCTCCACCTCCATGCCCTCCTCCTTTTCCTCTTCCTCCTCCTCCTTCTCTCTCTACTTGCAACCCCCTCACTCGATCCCCAAGTCCCACCTTTCTCCCTCTACTGCCCAGTCACAGGCTCTAGCCTTTTATTGACCAGTTAAAATGGGGAGCCAGGTTTATATAACATCACTTGGTATACATGAGAATCTGCTTGTCAGGGGCAACTGCATCTTGAGAGCCACTATTTAGCATTAGAAAACGAGCAGCCTCAGACCAAACCACTACAAAGCTTTTCTTTAATTCCTTTTCATTATAAATCTTTATGAGCATGGCTACTATGCCTCAAGATCTGGATTAAAGGCATGTGTCATCCCACCTCAACATCCAGACCAGGAGCTAGAGAGGTGGCTCAGCAGGTAAGAGAACGGACTGCTCTTCCAGAGGTCCTGAGTTCAATTCCCAGAAACTACATGGTGGCTCACAACCATCTGTAATGGGATCAGATACACCAAGAAAAGTGCTGTGGACCAAATTATGTCACCCCATACCCAAATTCATGTATTAAAGCCGTGTGGTGGTTTGAATGAGAATGGCCCCCATTGGCTTCAAGTTGGTAAAATATTTAGGAAGGATTAGAAGATATGGCCTTGTTGGAGGAGGTGTGTCACTCTGGGAGTAGGCTTTTCAGTTTCAAAGGCCCATTCCATTCCCATGCCTGTTGCTATGCCCCTCACCATGATGGTTGGTGATGGGCTCTAAAGCTCTGGAACTATGAGTCCCCCAAAGCCTTTCTTCTATAAGTTGCCTTGGTTGTGGTTCAATTTCGGTTTCCTGGCAATTGAAAAGGAGCTACTAGACAAGCCCTAACTCCCAGTGTGACATTATTTGGACATAAGGTCTTCAGAAGATAACTAGGCAAATGAGAGAAAGTAAACATGGAGACATAATCCTAAAGGACTTCAGCCTCAGAAAAAGAGCAGAATTCTCCCATCTGCCACTTCCCATGCTGGCCAGTAGGGACACAGAACGAAGCAGCTGTGAGCTAACAAGAGTTGTCACCTGAAAACAACTGATACCCTGATTGCCAGAACTGTAAGAGAATTGATTTCTGTGGTTAAGTCACACAAATAATGGTATTTTGTTATGGTCAACCTGAGCATACTAGTAAGAAAAGACATTGCCATTGTAAGGCTCAAAGTGAATCTTAACTACCAGGAGACTCACACACACACACACACACACACACACACACACACACACACACACACACCCAAGTGAGACACAGAATGGAGTTCGATGCAAACGCAAGAGGTTTATTTTCCAGCACATTGGGGTCGACCTTCAATCAGCCCTTGTGGTGAGTGACTAGCCCAAATGACTATAACAAGCAGTTTTTATTCTTTTTAGGAATACAGGTTACACCAGCAAGGTTACAGTTTAAACTAAGCATATTGACCTTTGAATCTATTGGCTAGCAAGCACATGACATGCGTTCAAACTTATCTGGGACTACAGGGTCAGGTGACTATCAGTAAATTCTGTGGTTTTTCAAGAATGTCCCTGCTCTTCCTAAGAACTGTGGGTGGAGAAGGAACTTGGCCTAGCCTTGACTGGAGGCAGAAAGCTGGTACTTGGCCTAATCTTGACCTGAGGCAGTGATTGTAAAGCTAGCAAAAGCCCTTAGGGTCCTTCACAGGAACTCCATAACCTACCTACTTTCTACCAGGCCAAGCCTCTTAATAGCTCTTACATTTCAGTAAGAACTAGGGTCCTTCACTATCAAGAAGCATACTGTATTTATCATCTTGACAGGTCGAGCCGTGTGCTACCTCTGCTTGAGAGCTGCTTGAGAGCTGCTTCAGCCTTCTGGTCTGGTGATTAGCCCTCTGGCACTAGATCACACTATTTCAATTCTTAGAACGTGTTTAGAGTCCTGTCTTAGTTACTCATATTACTGTGCTAAGACATCATGACTTATAATATACTTGTTAATATACATCGAGTAAAAAATTAGAAAAATTTATAATGTTTGCAGTAATGAAGATTATCCCATGACTCCTAACCAATTTTTGTGCTGTCACTCATGGAGATGAAACTTTACAAATTAGGTTTTATTTATTCCTTATGTTGTTTTACAAGAAGCACATGGCATCCTGCAGCCTGGGTTTTCTGTGGAAAAGACTTATGAGAGGTTTTCTGAGGCCACCATAGTATATCTAGGGCTTACAGAATGTCGAGTATTCTTAGGGACAGTCTAAGACTCTCTTAAATTGGTTTTGGCTCCTGTAAGAAACTACTCATCTCACCAAAAAATAAGAATCATAGAGTTCGATGGTTTCCTGTAATGTGCATGAATAAACTTAGCCAAGTACACACACCTTTAATCCCAGCATTCGGGAGGCAGAGGCAGGCAGATTTCTGTAAGTTTGAGGCCAGCCTGGTCTACAAAGCGATTTCCAGGACAACCTGAGCTACATAGGAAAACCCTGACTCAAAAGCTAAAAACGAAAAGAAAAAAAAAAATACACTGAGTTCAGACTCAGCGAGGCCTCACTTCACACATCCCAGCATTGACAACAGCCAATGCTTACAGGGTACTTATACTGTGCTAGCACTGCTGTAAGGACTTTACAAACATTCGCTCCTTCAATCTGCCTGAAAATCCTGCAAGGCATGTTAACATTCTGTCTAAGCTCCACCCCAAAGTTACCTGGCAACAGCCAGATGTGCCTGACTCACTATAAAAGGGATGTTCACCCCCTGCTTTCTCTCTTGCTCTTGCCTTCCTGCTCCCGCTCTGTCATCCTGCCCCTTACTCTCTCTCTCTCTCTCTCTCTCTCTCTCTCTCTCTCTCTCTCTCTCTCTCTGCCTCTCTCCACCTCTACTACCATCTCAGCTCACCTCCCCACACCCTGAATAAATCCTATTCTAACACTGTTGTGTGGCTGGTCCCTCAGGGGTAAGGGATGTCTCAGCATGGGCCCGCAAAGGTACCCCCTTCCCCCAGACCTGACTGTACATCCCCTCTCTCTTTACCTTTTTAAAAGCACAACAAGGCAAATACATCATCACCATCTCCACCTCCCAAGAGGAAACTGGCAAAGACAGGGTATGGAACGTCCTTCAAGTCATGAAATGGGACTAAGGAAAAATGGATGTGACCAGAAGCTAGCTATCTTGCTCTAGAGACCACACTTTTAAACCTCTCTGCTGTGCTTTCTTGATCTGTATTATAACAAGGTTTCCAGGTGATTCCCATATATAGAAACTCTGAACCCCATCATCTGATGTAACGAATCTCCCTTTACAGCTCTTACCTGATGGGTCAAACCAGATTGGGACACCTCAGGACAGCCTATTGTTTCATTAACCTCAGGTATTCACTATTGATTTTTTGCTCTATAAGGATCAATTTTTATCATGGGAAAGAAATAAATTAAAATGTAAAGAGTGTGGACTTGGGAGTAAATAACGTGTTATATTGGAATTGGCCCATACTAACTTGGATGAGCTGTTTGTGTACATTTCTTCCCAACCTTGTGTTTAAGGGTATCAACCTGCAAGTTTGAAACCAGCCTCAGCAGAAGTATTTACACCACATAAATCAACAAACATGAGAATCCAGTGCTTCTGTTTCTCTCAAATCTGCTGGTAGCTGAACATTTGCCAGCATGCCCAGGAAATGGCAACAAGCTACATTTTGCCAAGACTTATAAAGGCAAACCTATAGGGCCCCACAGTTCCTACCTGGTCCGATCAGGGGCAAGTATATATCCTGCCACATTTCCTGCCTGTATATCTCCTACCTGCATGTGATCAAGCATGTCTGGGGTAGCTGGGTCAAACACTTGGTTAGGGGAGAGTTATCTTACTAGCACTTGTTCTCTTACTAAATACTCTTACTCCAGCATTTCAGGAAGTGTCTGTCCTTATTTATGCAAGGAGCTTGCAGGTTAGAAGCAGTTTTGTTTTATAGATCTCTTAGACACAGTAATTAAACTTAAAGGCGGGCAGTGGTGGTGTATGTCTGTAACCCAGACCTCGGGAGGCAGAGGAAGGTGGAACTCCGAGTTTGAGGAGTTCCCTGATCTACAGATCAAGTTCCAGACAGCCAGGGGTACACAGAGAAACTCTGCCCCAATAAAACAAGATAAATAAATAAAACTTAACACATAATGTTGGCTCTTGGGGCAGGAGTGAGGCAGCTGGCCCTGCTGCATCTGCAGTCAGGAATTGTGGAGAGAATTGAACTGCTTTGCTTTTCAGTACAAGACCCCAGCCCTTGGCATGGTGCTGACCACATCCCAGGTAGGCCTTCCCTCCTCGGTTAAACCTGTCTGGAAAGGCCCTGGAAGATATGCCAGAAGTGTGGTTTTTAGGTGCCTGAAATCCAGGCAAGTTGAAAATGAAGTTGAACCTTCACAACATGGAAGGTTCATTGTGTATAAGGGACATGGCCTGGTCTTAACGAAGATAAAGGCTCTGAGTGGAGTGCCTTTATTCAGAGCAGCTGAACCTGAGACACACCAAGGTTTCATACATTATCTCGTCATCCAGAAAGTCCCGTTCCTCTGCCTTCTTGTCATTTGCGACTTCATTAAACACAGCTTCAACGCTCTCGTTTGGTTTATGATACATTGTCTCAGGGGGCGGGGCTAGAGATCACAACGACTGACCGGAAGAATGAAAACCACATTTCAGCCTTCACAGTGTAAAGGTCAGTTAGCTGAGGGACAAAGGGATCCTCTCAACATTCCTTCATAGCTGACCTCACTCCCGTCCCCAGAACTAAGAGATGAAGAATCAGCTTAATTCAAAGGCTAAAGTAATAATAATTAGTTAAATTCAAAAGGCAGACCCCTTGTTCAACAATCGGGAAGAGGATGAAGAGAGACCACAGCAGCTGCAAAGTCCACAGGGAGCCCCACAGTTTCTCCTGAAGCCTTGCAGACACTAGTCAGTGCAGTCTCTTTAAGTGACTACTGAGCTCTTTCAAATATATCCTGACCTATTTTAAGATTCCTACCGCTTACAAGAGACTCCTTATTCTTGTATATTTGGCAGCATCCAACCTCTGGTTTATCTCCAGTCCCTTTAATCTCACTGCAGAAAGAGTAACAGCTATAGAGAGAGATATGACCCCCGTTTCTCAGGCACCACCCTCAGGGTCCTTCTGAAGGCATCCAAACCATAACAGAGATGCTCCCCTCTTGGGATCGGGTACCCTCTCTCACTGCTTGGCTTCTATCAAGCCAATTTGGTTAGCCTACAGACGCGTATCTGGTGGCCATCAGACCGACTGTCTTCGTGCTTCGTTTCCCTCATGTCCCTGAAGCACGGCCATTACACCAGACTAAGGACCAGGATGTCCACTACTCAAAAGGCAATATTTGGGATATGAAAGTTTGAAGGAAGAAATCAGGTTTCTTTAGGGCCAATATCTCAGGAAGATGGGTAGTCCATGTTCTCACGTGGAACCTAAAGACATACATGGGTTTTCAGGGGGAAGGAAAGGAAGAGTGGACCAGGCAGGAAGGCTGCAGGCTGAGTGGGGTCTTCATCACGCAGAACGGTCTCCTTTTCCCTCTGTGGCCATCATGATGGACCTCAGGCTCCTGTAGCCGCAGTCTGTGTTTCATTTTACACAGACATACTGCTTTTCTGAAACTTAAACTCACTTTAGTTTCAGAATATTAGACGAAAAGAATAACATAATCCTTGCCAAGGACAAGGAGAGGGGATCACTCCTAAAGTGTGAACACTGTTGAACTATGGTCACGGTTAGGTGGTTAGGCCATTTTGAATTGGATCTACTTAAAGCTGAAATTGCAAATAGTGAAGACATATCCCCTCCTTGTCTCCCTCTTTTATGCTGTTGGTCTAGAGAAGCAAGAAGTGCTACTATCTGTTGAGAGAGCATGGGGCTAGGTCTCTCGCTTCTCGGAAGTCCGTGACCTCAAACTTTACCACCAGCATGCCAGTTTGCATTGATAATTTACCTCAGACATGTAGTTTTTTTTTTTTACTGGTTTTTGTTTTTGAAGTCATGAGGATGAAACCCAAGGTATCACACAAGCTAAGCAAGCATTTTACAACAGAGCTACACTGCCAGCCCTAGCCTTTCCTTTTTCTTTTTTTAAGTATTCTAACTTCATACGATAAGCTCCAATTACTACTGGCCAACATTTATAATTGTAATTTATAGGGCAGCCACAGAGTTAGCAAAAATGATCAGCAAAATTATGGAATTGTCTTTTCCTCCAGAGACATTGATACCTTCTTAAGGTAATGACAATTTTATTGCTACCACAATATGAAATTGCAAATCTACATTATACTAACAGTCTGAAGATTAAGCTTCCTTTTTTGTGAATAAAAAATGTCAATGCTTGTCCTGATTAGGTTTTAATGTTGTTGTTTTGTTTTCCAAAACAGGGTTTCTCTGTGTGCTGCTGGCTGTCCTGGAACTCACAGAGAGCCAACCACCCGCCTCTGCCTCCCGAGGGATGGGGTTAAAGGTGTGGACCACTGCCTGATGTCCTGCTTAGTTCGTATTGTTGACTACCTAAAGTCACTCCGTATTGTTGACTACCTAAAGTCACTCGGGATGAAGGGACCTTGTTGTGGTTTGCCCGGAAGTTACTGTATTTTGATGCTAATTCCATTGCCCCAAGGACAGCTGCCTAGTCAAGGACTCAGAACTCAGGTGACTTCACCAGAACCACCTCTCCATTGAATTTGTAAAGTACTGGTGAGGGGCAGGTACAGGATAGAAGGAGGCCTGTCATTGGAGGAGAAGGAAGGATGGGCAGGAGAGAAGTTTGAAGGAAGAGGAGGAGACTAAGGGAGAGAGGAAGAGACAGGAGAGAGAGACGGGGTGAGAAGCCGTGGCAGGACAAGATGGCAGGTGATGTTAAGATTCTGTTCTGTGTATTTACAGGTTGTTATTAATGTTCTCAAGGGATGGATGGTACCGGGCTTTGTATGTTTAAGTGGGCAATTATATTTTACCAATTGGATCTAAGATTATTGTGTTGCGTGTTCTTTTATGTGAGGGTTTGAGTGTAGGAAAGTGTGTGGCTGGGATGTGTTTCCACCAAGATATCTAGCAGATATCTTGGGCACCGATGTGCGGACCCAGCGGGGTAAAAGACAGCTATACTTTTTATATTTTTACAACAACAGGACCTCAATTAAGAATTGCCCCAGTTGGGGGCTGGAGAGATGGCTCAGTGGTTAAGAGCACTGACTTCTCTTCCAGAGGTCCTGAGTTCAAATCCCAGCAACCACATGGTGGCTCACAACCATCTGTAATGGGATCCGATGCCCTCTTCTGAAGTCAGCAACAGTGTACCCACATACATGAAATAAATAAATAAATCTTTAAAGAATTGCCCCAGTTGGGCTGGAGAGCACCGACTGTTCTTCCAGAGGTTCTGAGTTCAGCAATCACATGGTGGCTCACAACCATCTGTAATGGGATCTGACGCCCTCTTCTGGTGTGTCTGAAAACAGCTACAGTGTATTCATATAAAAAAATAAAAAAATAAAAGAATTGCTCCAATCAACCCCCATGGTGGTGTTGAAGGGCTTTAAGCCCAGCACTTCTGGAGGCAGAGGCAGGTGGATTTCTGTGAGTTCAAGACCAACCTGGTCTTCAGAGTGAGTTCCAGAACAACGAGGGGTACACAGAGAAACCCTTTATTGAAAAACCAAAACAAATAAAGGAACAAACAGAATCGCTTCAATCAGATCGGTCTGTCTCGATATCTGTGAGAGATTGCCTTGATGGGAGAGCATACCTGGCTCACTGTGGGAGGCACCATTCCTAGGCAGGTAGGCCTGGATTGTATGATAAGGCCAGCTGAGCAAGAACCAGAGTGAGCCAGGAAGCAGAATTTCTCCATGGTTTCTGCTTTAGTTCTTGCTTGAGTTCCTGCCCTGAATTCCCTCAATAATGGTCTGTGACCTGCATGTGTAAGTAAAAATAAACCTTTCTTTCCTCCCTGAGGTTTCTGGTTCTGGTGTTCATCGCAGCAACAAAAAACTAACCAGAACGTTGTTTTTTAAACACTAGTTAGAGGTGGTTCGAGTGGTGCTACCCCGAAGAGAAAAGCGGGTGGGGATCTGTGATGCTCACTGATAGTAAGGAGTAAACATACTTTCAGAACGGCAAAGCAGCCTGGAGTTTAGGTGAGCTGCTGTACTTTAATTCTACGACAATGGGCTAGTCTCTTCTCTGAGCTCCTTCCTCCTTCCCATTTCCTCATTTATGAAATAGAATAACAATGCATGAGTGGCGTGGGTCAAGGTGGTTAGTCAGCTTTCAGCCTGAGGGCCAGTTCATGGTCGCTTGTCTGTCCCCATTGCTGGATCTGCAGCACAGACTATCATGGCGATGTGTAGGAACAAAGCCGATCACCTCTGGGCAGTCAGGAGCAGAGGTAGCTCCACAAGGAAGTCTCTCTCACAGTCCGTTGAGTCCTATGTATGCTCCCCTCCAAACATCACGCTTCCTTCATGGCTCTTGCCTCACCACATGTCCTGCCTCAGCACATGGGTCTGTCTTAGCAAAACTCCACATTGAGTCTCTATCAGAAGACTTCACTCTGCCAGTTGACCCGAGTCTGAGGAAGAAGCAAGAAGCCACCAGCACATTATCAATTTTCTTGGTGCATTTCTCTCTATGGAGTCCTGACAAATGGAGCTCAATCATGCGTCGTAAGACGGACCAACACGTGTGTGTCAACAGTGAAGAATCCTTCATCACGTGTCCTTTTATGTGCTTGTTTAGCAAAACATCCTTTCACCTGGGTCTGCTTCAGTGAAACGTGCCTTCCCGTGTCTGCCCCCGCAGAACACCATCCATCACAACTGACTTTCTAAAGAACCCAGAAGTTTCCACTTCGGCGGTAAGCTGATGTCTCCCCAGGAAGAGCATCATCACACAACAGTAAGTGCTGTGTAAACGTAAGTGTTGTGTAAACGTAAGTGTTGGATGAAGGGTTGTTTGTTGTGCATTGGAGATATTTTCCTCCTCAGCTCAATCCTGTTCTTGGGTATGTTTTCTCTTTCTTAGTACATTGTCTCTTTCTACAACCCTTTGGACGTTTTCTCTCTTTTTCTGAAGACTCTCATCTTCCACCATGCATTGTCCTGTTGACCCCCATTGTTGAACCTGTCCATGCTCTTGGATCCTCTTCCTCTTCACCCTCCTGGCAGCTGCTGAGACTTGCAGGTTAGATACTCTGTTGGTTTTTCTCCTCTCTAAACTCTAACAAAGTGGTCCTCAAATTACTTTTGAGTCCACCTTAAAATTCTTTAATAACGAGATTAGGAACCTATGAAAGGGAACCCCGAATTCCAAGTAACAAACCCACCTGAACAGCTGGATTTCCTGTCCACTGGCATCTCCTTTGAGAGTCAGACCTGTGCCCTCCTCCCATGGGCCTGCGTCTTTGTGCCTTGTACAGCATGAGGTCTTTCTCTCTGTGATCCTCTTGTCAAATCTCTCAACCACAGGAAACAAAGATCACGGACAAGTCTTCGTGACACCAGTGTAGTCATGCAAGCCTATCACTAGCTCACAGCCGCCACCCCTCACCCCGTTCCACTGCCTAGATTCCCAAGTAGTACACACTCTGGACTTCCAAGCCTTGTTCCAGAGCAATTGGGATATCCCAGTTACTTCCAGTTAGGTCTTCCCTCACTAGACTTGACCTGCGTCCCATCTCCTTTACTGGACCTCCTCCTGGGGTCTTCTAACCCAGCTACAAAATCTGAGTCTTGAAAGATGTGAAGAAATAAAGTTTCATAGATAAGAGAAACAAAGTTGTAAAAACAAGGTTTTGAGGAATACATCTGACATCAGGTTGCCTAATGTTATGACAAAGTTTTGGTGATCAAGATGTTGAGTCAAGAATGACCAGGCCTCGGGGCTGGAGAGATGGCTCAGCGGTTAAGAGCACCCGACTACTCTTCCAGAGGTCCTGAGTTCAATTCCCAGCAACCACATGGTGGCTCACAACCATCTATAAAGAGATCTGATGCCCTCTTCTGGTGTATCTGAAGACAGCTACAGTGTACTTATATATAATAAATCTTTAAAAAAAAAAAAAAAAAAAAAGAATGACCAGGCCTCACTGACCAAGGCCAAGCTAATTAGGACAAAACAAAGAAAACTGTTGTGGGGGGGGAGGACCCCTACCCCTCCCTGTGGTAAATCCTGAGAACAACCACAAGGTGTTATCCTGACCCTGCCTGACCACCCAGTTCCTCCTCCCTTCTGAGAAACTTTCCAACTTAGCCCTTTCCCAAGGATTTTCCAAGGCCAGGTATAGGGCTGGATGAGAAAAGTGACTGACTAAGCCAAGAACAGCCCCTTGAGCAGGCCAGCCAATACCTGAAAAGACCCTTTGTCCTGTGTTCCACCAATGAGAATGAGCCAGCTAGCCCTGTTGCTGGTCTGCCCTCTATAAGGAATAAAACTTGTGTGCTTTTTGGGTTTGGGGTTACCTCTCCCTGTGTGGATGAGCAACCCCACGGATGTGGATCATTAAACCTCTTGCTATTGCAGGAGTCCCTTTGTCAATTTGTGGGTTGCACTTCTGAGGTTAGGCCACTTCAGGGTCTTACAACAGATGCTCATTCCCATCGGTGCAAGTATCAGGAGGGTAAAACTATCACAGGAAAGCTTTTTTTTTTTTTAATTACTAATTGTATATTAAAAGCAGTAAGAGGTTCCACAACACCAAATAAACCAGTTCTGAGATTTCCCCAAGATAAATTTAACAGCGCCAGCTTCTTCAGTGTTTATCAAAATACAAAAAAAAAAAACAAAAAAAAAAAAAAAAAAAAAAAGTAGAGGTCATCTTTTGATGGCAAATCAGACTCTGGCAGGCTGAGAGAGGAAGCTACTTTACACGTGGAGATGGGGGTGCTCCAGGATGTGGGTCTGTAATGGACCGACCCTCCCACCTTGCGCGCACTCCTGCTGGTGAGACCCAGGCCTCCTGCCAGTGCATCCAAGTGGGCCCAAGAGTAAGCTGGGTATGCAGGCTGCCATTGGGCCCGGCCACACTCCAAGTACAAGCCAGGCCCTGCACCCCACAATGGCTCCCAGCCCACCCCTAGGTGATCTCGTGAGCACAAGTACAAGCACAATGCTATGGAAGGCAGGTGACCCAAAGACAGGCGAGTCACGGGGGCTCTACTGTGACCGTGCAGCGGACGGTGGTTTGTTCGTCACCTTCTCTCCTGTCCCACAGGGAAACAGGTGATCTGATAAGCATTCAGGCCATTAACTGCAAAACCTACACTGGGCATAGTTTCCATTCTGTGTTCAAGTGTTCTTGTCCTGTATTTTAAACTATTTTTTAAAAATGCACTGAGTTTGGGTTAAAAACCAACCACCGAATGGATACCGACACCAGTCTACAGCCCAATGGCTCCCGGAGGCCAGGTGCCCCTACACCCAAATCCCTTCTCAGTACTGACAGTGAGTTGGTTCTCTTTTTACAGTAAAAAAAAGCTAAATAACATTGCATAGGAGTACCAGAAACTGCCTCAGTGGAAACAGAAACTATTTACATTAAATAAAAACCTGGCTGCAGGCTGCGTCTGCACATGTACAGCACGGTACGATGCACACTGTGACCAACCCATGGAGACAGCTTCTGGCACTCAGGACCACAGAGTCGCACGTTTGCCACATGAGAGGAAAGCTGAGGGCGGAGAAGAGGAAGTGAGGGGGAAGGAAGGGTCTGGTTCGCTTCTGGCTCCGGAGCTGATTGGACAGCCAGTCTAGTCCTTCATAGAGTCCGTCCCCGCTGGTGGCACAGGTAGCCTGAATGTACCAGTTCCTGTGGCGTAGAGAGTGCAGCCCCAGCTTGTCTGTGATTTCGGCCACATTCATGGGAAGGTCCTGCTTGTTGGCAAACACCAAGAGAACGGCGTCTTGGAGCTCATCCTCAGTGAGCATCGTCCTGAGCTCTTCACAGGCCTCGTTCACACGCTGTCTGTCATTGCTGCCCACCACGAAGACCGAGCCTTGGGTGTTCTGGAAGTGGTGGCGCCACAGCGGCCGAATCTTGTCCTGGCCACCCACATCCCACACGGTGAAGCCGATATTCTTGTATTCAACAGTCTCCACGTTGAAACCAGTGGTGGGGATGGTGGTCACAATTTCGCGCCCCGCTTCAGTTTGTATAGAACTGTTGTCTTCCCTGCAGCATCCAGGCCCACCGTGAGAACGCGCATTTCTTTTCTGCCAAAAAGGCCCTTGAAGAGGTTTGCAAAGATATTCTCCGTGTTTGTGGACAGGTGGAAGCGACACTGGCCAGAGACCTCCGCGGCGGCTGCTCCCACAGGAAAGCTTTAGTTGAAGGAAGTGTTAAGGTGCATAAAATCTGATTGACCTATGAGCTGTCAATCCTGAAAATGGTGATAAAAGGCTGTAAGAACAAATTAAAGTACTTTGGGTTGGAGGCACGGCACTGCTTCTGTGGAATGTTTAAATTAGCCTGGAATGTTTGCATATTACAGAGCTGGGGAGTTCGGCTACCCCTTACCCTGAACAGTTCACTGAAGGAGAATTTCAGATTACGTTGCAGATCGGTGTTGCGATGCCACGGACTTCCGGGAAGCACAGCTGTCCGCTTCTTGTTGACTAGGTCCGCGGGCTAGTAGTGGGCAGAAGCAGGCATAGCTGATGCTGTTAACGTCAACCTGGAAGTGAAGACCCAACTCGAACCCAGCAACTCATTGACTCAATCCTTCTTCCGGATGATGAGTTGGTAAATCTTTAAGTACTGCTCTGTGGTTTGAATATAAAATGGCCCTCAATGAGGCAAGAGCCACGCCTACCTTTTTGGAATATTAAATTGCAAAATTATAGTGTCTCCTAACAATTCTCCTGAAGAGTATTAAGATAATTCAGTAAAGATAGTTGAACGTATACAGAACACCCCCCTACAGACCAATTAGGGGGCGTGGGGAGTTCAGTGTTTAATTATGTTGATTGTTTGGTCCCCTGCTGGTGGCACTCTTTTGTGAAGTTGTGAGAGCCTTAGGAGTTTAACAGTACAAACAGACCCCTGGAACGAGTTCTTGGCCGCAGCACCTCCCCCCAGCTCCTCCTCTTCCTCAGTGTCTCCTGGCCATGTGATGGACTGATGTGCTCTGCCCCACCCTTCCTACCTATTCCACCCCTGTCAAAAGTGAAACCCCTGAAACTACTAGCCGAACAGTTCCTTTCAGGAATTTTTGGCCATGATGAAACAAATGTTACCAGTAGGAGTTTTTGTAATTCTCATTCCCGCTTGGTGGAAAAAACTCAAACAGGGAGGAAGACATTTGAAAGGAGCATCCTGATAGACAGGAAGCAGAGGGAGAAGAGAGGAAGAGGCTAGTTAGGCAAGTTATGCTCTCAAGGACACACCCCCAGTGACTTACTTCCGCCAGCAAGGTCCGCCCCCTCCTTCCATCTCCTCCAATAATCCGGTCGCCTTTTGAATCAGTCAAGAGATTTAATCCATTGATTAGATTAGAGCCATTTAGGACCTAATGATCTGTAGAAACACCCTTATGGCTGTACGTATGCTTCACTAATCCCCCTAATTCTCCATCTAGTCAAGTTGGTAAGATAAACTAACCATCCCAATGACTTTTTAGTCAGCCTGTCTGTGTTTTGACTATGACTTGTCATCTGTTGTCAGATGTGAACTTTTCATTTGTGGTGTCGGGCTGATACTTAAAAAATCTTTCAGATTTTAGGGCAGTTGAGACTTAGTGCTCCAGAATTAACAACGTTCATCCTTCATTAGCTCCATTATTAGATGACTATATCGTAAGAACTGAAAGAAAGAAGTATAATGGAAAACTGTAAATGTATCAGTTTTGTAATTACTCTATGCACTGGATGTGTGTGTCCCCCACTAAAACTCGTGAGTTGAAGTTCTTGTTCCCACTGATTGAAGGGCTATAGTAGACCACACCATGGCAAACATGGCATGCATCAACAGGTCCTTCCTTTTCCTCTTTCCCCCTTGATACGCCATTAGATTACATTCCCGGAGCTCAGCACCAAGGTCACTGACTCATAGGTCCAAATATCGAAACATCAAGGACCAGCAATCAAAATTCATTATCTTGGCCACACTAATTCAAATGCCCAATCAGAACTTACTAATACATCCGAGCTCATTCTAACACAGACCTCACCTTTTCCCCTCTTAAAAATCAATACTTGCGAAGTTATTTAGTGCTGTTCCTGCCAGATTCAAATGCAGTCACCTTGTCTCTTTGCTTAATAAAGGATCTCTTTGCATTTGGTTTGTGCTTGGAAATTCATGTTTGGGTGTGGTCTGTGCCTGATCCAGGGTCCAGAGGGGAGAACCCCAAAGTACATGGTCCTCCTCCAACGGCAATCAGAGATGGGATCTTTGGGGGTAGTGAGATTTAGATGAGGTCACAAGATGGGATTTTTCTATATCCTTAAAGGACAGGGCTGAGCCTCACAACCTGGGTTTAATGCCCAGGGCCCAGATGGTGGAAAAAGAGAACTGACTCCCCCAGTGATCTGTGTCATGTGCACACACACACACACACAATAAATAAGTAAATACATAAATAAAGGTGAAACACACCCTTCCTTTTAAAGAGAAGGGATGGAAGAGAGCTAGTTTCCCCTGTGTTTTTGTGTGGATACAAGAAGATAGCTATCTATAGTCCAGAACATGAGCCCTTACCAGATCGGCTTGAGAGGACGACATAAACTCCATTTTAGGTCCAGGCATAACTTCAAAAGGAAAGTCATCCATTCCCGAACCTTACCATACCCTCCTCCCCCAAGTCACCAGCTCCAGGAACAGACCATAAATTCCAGGACCAAGGCCATAAAATTCTCCATCCAAAGACCAGCCTGGAGATGCCCACAAGAATGGGGAAATAGCTTATCTCAGGATGGGATCTGGGGGGTTGGGGATTTAGCTCAGTGGTAGAGCGCTTGCCTAGGAAGCACAAGGCCCTGGGTTCGATCCCCAGCTCCGAAAAAAAGAACCAAAAAAAAAAAAAAAAAAAAAAAAGGATGGGATCTGTGCTGGGCAGCCCTATATGGTCTGGGTATCTCATCCTGTGCTCAAACACTCATGACACAAGAATGCGGTCAGTCGACTGACCACATGGACACAGGCCAATCAGGAACCAACCCGTGTAAAATCCCCAGCACCCACCAGTGAAGGCTTAGATACCGAGCTCATATTCCCCTAGTTTCCTAGGAAAGGCCACCTTTGTAAGAGGCCAAGCTCTGTATACAGGCTTTTTCTTTTTTTCTTAAAGATTTATTTATTTATTTATTTATTTATTTATTTATTTATTTATTTATTATAAGTACACTGTAGCTGTCTTCAGACACACCAGAATAGGGCATCAGATTTCATTACAGATGGTTGTGAGCTACCATGTGGTTGCTGCAATTTGAACTCAGGTCCTCTGGAAGAACAGTTGGTGCTCTCAACCGCTGAACCATCTCTCCGTACACAGACTTCTTGCTTTTGTGAAATAAAAGCAGCCTTGCCAATTGCATGTGTGAGCGGTGGCCTCTGTGTGGTGCTCTGGGACTAACGGGCTGACTTCTTAGCCTCCAGCCCTGTAGGAAATGCTTATGCGGCTATTTCTAGGAGAGATTGTTTCCCAGCAGACTTCCTGGGACCCTGGTTCTTATGATCGAATGGCAATATCGATGGACATGTTAACATGGAAAGAGGGAAAATTTGTGGGGTCCCACCCCTACACAAAGAGGTACGACTAGTTGTTAGGGTCCCAGAACCATTGAAGGAAGACCCCAGACTCAAATAGCATCAAAGGCAAAGAGTGTTTGTTCTGCAGAAATTACCAGCATGCAGGGGGTGAACATTCATCAAAATGGAGGCCATTAGAGGGGCACGCAGGCTCCCTTTTATTCAAGGCTAAGGGAATTTTCTAGAAGGGTTAGGTATCCTCTAACATGATTGGTAGGGGCAAAGCACTGGCATAAGTACAACTTGGATTGGTTGCCATGTTAGTTCTATTATTATTGGTGAGACCTCAAAGAGTATCAGGAACTGACTCAGCTCTGACTTGCTATCTCCTTTAGCTAGATGTCCGAGGGACTGACTCAGCTCTGGGCTTATCCTCCCTAGTTTAGGGTCATCATTGACTGAAGACCCATTGGCACTGGCTTTCTCTGAGGAGTGCACTTTGTTTCCTGGGAAATCGAAAAATTTCCACTTTTAAGGTTTTTGGACCTTTCTCTAGTGACTTCTGGGAGAAGAAAAATTAGCCTCACTAAGGGAGGGATGTGGCACTTTATTGGTCCTGTAATCTAGGTTCTATGAAGAGTGGCCAACCTTGAAGCCATATACACATCAACAAGAAAAACAGACTCAGCAGGTTGTACTTACATGTGCATTTGTGAATACACATACATATACACGTGTGTACATATTTAACATGTATGTATAGCATAATAAAGATAAAGACGCTATGAACTAGAGAATGAGGAGTCATGAGAGGGGTCAAGGGAGGGCAGGTAACTGGAGGACCTGGAGGGAGGAAAGGGAGATGGGAAAGCAATCTAATTCTATTTCAATTTTCAATTAACATATTTTTATAAAGAAAATGGAGCCAGGTGTGATGGCACAGACCTTAAAGCCTTGCACTTGGGAGGCAGAGGCAGTGAATCTCTGTGAGTCTGATGCCAGCCTGGTTTATAGAATGAGTTCCAGGCCAGCCAGTGAGTTCTCTCAAAAAATGAGAGAGCTAGAGCGAGAGCGAGAGCGAGAGCGAGAGCGAGAGCGAGAGAGAGAGAGAGAGAGAGAAAGAGAGGAAGGAGGGGGAAGAGGGGAGGAGGGGGAGAGGTAAGGGGAGGAGGGAGAGGGGGAGTGAGAGAGAAACAGAGAGGGAAAGGGAAGAAAGGGAGAAAGGAAGGGAAGGGAAGGAAGGAAGGAAGAAAGGAAGGCAGGCAGGCAGGCAAGCTGGCTTGCATTCAGCAATGCACAAGAAGAGGAAGACAGGCAGAGACCTGCTGAGCACCACGCCACCCAGTATGGGCAGAGAAAGCTGCCCACATACTTGCCCTCCACTGCCTGAAGGCCATAGACACACAGAGCCCAGCCTTCGCAAAGGCCATTTGGGAGGGGGATGAAATCCACGGACATGCCTGCTCGGGGCAACACAGGTAGGCTGCAAACACGTAGAGGCCCACTAGCCGCCACCTTCCAGCATGGAAGAGGTCACCCACAGCCCCGATAACCATGAGGCCTGCTACAATCTGCAAGTGTGTGGTGGACAGGTGGGAGAGAAAGAAAGGTGGACCGTTTGAGCATTAAGAAGAGAGAGTACTGGAGACACGAGGATGAGTAGCCAGCCCTGCCACCTGAGGCCACGGTAAAATCCCAACCCGTGCTGCCACAGAAGGCCATGTTTTGGTCCGTGGCTGTGCAGCGACAGGGGTCTGTGTTGTCCATAGCTCCTATTACCACTAGAGATCATGGGGATGTCCCTGGTCTGGGCATCTACCAGGGACTACGTGGCGGTCCAGGGGCAGTACAGAACTGGCCCTGGTCCTCACTGGCTGCAGCACTCTGGAGAGCTGGTTCCACCACTTTCCAGAGACAGCCTTGGGGAGCGTGAGAGTGGTCCCTTGCTGCTCACCCAGGCAGCTCAGTAGAGCTGGCCCTGGGGGCCGGTGTGAGTGAGCCTGCCCAAGGGGAAGGTGTGAATATGAGAAAGCTAACCCTGCTTTGTTTACAGTGGAGTGGCCTGGCCACGGAGGCGATGCCCCTACCCACCCTTGCCCCTTGTCACCTGGCTCCCAGAGTCATGAGAGGAAGAAAGTGGGCCCTGTACCATGCATGCTTGGGTAGAGCTGGCCCTGGTGGAGTGGCGCCGAGATAGGAGACTGTAAGAGTGAGAGCTGGAGAGCTGGCTCAGCACTTGGGAGAGCGACCTCGTGCTTGGCGCTTTGATTGGGCAGCACAGCAGAGTTGGCCTGGAGGCGTGGGGGTGTGTGCCCTGAGGGCATGACAGCAGGAGCGCTAACACTCCGTTTGTTGGTGGCCTAGCAGGAACAGTGTTGGAGAGCTCTTCCTGGTGGTGCAGATAAGGGACAGGGTTGCGGTGAGTTTTGGCTACACTACTCTGTGCACCCGGCAAAATCATCGCCCCACTGTACCCTCCCAGGAGCTATTTTTGGATGTGTGAATGAAAGATGCATACACATTAGCTTATGTTTAAAATGCCTTGGCTACCTCAAAGGCTGGGCACTCCTAAAGCTTCCCCTGCTACCCCAGGCCCAATAGGGGAAGTGGCCACTGGCCACCCACCGGAAGTCTCACATGGTTAGTTGGTTTTATTTCCTGCCACTCCCACAGCCCATCCTTCTACCTGGGGTCACGGAGATTCTTTGTCATTCTCTCTGTGTCCTGACCCATGCAACTCTGAGTGACCAGCCCCATGCCCAGCCATTGGCATATTTATTGATTGATCAAAAGCCAATTGGGGACAAGGACCTTCAGCATCTAGACATGCAGACACCTGACTGAATCAAAGCATTAGAACCAATCTCCAACAGGAGAGTGGTGGGTGGGCTGTCCAGTTTGCCTGACACCCAAGCCCGGATTCACAGCTCTGAGCTGGTCTACTCCAAAATCTTCAACATCTGTGAACTGTTGGGCATGTGAAAAGGCCAGAATTGCCGATCCAGCTGCAGGATCTCCACGGCCCAGGGCGATCACAGGGTAACCAGGAGGAGACACAGTAAAGTTCCAGTATCGATAGGGTCACAGAAGTCAGAGATCTGGAGCCAGACCAATGACTTACTGCAGTGAACATTTGCGAGAGATAAAGATATGTGGACAGAGGGACAGCCTGTGGGGCACGCTGTGCTTTGTTCTGTTTCTTTTGTTAGTTCCTGTTTTATATTTTATTTTTTTTTATTTTGGGGGAGGAGGTTGAGAGGGCGGAAGGCAGATAAGAAGGGATGAGAAGAGTGGGACTGGGGTGCATGACATGAAGCTCACAAGGAAGCAGTGAAAAGTTAAAGAAAAAAGAAATGCTCATTGTTTGAAGTACCTGGCCTACGGGAATGTTGCATAGTAGTGGGTACTAAGACACATGCTGTTACATATAGAATAATAAGTGGATGTTCTGTCGACACGATCACACATTTTATTTCGTGTGTATTGATGTTTTGCCTGCATGCATGTGTGTGCACAATATGTGTTCACCGTTTGTGTGCCTGATGATGTGTTATTAAATTTAATGCAACATAATTTTTTTTCTCATTGGCTGGTTGGTTTGCAAATTTTGAGACAGGGTCTTGCTATGTGCCTCCGGCTAGCCTCGAACTCACTATGTAGATGAGGCTGGTCTTGATTCAAAGACTGGTGATCCTCCAGCCTTTTTCTCAAGTGCTGGGACTATACACATGCACCACTACACCTGCCGTGAGTGCTGACTTGAAAGGAAGCACTTGCACTGTGTGTGTGTGTGTGTGTGTGTGTGTGTGTGTGTGTGTTTCCCTAAAGGAAGTTCTATTTATGTGCCACAAATAAATGAGTCATTTTGTTCAACATTTCCTCCATCCCTTCATTTTTAATGTGCAGAAAGGATTTCATGAATCATTCAAACCCTCTTTTTATGCCGGGGGTGGGGGGAAAGGTTTGCTTATCCTAGAAGTTGAATGATTTGAAACAAAGTGACAGGCCCGTTTTTTGCTTCTTCTAATTGTCTTGGTAGCTAATGTCGGAAAGCAGGAACTGTGTGGACCTTGCTCTGTGCTCCTCCCTGAAGGAAAATCCTAAGCACCAGTTTCAAAAGCACAGGCTCTGCCAAGGAGCAACGCAGCAGTCTGCAGCCACCAGGTCTCCCTTTAAATCGGTTTTCTTAGAATTCAAAATTGAAAAAAAAACCCATCTCCGTGCCCTAAAGACTAACCTCGGGTGCGAGGAAAACCCCACACAACTGTTTTCAATATGATTGACTGGAAGGCAACCTTGGATATAAAACAGGGAAACGGTGATTCACAGTCCACAAATGAACAGCCCTGCAAGGGGAGCCCACACTGGGAACTGTTTGTGTACATTAGAAAGAGCGTGGAAAGCAGAAATCACTCCGTTCACACAGAGCCTTTCCTGGCTTGTTCGTGGGCTCTGTCTTTTCAGGTCCTATCAGCCGCTTCACCGGGCAGAGCCACCGAGCGCCCTTTAAGCCACGCAGTGCATTTTTATCGAACATTCCAGGCCAAATCCCAGACCCTGCTGCTAGTACAATAGCCAGAGAAGAACAAGAGTGATGTCCAGGCAGTTTGTCTTTACAAAGTTAAAGCCTTCAGGGATCAGTGAGGGCTGACCGCCTGTGCGAGCTAGCTTTTGTTGTATTCTAAAATGCATTTGGGAAACTCTGTACCGAGACTTAGAATGACTCAGAGAGGACACTCTATATGAGGGTGCTGGCAGCCTGTGCTCAACCTGGAATAACAGTCAGCGGGGAGTCCAGTCGTTAGGTATAGACGCTTCTTGATACTTTTAATTTTTTAAGTCACTAGGATTTACTTCCTATTCATTCATTCATTTTGACTCGTTTTAGAAAAGAGTTTCTCAAGAAGCACGTTCTCAAAAAAAAAAAAAAAAAAAAAAAAAAAAAAAAAAAAGAAGCACGTTCTCTTGGGATGTGGTACCATACACCGGTAAACCTAGAGGGCAGAAGGAAGTCAACAGAAGCCTGCCGAGTCTGTCAGATTTGAGCCAGCCTGATCCACATAGCAAGACCCTGTTTCACAATCAAAAACAGAAAAAGGGAAGATATTTCTCAATTAGATTAGTAACTGGGTTAAAGATGCTTCTGTCGGGGCTGGAGAGATGGCTTAGGGGTTAAGAGCACTGACTGCTCTTCCAGAAGTCCTGAGTTCAATCCCCAGCAACCACATGGGGACTCACAACCATCTGTAATGGGATCTGATGCCCTCCTCGGGTGTGTCTGAAGACAGCTACAGTGTACTCACATACATATGTTCTTATTGAGCAGTGCAGGGTAAGGACCTCAGATTCTGTCCAAACCACACCTTCTGCATGACCATCTGTGACTGCTAGAGAAGGGACCCTCAGGACAACTCCCACCCACCATGCTGCTGCTCCTCCTCTGGGAAGGGAGGCAGTTTAAACGTCGCTGAATTTAGATCATTGCTTCATATTCTTGTCTTGTCCCAATTATATAACTGCGAGCAGGCACTTACTGACTACCTCATTTATATACAGATGAAATGGAATATACAGAAGAAATGGAAATGATTTATATAAATGTGATACAATAACAAGAACGAGCCCATCAGTGGGGACACATGGCCTTAACCCCAGAACCGGGCAGAGGCAGGTGGATCTCTGTAAGTTTGAGACCAGCCTGGTCTACAGAGTGAATTCCAAGACAGGGATATACAGTGAAACCTTGTCTTAACACTCCCCTCCCCCCAAAATAAAACAAACCAAAACAACCCTCCTGGATTGCCCTGAGCCACTTAGAGCAGGTGGGAGAGCTGGCCCTGGGATCATGAGATCGGGAGAGCTGCCCTGCCCCTCATAGGCTTCAGTACTCAGGAGGGCCTGTCCTGCACCTTACCTGGGCAGCACAATAGAGCTGGCCCTGCTGGTGTGAGTGCAGGTGAGCAGGTCTCCCAGGGCATGAGAGAAGGAGGAGGGCATTTGGCATTGGGTGAGCTAGCCGGGGCAGTGTGGGTGAGGCAGATGGGGCAGTGCTGGAGAGCTTCCCCTGGTGATGCGGGTGCAGAAGAGTGGGTGGACTGACAAACTCAGCTACTACCCCGGCACAGATCCAGGACTTCGTGTTGGTCCACCCCAACATCTACCTCATCTATGAGCTGCTCAAGCATGTGAAGGGGCCAGTCCTATCCACCTCCCGGACACAGGGCAACAAGAGGCATCCTGGTGAGGATCCAGTGTTGATACTGTAGCAGAAACCAGGGGCCTGGAACCAGACCAGTGACTCATTGTATTGAACATTTGCAAGTAAAGATGTGTAGACAAAAGGCTACACTGTGACATTTCCACAAGGCCATTTTTTTTAAATGTCTTTGGAGGGAGGTTGCAAGGGTAGAGGGTGTATGAAGGGATGAGAGATGATGGGGTTGGGATCCATAACATGAAAATCACAATCAATGAGATGCTAACACACAGAATAAAAAGTCCTTTTGTAACAGCACTAGTAAAACTTGAAGGTATTATGCTAACTGAAATGAATCAGACAGGAAAAGTCACTACCAGACATATTCATCCTGACAAAAGACATGCAAGGCAAGCAGGGCAAGCATTCTCCCAGTTGAGTGACAGCCCTTTCCAGGAGATGATTCTAGAAATCCTCCTTCTTCCCCTCCCCTCCCTCTCCTTCTCCTCACCCTTCCTCTGTCCTCTTCTTCCTCTCACTTTGCTTCCTCCTCCTCCTTCACTTTATAACTCTGGCTGGCCTGAAGTTTGCACAGACCCACCTGCCTATCTCCCTTGTGCTGGGATTAAAAGTCTGTTTTGCTATGTCTCACTTTTCTAAAAGAATCTTTAAAAATCGGTGTCTGTGTGTGCTGTGTCCCTGTGAGTGCAGGTCCCCGTGGAGCCCAGAAGTCCTTGGGTCCCCTGGAGCTGCAGTTTGAACACTTGTGAGCTCCCTAACATGGGTGCTAGAAACTGAACAAGAGTAGTGGGGGCTTTCAACCGCCGAGCCATCTTTGCATTTGCAAGAATCTTATAAATACAACATAGGGGTAGCGTCTTAGGAACCAAGTGAAGTATTCTTGAAAACTTCATTCTCTGATATTTCAGCATTTTCATAGTAAGTTAAAAATCTTGGACTGGAGAGATGGCTCAGAGGTTAAGAGCACCCGACTGCTCTTCCAGAGGTCATGAGTTCAATTCCCAGCAACCACATGGTGGCTCACAACCATCTGTAAAGAGATCCGATGCCCTCTTCTGGTGTATCTGAAGACAGCTACAGTGTACTTATATATAATAAATAAATAAATCTTTAAAAAAAAAAATCTTAACTGTGTGCAAAGTCAACTTTGCAACACTACAATAAGAAACCTGACACCAACTACTCATGAAACAAAGAGAAGTTTATTTTGACTCACAGTTTTAGAGACTGAAGTTCAAAACTGGGTGTCCCTATGTTTTAAGTGTTAATGGTGGCGTTATCATGGCAGGAGCATGTGGTAGAGCCAGGAAGCAAAGAAAAGGTGGGTCCCACAGTCTTCGTGAGGGGTCCTGCATTCTGTGTATTCAAATGCTGAGTTCTGTAACCCAAGATCAGGCTGCAATCTGGATATGGGCATTCTACTGACCAATAGGCTGTAGAGAATTCTCCCCAGTAATCTCTGATTAGATAATAAAAGGCTAGAGCCTGTGACTGGGCAGGAGAGAGGGGAAGGTGGGACTTGAAATTGAGTAGGAGTCTCAGGTAGAGACCACGAGGAGGACAGAGAGGAAAGAAGGAGGTGGCCATGAGGCAGGATGGACCATGAGCACATGGCCAAGAGAAGCTCGTCTGGAGGACACACATGGAGCAGGGCAGCCGGGCAACACAGACTGCAAGTAGCACGTGGCTTACTGCTGGGATGTAGGTTAGAATAGCTCAGAACTCGCTCAGCACAGTGCCACATAATTAAATACCAGGTTACTGTGTCTTTTATTTGGGAGCTTGACAGGATAGAGTGGAGCAGAATCCCCCTGTAAAACGACCATAGCGAAATTCCTAAATGTCCACAACGAAGACAATAGTGCCCATCTGGGTAAAATTCAGTGAAAGTCATGAAATACCAACCAGGACAACAAAGTTTATGTACCCTAGAGGGAGCACTGGACACAGAGAGAGCCTTCTGATTTGCGGTCATTTAAACCAGAGGGAAATGAGGATGTAGACAGAGAATCAGACTTTGTTAGCATTGTGGATACCGAGCTAAGGTTCCTGGGGAGGGGTTCGGGGGCTCGAGATGGGTTGGAGTTTTCAGATACTGTTCTTTGTTTTTTTCTTCTGCTGCACTTGATTACAGTTCATTCCTAGATAGCAGAAACAAGGCAGGAGCACGGAGAACAGGGAATGCGATGTTGTCTGTGTAACTGTTACGCAGTTTTTTGTTTTTGTTTTTTTTCCTGCTCTCAAGGACAAATCAGCACTTACAGACTGGAGAACACATAAACATTCACTCAAATGTAACCACTCAGAGCACAGGCAAGGATTCAAGAGCTGTTTAGACAATAGGCATGTGGGGGCCTTGGGACACATTCCCAGGGATTAATTATAGCCCCAGTTCCCATGGTGCTGCCTCCTCAGTACAACTCCCATTAAGAGGCGAGACAAAAGGGCATAGACACGTCAATGAGTTCAGACTGCACAAAGACCACCAGCACCACAGCCAGATACGGGGAGCTGCTCAAACAGTCCCATTACACATCTCATAGCACACTAACTGTCCCCCTGTCACCAGGGGCCACCGAGAAGTGGCTGGACTAAGAAGGCTTTATGAGACATGCAGAGATTTTTTTGCTCCAATTCATTTGCGGTTCCCTTTATTACATTATTAGTTACGGCCACATGAACAACTCTTGATTTTCCTTCCTATTTCAATTTGCCCAAGAAGCTCTGTGACCAATTCCCCCCCCCCCCCCCACACACACACACTCATGCATTGGAAACCATGACTATAATACACAATGACCAGTAGGGAGAAAGCAATATTCTCTTCCCCCTTTCCTTTCCAGAAAAAGTGATTTGGGAGAAATGTAACCTCCTTTTTCTTTTAAGTAGTTAAACTTTTGTGTGGCTATAATTACAGTTGTAACTAATTTTATGTCTTTTAAAAATCTAGGCTGCCCTGATGGTAACATCACATATAACTATCATAAAGTATCATAGTCAAGAAATTGACAGTGATAGAATACACTGATAGTTTCATGTCTCTTTCACTAGTTTTCTATGCACTTGTTTGAATGCATTTAGTGATACAAGGAGTTTTTTCTCTCCAGGTTGGTGTGTGTGTGTGTGTGTGTGTGTGTGTGTGTGTATGTAGGTCTACATGTGCATGCATATGTGTGTGTGTTGTGTGTGCACATGTGTGTTTATGTGCATGTGCTGGTCAGAGGCCTAGGTATCGTTCCTCTATTGCTCTAAGCCTTGTGTTTTGAGACACACAGTCTCTTACACGACCTGGAGCTCACCATTCTGGCTACAGCCCCTGGGATCCACTTGACTCTGTACCCCAGTGCTGGGGTTACAAATGTGTGTCACACAGAGCACTCTGATTGTGCAGCAAGCATCCCCCTTTCCCCCGCCCCGAGCTGTCTCACAGCCCTGTAGCATCATGTCACGACTACTTCAGTTAAGATGGAGAATGGCTTTACTGCCTCAAGGACTTGAAAGTGTACTTTTCTTCCCGTTCCAACCACTGGAAACTACCAACCCATTCATAAATTAGGTATCTCTAAATGTTATGTACATAGAATCACATCATGCTAATACTGGCATAATTCCCCAGAAACATACTCAAGATATTTGCCCGTGACACAGTCATTTTTGGCGCTGAATATGTCGTCATTAGTCCGTTATATGCGTGTGGCCCATGCTGTTTAACTATTTACCTTCTGAGAGACATTTGAGTTGTTTCCAGTTTGGGCTTCTGTTGTTGTATAATTATATTAAATGGCTTTCTTTTACCCCCTCTAGATCCAGTACCACAGTGCCACAAGATACCTGGTAGATATCTTACCAGAAACACACATCCCAACTCCATGGAGGCCTAGTGTCCCAGCCGCCACACATTCTCTTAAACTTAATTCGCCACATGAAAGAACACACAACACAATAACCTCTGATCCAATTGATATAATTGCAAGAATTTTTTTATTAATTAATTATATAAGTACACTGTAGCTGTCAGACACACTAGAAGAGGGCATCAGATCTCATTACAGATGGTTGTGAGCCACCATGTGGTTGCTGGGAATTGAACTCAGGACCTCTGGAAGAGCAGTCAGTGCTCTTAACCACTGAGCCATTTCTCCAGCCCCAGAGTGGAATCTTAACGTCAGCCTCCATGTTCTCTCCGAGGCTTCTCTTGTAGTCTCTTCCAGTCTCCTTCCGTCCCAGTCTCCTCCTCTTCCCTCTGCCCATCCTTCCTTCTCATCCAATGACAGGCCTCATTCTATCTTTACCTGCCTTGACCTGTATGACAATCCTACAGGCTTCCATGACTCAAACTGCAACGAATATTCCAGTAGATATTTTTCTGTTATCATAACCCTTCACATCCCTGAAACAATGCCTAAGACAATATTGGCAGGACTGCCATGTAAGTGTCCACACCGGTCTGGAATTTTACATTTCTCCAGCTTTGTATGAGTGAGCACTTTTCTATGCATCCTTGCCAGCCTTTAGCGCTGCTGCTGTTTTCATCTGGCTGTTCTCCTACATGTGTTGGGGCAGCACATTTCTCTGGTTTTCTTTCTTCTAATGGCCAATTGTGTCAAAGGATTTTAATCTAGCAGCATGGCTACTCTGACTGGAATACAGACACCCCCTCAGCACACACCTTTAAGACCAATCAGTGAGGGTAAAGTTAGTTTGTAGAAGGAAGCACCCTGGTTTGAAAGTGATGTCTAATTGAGTGGGCAGACAAAGTGATGAATCAGAGAAAGATTTGACAGAATAGGTTACCCCCAACTCTCATGAGAAGAGAGAGGAAAGGGAAGCTACTTAAGAGAGCAGTGCAGAGAGAGGAAGCAGTTTTACCAGGACAGTTATGCAGAGACAGGTTATGGAGAGAGAATGAGCTAGACACAGGTGAAGACAGAATGAGCCAGAGGGTAGAACATATTGCCAAAGTTAGTGTGAGGCTAAGTAGAGAAAGTCATTAAGAATCTGAGAGAAACCAGATTGAGTCAGCTTGGAGAAGAGTTTTGATCCAGAGTAGCTGAGTTGAACCAGCCACAGATCAGAAAGAACTAGAAAGGGTGAGCCTGTTCAGCGGTAAGTCTCAGAGGCAGAAAACATTCTAGGCCTACATTAGATTGTACAGAGACCAGAAGCTTCCAGGACTAGGCCTAAGTTAGCAGACTGAGGCAGTAAGCCTCACAGGCGAAAATTACCTCAGACAAATAAGTTACAGTTTACAGGAAGGGGAGAAGCAACTCCTGTAACTTGGCCTCTGACCTCCTCTGCAGGCTGTGGCAAATGTGGCGGATTCGTGCCCCCCCCCATCAGTAAACAAATGTAATTTAAAAGAGCACATTCTAGGTCCCAAAGGATATCCAAACAAATAAAATCAAATCAAAAGAATTCCCTGAAGCTCACCAGACTGCAGGGGATGGCGGCAGACAGGCATAGCGAGAGAAACCACAGCAGCTAGAGAAGCTGTGGAGACTAAACGTAAAGAGACACAACTGGAAGTGATGGGGGTGTTACAGCAAACCCCAAGGAAGGCCACAGTTTGAAAATTTATACTTCAAAAATTTGGAAAACTCAAAATGGACAAATTCCTTGATGTTCCTGACCTGCCAAAATTAAAGATGGGGGGTAGGGGGAGTCTAAACGATTTAAGCAGATCTAAAGCAACAAGGTCATAGCAGTAACCTTTAGCAAAGAAAAGCTCATCCCTACATAGATTTTCCACCAGCTTCTTGCAGGAGAGGTCATGCCAATGTGCCTTAGACTAGTCAATAAAATACAGAACGAGAAGGAACACTGTCAGACCCTACAGGAGCATTACCTCGATGACAAAATGGCTAAGGACAAAACAACAAAAACTAGAGAAAAGAATCTCGATACACATAGACACAACTCGGTGTTTTCAAGAAGACACCGGCAAATTCAGTAACGTTTTAAGTCATACCCCATGACCAGCCTGGCATCATGCCATAGATACAGGGATGGTTTAAATTAATACATGTAATACCGTATAAAGGCAATGGGGTAGAAATCACATAACCATGTCAATAGGTGCAGAAATCCTTTCATGATTTGGAGGAACTAGGAACAGAGGGAGCATACCCCAACATAGTAAAGACTAGTAAACCTAGAGCTAACGTTACACTAAACAGAGAAAATCTGAAAGCATTTCCCAGAAATAAGGTGTGGGGTTGGGGGGAGGTGGGGGTGGGGAGATAGCGCCTTGGTGAACATATTTGCTGTACAAATATGAGGACCGGAGTTCAAATTCCTAGAGCCCAAGTAAATGGCGGTGAGCTCCGTGGCCTGCCTCTAATTCCAGCCTTGGAAGGTAGGCAGGGAATCCTCAGAGCAAGCTGGCCAGAGGGCCATATCACTGAGCTCGGGGTTGAGTGAGAGAGTCTGACTCCATGAACAAGGTAGGAGAGTAGTCAGGGATGACTCCCAACATCAGCTTCACACACTGTGACCTTCACAGGCAACCTCTGTGCTCTCGCACTCGCGCGCACACACATACAACACACGTATGCACGGGTGGCTCCTCCACCAAAAATATACACAACGCATGCACACAAAAAATGGAAAAGAGATTTTTAAAATGAAAGTACAAACGACCAACAAATATTTGGGGGAAAAATGCTCGCTACCCACAGCTTTCAGAGAAATGCAAATTCAAACTGTGTTGAGAGTGCCTCTGTTCAGTTTTCTTTACTGTCACTGTGATAAAATAACCTGCAGTTCCAGAGGGCACCCATCCACCCGTGATGGATAAGGCGGGGCGGCAGGAACAGGCGCTATCACACTGCCTCATGGCTCGGAAGCAGGGAGATCTGGAAGTGGGACCAGGCTGTGAAACCTGTGCCCAAGGACATACTTCTGCTGGAAGGCTCTACCTCCTAAAGGTTCCGTCCGCAACCTTTGCAAACAGCGCCACCCGCTGGAGGCAGAGCACATGAGGAGGTCAGAGGCTGGGACCAAAGATGACTTGGAGTTTCTAGTTTGGACGTTAGGATGAAGGGACCCGTGACTGGGTGCTCGCTATTACAACTATGGGGAGAGATGTAGGGGCAAGGCGGGAATCCTATTTTGTACAAACTGACATGGAGGTGCCCAAGGAATTTTCATGCCTAGTTGCTCAGTGGTGGATCTTATAAGAGGAGAGCCTGGGTGGGTAAGACAGGTCGTCGGGTGAAAAAGGACACCTGAACGATAGCGTGAAGCAGACATTAGGCAACAAGGGGACAAGTTAGACCAAACTCCCAACTTCTAGAGCCACAGTGCACACTCTTTAGTGTTAAACAGCCTGCTAGGCAGCCAGGAGGAGTCCCCACTGTAAAATTAGCTTAGTAATAGTCTCTGCTTCCCAGGTAAAGTCACTCGCAGGGCAAGCCTGTCCCCCGAAGTTCCACCCCCAGAATTCACGTAGAGGGAGAAGGGGCAACTGATTGCATAAAGTTGTCTTCTGACCTCCATAGTTTGCAGTGGTGCGCACCCACGCCCTTCCCATAATAACAAATTAAATTAAAAATTTTAATTTAAAAAACGTGCTTGCTATTTGTTAAGCTTCAAACCCTGGGACAAATGGAGGAGGTGTCTGTTTAACAAATCTTAGTTTCGTTAAAGGGTACGCGGATAAAGGGGCACCCAGGAACGTGAAAAGGCAGTTTGTTTAGGCAGAGCCCTAAGACTTGGAGGCAAACGACATTAAATCGTGGTAACAGAAGGTAAGACTAGGTTTGTAAAGCGTCTGTCTTTCAGTAGCAATCTCGTCAAAGGTATTCCTATGGAATGGAATAAGCAAAGCTATAAACATTAGAGCAACAACAAAGATACATCTTTTCCTCTCTGTGTTCTGTCCGTCCCGTACTGGTTCTTTCTGATTAATTCCAACCATCTGGGGATACAGGTTCCTTTCACTTTGTCCCATGCGTGCCTTGCACATCATTTCTACAGACCTGATTATTGGAGTGAACTGAGGAGGGAGTCAAGGAGTGAAGGGACTGGGGGTACTAAGTCCAGACACAGAATCAAAGGAATTTTAAAGGCTGCAATCCCCGTTGCCGCCACAAGGTGGGGCCAGCTTCCTATTCTGGGACCTGGAGTCACGACCCGGAAGTACCTTTTCACCTATCCACAGCAGAGATGGCGGCGGCGGCTGTATCCCGGACGTTGTTGCCGGTGGCCGGACGGCGCCTGTGGGGATTTACGCGAAGGCTTCCGCTCCGCGCCGCCGCTGCTCAGGTGAGCCTCGCTTCGTCGCGCCCCAGAGGCTCCCGGTGCGCTCTGGACCGGGCCTCCGGATCCCCTGCCCCGGGGCGCAGGCGACCGGGCCGCAGAGGGGGCGGGGCGGCTGCTCCCTCCCCACCCCGGTGTGTGTTAGTAAGTTATTACCAATGTTACTGTATGTCGGGCTGTTCTCACCCAAGAAAAGGAAACCAGGACAAGCGCTTCAATTTGAAGTTGGGTTTGCTTTTGTTTTTGATATTTTGAGACATATTTGTTACTCAGAGTTTCTCTGGGCAACATCTCTGGCCGTCCTGGAACTTGCGGCATACATCAGGCTGGCCTCAAACTCAGATCCGCCTTCCCCTACACAACAGGGCAGAGTCATGTCCTGTTACATTGATTGGTCAGGGAGCAGGAAGCCTTTGGGTTACAGAAGCAGGACAGTGCAGGTTAGTAAAAGTTTCTTTTTTTTTTTTTTTAAGAATTATTTATTTATTTTATGTATATGAGTACACTATAGCTTTCTTCAGACACACCAGAAGAGGACATCAGATCCCATTACAGATGGTTGTGAGCCACCATGTGGTTGCTGGGAATTGAACTCAGGACCTTTGGAAGAGCAGTCAGTGCTCTTAACCACTGAGCCATCTCTCCAGCCCTAGTAAAAGTTTCTTAAGTATCGGTTTCTATGGCTGTGATGAAACACCATGACCATGGCATCTCTTATAAAGGAAAACACATTAATTGGGTCTGGCTTACAGTTCAGAGGTTTAGTCCGTGATCATCATGGAAGGAAGCCATCATGGCAGCACATAGGCAGGCTTGGCAGAGAAGGAACCAAGAGTTCTACATCAGGGTTGGCAAGAGATAGACAGAGACAGACAGACAGTGGGCCTGGCTTGAGCATTTTAAACCCCATAACCCACCCCAGTGACGCACTTCCTCCAACCTTCTAGTAGTCCCTCTCCCTGATGACCAAGTATTCAAATCTATGAGCATTTCTATTCACACCACCACAGTACTGTACAGGCCTAGTGGTTAGGTCAGTCTCAGGGTTAGCAAATATGGTTTTCTCATTCCAACATGAAAACGCTGCTGAATGGTGAAGCGTCTGTAGTCAAACCAGTTGGCCAAAGAGGATGTGAGGCACCTGCCATGTTTCCGTCTGTCTCTGCCCACACATGTCCTTTGTGAACAGTAGCATCTTGTTTCATATGTACAGTCAGTTTTATATTTTTATTTCAGTTCCTTTTTTTCTCAGTGATTATGAAACATTTGTTGAGAGAGGCGCTTGAATCAGGTGTGTCTGTGTGGGGTAATGTAGTAACTGCTCCTGTTCCCAGAGAGAAGGGCATGTTCCTGGGGTGTTGCTGTTTGGGAGAACAGTTGGTTAAGTAGGTGTCTTAGGAGGCTTTGACTGCTGTGAACAGACACCATGACCGAGGCAAGTCAACTAAAGGACAACATTTCATTGGGGCTGGCTTACAGGTTCAGAGATTCAGTCCATTATCATCAAGGCAGGAGCATGGCAGCGTCCAGGCAGTCACAGTGCAGGAGGAGCTGAGAACTCTGCATCTTCATCTGAAGGCTGCTAGAAGACTGGCTTCCAGGCAGCTAGGATGAGGATCTTAAAGCCCACACCCACAGTGACACACCTACTCCAACAGGGCCACACCTTCTAATCCTGCCACTCCCTGGGCCAAGCACATACAAACCATCACACTAGGCTAGCGCTAGAGCCCAGTGGAACCAAAGTTGAGGAAAGAATTTAGTTTTGTCCAGAATTGGGTCCTCATTCTGCATGCTTTCTGCCAATGGTACACACACACACACACACACACACACACTCACACACTCACACACACTCACACACTGATTACATGCCTCCCCTCCCCCCAGTCTAGGAAAGTGTGTTTTGGGTGAGTCTCTTTGAGGGTTTTTGCTTTTTGGATTGACAGTGATGCCAGCATAGTAATGTTTGCTCTCCTTTCCTTCTACACCCATCAGCCATTGTACTTTGGAGGGGACCGACTCAGAAGTACACAGGCTGCTCCACAAGTTGTTCTGAATGTTCCTGAGACACAAGTCACTTGTTTGGAAAATGGACTCAGGGTAGCTTCTGAAAACTCTGGGATCTCAACATGTACCGTAAGTGACTGCTACAGCCTTTACTTGGTACCTCAGCTGGGAGGGAGCAGACGCACTGCAGCTCTCTGGTTGGCTGGTGGTTTGTTGATTACTTTGCCTGGCAAGGCTCTCGGAGCTCGAGCCTTCCTCTCCAGTTCTACTTTTGTGCCGGTCCCGTGAGCCCCTCTCACTGTTGACGTCTGTTTTTGATGTTGGTGGGGCTAATCAGCTTCCCCACAGACGGCATCCAAAACTCACCTCATGTGTCTTTGATAAGTTCAGGGGAAGTCAAATGGCTGTGTCTGAGGTTATAAAGCTTATACGCGCGTTCGAGCCCAACCTTCTGACAGTCCCTGATGTTGCTGCCACAGCTGTTAATTGGATGAACTAAATGAGCCACCTTAAGAAGTTGAGTCTGATACTTGTATTCTGTTGTTGTTGTTGTTGTTGTTGTTGTTGTTGTTGTTTTCAAGACAGGG
This sequence comes from Rattus norvegicus, assembly GCF_021556685.1. Taxonomy (NCBI): domain Eukaryota; kingdom Metazoa; phylum Chordata; class Mammalia; order Rodentia; family Muridae; genus Rattus; species Rattus norvegicus. The sequence goes on along the minus strand of NC_141537.1, from coordinate 14,173,999 downwards.
CTTCTTTGTGTAGCCCTGGACCAGACTGGCCTCAAACTGAGATTTGCCTGCCTCTACCTCCCAAGGCCTCCCATGGGAGGCATGTAACACCACGACCTGGCTAAGTCTGAACTGTGTGGTCTCGGACACTGGAGCTGGAGTTACCGATGGTCGTGAGCTGCCGCACATGGTGCTGGGAACAGCTCAGGTCCTCTGTAAGAACAGCGGATGCTCTTAGCTGTGGAGCCCTCTCTCCAGATGCAGGGAATTTGCCTAATTCGTTGGGTTTCATGCAGGTTGGGCTGTGGATCGATGCTGGCAGTCGGTATGAGAATGAAAAGAACAATGGCACCGCTCACTTTCTGGAGCACATGGCTTTCAAGGTGAGCTGCGAACCTTGCTCAGAGGCGTCCTCTGTGAACGATGATGTCAGCATAGATACTGTGTTTACGGACAAGACCTACTTCAACAGCATGCTGCATGCTGCTTTTATTTTTCCAGTATTGTTTTTGAGATAATCTATGATAATTACTTTCTGATATTGAAGGCAGGGTTCTCTCGGGATATAGGAATACAAAAGCCATTTTTAGTGAGTATTTTTGGAAGCCTAATAGACCTTACAAACGTGTCCTTGCATGACTGACACGGGCTTCTGTTCAGTGTACTTATTACCTGGTGTGTTTGGAATAGATGAAGGGTAAAAGGAAAGTATCCTAACTGCTTTCTCCTCTGTTTCAAGGGCACTAAAAAGAGGTCCCAGTTAGACCTTGAACTTGAGATTGAGAACATGGGTGCCCATCTCAATGCCTATACCTCCAGAGAGCAGACTGTCTACTACGCCAAAGCCTTCTCCAAAGATTTGCCAAGAGGTATCGTTAGCCATACTGCTGGGAATGTGATCTTCAGAAGGGTCAGTCGTAATCTAGCACTGCGGCTTTTGCATGTCTATCGTAAAACGGACAGAAATGTAAGAAGCAGCAGCAGCGACAGAAAACCCAGAGAGGCATCTGTTCCTATTCTTGCCTCCGAGAACAGATCGAAGACTTGACGAGGGATTCCTGTACATGGTTGACACATGGCTCTCCCCAGGCTCAGGCACTTCCGTTCTGTGATGCAAATATTAGTCCTGAGCAAAATTAACAAATGCCTATTTATACTATTTACTTATTAATGGTTATATTAGCAGGATAGAAAGCTTTATTTTATAAAAATAAGATGATTGTGTTGACAGGGTAGTACATCAATTAGTATAGGATCTTGAGTATATTAATTACAGAAAACATTTTTTCCAGTAGAAGAATTAAAAACAACATAGCATTGCAAAGTTAATTAGTGAAATTATTAACTTTCATGGCTGCAGAGTGGTAATCAATTATATTGCTCTAAAATTTTAGTTACTGTAGGGTTTTGTCAGTTTTGTCATGTAGTGGTAATCCACACAAGGACTCTGTGTTGTGGTAACCAGTGATTGGTGTCAGTTGCTCTCCACATTAGTTTTGGAGCCGTATCTCTCACAGAACCGGGCTCACCCAGATTTCTCTGTACAGCTGGCCAGCAAGTTTCATGGATCCTCATGTCTCTGGCTAGCATTGGATTATAGGTGCTCCTGGCTATGTAGATTATAGATTATGGCCTGATTTTTTTAAAAAGAGATTTATTTATTCTATGTATATGAATACACTGTAGCTGTCTTCAGACACACAGAAGAAGGCATCAGATCCCATTACAGATGGTTGTGAGCCACAATGTGGTTGCTGGGAATTGAACTCAGGACCTGTGGAAGAGCAGTCAGTGCTCTTAACCGCTGAGCCATCTCTCCAGCCCTACGGGCAGATTTTTATGCTCACCCATCCTTGATTGAGAGACTTGGACTGCCTCAGTGAAGAGTATGTGCTGCTCTACCAACAGAGAGGATGAGGTAGACATTCAGAGGAAACGGGTTTCAGACCAACACTGCTTTAGACTTCCAGTCCCACATAAGCCTGAACCCCCGGCCGTCTGCAGCTCTCCTCACTTCCTCTCTTGCGTTAGGAGTTTCCTGTCTGGGTTTTATTGATGATGATAAAAACATGAAATTGGTAATTTCCCCCTTTCACAGTCGTTTCTGTGAGCTTTCTCCAACAGCCTGCCATGTCCTGCTCTTGGTATTTGAAGTTAGTTGGCTCAGACAAGGCCCTTGGAAGTGAACTCAAACAGGGAGAGAAATTTACACTAGAGCAGAGCAGGAAACCAATCTTTAAGTTTATTTCTCCTTTAATACATTTATGTTGCTATCACAACACAAAATTTCCTTCCCCTTGGGCTTCTTGCCACGTTCGGGCTTGAGCAGGCACAGCTCTGTCAGCAGCTCCTGAAGGCACATTTTGGTATAGCAAGTCTTTGCTTGGCTAGAGTGCAAGCTCATTGCTCTGAGAACATGGGTAGAAACGCTTCCCATGCCTCTGGCTGCCCTGCAACTGCAGCCTGGCCTTAAACTCAGATCCACCTGCTCTGCCTCCGAGTGCTGGGGTTAAAGGCATGGACCACCTCCACCTGGCTGTTTCGGATGTTCTGTTTAGAGCCATCTGTGTTAGCAGCCACATTATACAGTATGGCGCTTAGGACTTTCTCCAGGCTCTTTTGTACCCCGGGTTCACCTACATTTTAGTGTGCTAACCAAGTTAAACCTCTCAGCATTGAGTGATGGTGCATGCTGTGGTTTCTGATGTTGCTTTAAGGGATTGTAATCCTTGTGTGTGTTCTGCTTTTTGGGTTTTGTTTTTCAATTAGCTGTAGAAATTCTTGCTGACATAATTCAGAACAGTACATTGGGAGAGGCAGAGATTGAACGTGAGCGTGGAGTCATCCTCAGAGAAATGCAGGAAGTTGAGACCAACTTGCAAGAAGTTGTCTTTGATTATCTGCACGCCACAGCCTATCAAAACACCGCGCTCGGACGGACAATTCTGGGACCAACCGAGAACATCAAGTAGGTGTATTTCCCGCGTGAAGACTTGGCACAAAAGTTATGACATAGAGCAATCAGAATACACATTTTCACGATAACTCTCACTCTCTTCATTTAAAATTGTGATTAGCCGTGCATAGAAACTTGGGAGCAAAACCAGGAATGTTGGTGCATTTGTGTTTCTTGATACAAAGGGCAGAACTTTTGCTGCTTAGCTTCTTTTGTGGCTGCTCTCAGCACTGAGAACACCTTTAAGTTAAGGTGTGTGTTCTTCACATGCGGTGTGAAGGCCTGCGCTGCTGCTTTCCTTAGCGCTGCCTTCCTGGTAGGCATGCTTGCCTATGAGACAGGAAGATTGCTGAGTTCCAGGTCCCCCGTGCCACAGAGCGAGACCCTGTCTGCAGAGTGAAATGAGAGAAGTAACTCGTGTTCCTTACTGTTTACAGATCTATAAGCCGTAAGGACTTAGTGGACTACATAACCACACATTATAAGGGACCAAGAATCGTGCTGGCTGCTGCTGGAGGTTAGTTATGTCTCCAGACACATCCTGAAAATATTTAAGTCACTGGAACCGGACCCCTTAGTAGGTTTCATTCACAGGAAAACTCGACGATCCATTCAGGATATAAGTGTCCACACACAGGGATTATTTAGAAGACCAAGGCTAAAGGACAAGCTGGGAAACAGTTAACTTGGAGGACAGTGTTGTGTAGTTGTGAGCTTTTTAGCTGAGGAGTGGCTTCATCCGTGGTCAGTCCTGGGATGGGAATACCCATTTATGTGCTTAGTCACGCACTCAGAACAACTGGTACCGACAGGGAAGTACACAGGGAGCCCAGAGTGCGATGGGGAACAAAGCAAGCAGTGTAGGAAGATTTACCTAGGGGCCGGCGTGCGGGGTCTGTGAACGGGGTGCCCTGGTTAGTTGGGGTCTCACTGCCATTACTAACAGCATACGGATATAAATTTTATTTGGTCCATAGGTTCATTCAGACATTGCTGGAGTTGGAATATCCTAAAGTAAACTGTGTGTCCTGCAGGGTTAGCATTTGTCTTATTGGCTTATACATTTTTATTGTTTTGAAACAGTTTTGTCATATAGCCCAGGCTGGTCTTGAACTTGGAGCCACCTTCCCACCTCAGTCTTCTGAGAGCTGGCCCAGCTGAAGCCGCCACGCCTGATGATGCCAAATACATGTGTTCATTTCCACGTCTTTTAAAAAATTATAGGTCCCCTGCATTTTAGGTGGGCTGTTAGAGTAGGAGCTGTGAGTCTGGCTTGTTAACAAGATGGCTACTAGTTCTGATGGCTAAATAACGAGGGAAGAGATGGCCAGGCGTAAGGATGGTTTCCCGGTTTCTCACTGTTCCTTTGGCATTGCTGTCCTGCCATGATTCTGCGTTCTTACCTCTGGATTGATATCCAGTGACTTTCCTATATGGCAGTTCAAAAACAGTACGTCTAAGACTGTTGTGTTTCCATCACAGACTTGTTTGTTTGTTTGTTTGTTTGTTTGTTTGTTTCAGAACAGGGTTTCTCTGTGTAGCTCTGGCTATCATAGAACTCACTCTGTAGAGCAGGCTGGCCTTGAACCTGGAGATCTACCTGCCTCTGCCACATGAGTGCTGGGATTAAAGGCGGGCATCATCAGTGTTTGGCTATGTCACAGATTCATTTGGAAACCGTGGATATAATCTGTGCTTTTAATAGTTTTGTTCAGAGAAATATCGTTAAGATCTGTTCTTATGTGTTTTGCTTGCATGTGTGCATGTATACCACAGTGCCTGCAGAGGTCAGAGTTGTAGATGCTTGTGAGCTGCCATGTGGGTGCTGGGAACTGAACCTGGGTCCTCAGGAAGAGCAGCCAGTGAGTGCCCTCTTAGCTCTCTAGTCCTCAGCCAGCTCTCTAGCCCCCATTTAAATAAATCTTTTTTTTTTTTTTTTTGGTTCTTTTTTTTCGGAGCTGGGGACCGAACCCAGGGCCTTGCGCTTCCTAGGCAAGCGCTCTACCACTGAGCTAAATCCCCAACCCCTTAAATAAATCTTAATGGCAGTATTCACCCCCCCCCCCCTTTTTGGTTATTTTATTTATTTACATTTCAAATGTTATCCCCCTTCCCAGTCTCCCCTCCACAACCTCTTATCACCTCCTCCCTCCCCTTGCTTCCATGAGGATGCTCCCCCACCCATTTACCCACTCCCATCTCCCCACCCTGCCATTCCCCTACACTGTGGCATCGAGCCTCCACAGGACCAAGGGCTTCTCCTTCTCTTGATGCCAGATAAGGCCATCCTCTGCTACGTATGCACCTGGAGCCATGGATCCCTCCCTGTGTATTCATTGGTTGGTGGTTTAGTCTGGGGGTCTGCTTGGTTGGTATTATTGTTCTTCCTGTGAGTTGCAAACCCCTTCAGCTCCTTCAGTCCTTTCTCTAACTCCTCTACTGGGGCCCCTGTGCTCAGTTAGTGGTAATATTTTTAAAGCATTTGCACAAGCCTAAGTATGTGTCATATACATACAATTCCAGAACCTGGAAGCTAAGACAAGAGGATTACAGGATCAAGGTTAGCCTGGGCTATGTAGCCAGACCTATCTCAAATACATACAGATTACTAGGAGTTTAAGCTGATGTGTGTGTTCTAGAACGTTCACTGATGCATATCTTTGTGTCCCATGTTTTGAATAATAAGAAATGTAGGATCTCAATGATTTTTCTGAGGTTTGGATATCATGAGCACATGGGAAGATAGAAATGTTTTCACAGTGTAGAGAGTTGGTTTTGGTTGCAGAGTTCTGCTGGCAGAACTGTGGACAACTCAAAGGTGGAGCCCTGTTTTGTTCTCTCACTTAACAGGTAACTTACGAGATGACCTTTTCTAGGGTGCACACTGAGCTTTTATAACTTAACGTGATTTTTCTATAGAAATAGGGTTTTCTGAGTGACGTTTAAAACAGCATTTTTAAAAAAATGTGATCAAATTTCTCCTTCTTGAACTGGCTTGGAGCTTTTTGCCCTGACATTTGTCCTTCCAGAAACAAGCCTAGAAAAGTCACCAAGACAATAAAAACATTTCCAGAAGATTACAAAAAAAAGACAGGGGAGGTCTCAGGCTCTGTCTTTTATCTCCGAATACATTTATGTGGGTGAGCACCGACTGCTCAGAGAGGGACCCTGTGCAGAAAGTCGCTTAATTGGCTCAGAGAAGGGAAGTTCTTCATGTGGGAAGACCATCATTCACATTAGTCCTTGTCAGACTTACTGTAGAGCGTTCTACTGCAGTCGGCTGACTTGCGTTGAGTGTATGGCTGTTCGATACATCAGAACATGTTTTCTCTCACTTTAGGTGTTTGCCATAACGAACTGCTGGAGTTAGCGAAGTTTCATTTTGGTGACTCTTTGTGCGCACACAAAGGAGATGTACCAGCTCTGCCTCCCTGTAAATTCACTGGAAGCGAGGTAGAGTGATTTCAGTTAGCAGTCAGCCGTTAGAAGTCTTACATCACGTAACACTGAGTATAAAGGGGAAGGCCTGACTCAACAGATTAAGATGCTCAGAGGACCAGGGTTGGGCTCCACCTAACTGGGCAGCTCACAGCCACCTGTAACTACCATTCCAAAGAATCTGACAGGCCCCCGTATCAGCAGTGAAGGTGTCCTGCAATAAAGGCTGTTGACAAGGAAAAAAAAAAAAGAATCTGACAAACTCTTTTGCACAATGCCAGTGTATAATGTGGTGGGTGTAAAGGCTACCTTATAAGTAAAGGGGCTGATTTTCCGCTTTTGAATTGGGTGTGTTTCGGCTTCATGGCTGCTCCACAGAGAGTTGTAGGGATGGCTGTTAGAGCCAGAACTTGCAGGGTCTACTTCTCAGTACAGTGTTATGCATCAGGCCTAGTTTGCCAATTTACGATGCTTATAGTAATTTTTGGGAGGAGGTCTGATGTTGGCAGCTACATCGATTTATACCATAGTACAGATTTAAATTTGGATTAATAAAATCATATAAGATATTGGTAAAATAAGGGAACTCCTTCTAATCAGGTGGAATTTTAAACAAGATGATCTGATGAAAGAAACTTACTCTGTAATCCATAAAAATTGTCTGAACCACACAGTAATACTGCCAGATAGTCAGGAGTCATAGCAAGCATTTTAACCTCACAGTTAGTGACTCCCATTTTCCTTCCTTACTTCATTAGCTGTCCTTGTTTGTCTTACCTAGATTCGGGTGAGGGATGACAAGATGCCACTGGCGCACCTCGCAGTGGCTATTGAAGCAGTTGGTTGGACGCACCCAGACACGATCTGTCTCATGGTCGCAAACACACTGATAGGCAACTGGGACCGCTCTTTCGGAGGAGGAATGGTAAGTGGTTTTTGAAGTAACTTTTCATGGTAAATAATGTAAATTGTCTAGGTGCAAATTCTTTGCAAGACTCTTCCAATGTTCAAAGTGGCAAAAATAGATTATCATGACTTTTGACTTAATGTTTATTAACTCATCTTGGATTGCACCTAAGCCAGGACAAAAATAAGGTCTTTGTTAGACTGGTAGCAGTTCACAAAGTAAGGGCAGAAGAATCTGTTTTTAATGTTACAGTAGTCATAGTAGGTACGGTGGTGACCGTGGCTGTTCACGTGTGTCAGCATTAGTGTCCTTACTCTCTGAGCATTTTAGCATGCTCAGAAAACGTTCTCATCAGTCCACACTGCGTGTACTAGTAAGTACTGAGCAAAGTGTCCTTCCTTCCTCACATACAGGCTCACTGTTAGTGTGTGGAAGGGTTTGTGTGGTAGTTAGTGGTAGTGTGCTTGCTTCCCAGGCCTGAGCCTGAGGCTCCACCAGCAACAGAACAAGGAACTGGCTGTCTAAAGAGAGAAAGCAGACATGGCAAAAAGTACTTCTAAAGAGGCAGAAGGGATGGACCTCTCCGCACTATAGATTAGTGTGAAAGCTCCATTCCATGGGGCTATCTTGGGTTTCCTGTGCAGTGTCACTTCAGAATGCACTCAGAGCCTTACATGGCCCACGACAGTACTGTATTGTCTTATGACTAAACCAACTGCAAGAACTCACTGTTCACTATTATGTATTGAACCAGATACACGTAACTGTTCCTTTGAATTCTAAAGTTACTGTTGAGGTGTTGCTGGGTAAAACTGGGAGCTTGAGCAGAGCGTGGCGGTGCAGGCCTTTAATCCTAGCACTCAGGAGACAGGCAGGCAGATCTTGGAGTTTGAGACTAGCCTGCTTACAGTGTGTTCTAAGCCAGCCAGGGCTATGTAATGAGACATCTCTAAAAACAAACTTAGAAACTGTTAACCTATCAGAGTTAGCACTCGCCAGTAGCTACAGAGCTCACTTTTTTGTGGGGACTTGGGTTCGTGTGCCCAGTTCACAAACCCAGTTGGATCGTTTGCCTTTCCAGAATTTATCGAGCAAGCTGGCCCAGCTCACGTGCCATGGCAATCTCTGCCACAGCTTCCAGTCCTTCAACACCTCCTACACAGACACAGGATTGTGGGGGCTCTATATGGTTTGTGAACAAGCCACAGTTGCTGACATGCTGCACGCTGTACAAAAGGAATGGTGAGGAAAAGCTTTCAGTGGTTAAAGTCTTACCTAGAATTTACTGTTTTAGACCAGTTTCCCAATGGTGGTAACATTGGCTTTTAAAATGGATGCACTGTTCTTAACAACAAATATTCCCTCTCAACCTCATGTGAAGCTGGCTTGAATCCCCAATACTTCCCAAGGAAAAGAAAAACAATTTGGCCTGGAAAGGCAGGTTAGCAAAGTCAGTGTAAATTTACAGTCACCAGAAGCAGTAGTTCTCAATCTTAGGACTGAGGCCCTTTCACACAGTTCATGCAGTGACGCCCCAAGCATACAATTTGTTGCTTCTCCACATCTGTAATTTTGCTGTTATGAATTGGAAATCTGATGCGACCCACAGGTTGAGAACCATTGAGCAAAAGGATTAGTTATTAGGCCAAGGCAGAAAAATATGTAGTGACTCAGAAATTTGTGTTTCTTTATTAAGGGACTGAAGTCTCTAATTTAACTGGGATGTATTTGATCATTAAGCTAAATACTGGGGCTGTTACATTCAGTTGACTTGAGAAACCAAGGGGTGACCATTGACCTACCTATCTCAGTGTACATTGCCAGCGTCACAGAGAAGTATTTGAAGCCTCAAGAAGACTACTCTCACAATGTGGTCATTCTATTTTTACACTGAATCACTGTGTCTGCTGATTAACAGCTAGAATCTTTGAGATGGTAATGGTATTTGGAAAAAAGTACTTTCATTTTAAGATTAGTTAATTTCAGCTGTTTGCTGAATTGAAATAGAATTGTTTGTATGTTGTGGTCTAACATAGCCGTCTTGCTCTTCAGGCCAGCAAGTTAGATTTACCAGCATTTCCCATGTGTTCTAGGATGCGTCTGTGCACAGCTGTTAGTGAGAGTGAGGTCGCACGCGCCAAAAACCTTCTCAAGACAAACATGCTGCTGCAGCTTGATGGTAAGAGGTGAGGCGGGCTGCGGGGAGCTGCAGTGTCTGTGTGGATGCTAGATGTCCTTCCTTCTCTACAGGGTCAACTCCGATCTGTGAAGACATCGGTAGGCAGATGCTATGCTACAACAGGAGAATCCCCATCCCTGAGCTTGAGGCCAGGATCGATGTAAGTACTAAGCTTTGGGTGCTGCAAAGGCTGAGCGAGGTTCCCAGTCTAGACTCAGTTCAGGAAAGTCACGTATGTGGGATCCGTCCTCACTACACAAGTCCTGATGACGGTATCATCTCCATTGAAGGCTGTGGACGCGGAGATGGTTCGAGAAGTGTGCACCAAGTACATTTATGGCAAAAGCCCGGCCATTGCTGCTCTCGGTAAGCTCAGCTCTTCTCCTTACCCATACAGAGTGGCTAAGGACGTGGGGGTCTGTCCTAACTGTTTTTACTGTTCTTTTGAATCCACAGGTCCTATTGAGCGCTTACCAGATTTTAACCAGATTTGTAGTAACATGCGCTGGACTCGTGACTGATTTTTGTGATGAATTATCCTACACATACATATTTATAAAACTGAGACCTAGAAGTTTTGAAAGACTGCTCATCTTCAAGTGAAAAAATAAAAACTTTATTTGAAACTTTTGCGTTAGTCTGTTATATGTACTTTTAGAGGCTAAGTCTACAACCCTGACTGTCTGGTGAAATGACTGAACTTTGTGTTGGGAGCAGCACACTGTTAAATGATGACTAGAACTCCAAGTGGGGTGTGTACAGTATTTTGAGTTTTATTATAAAAGTGCACACAGACCGAGACCGCCTGCCCGCGTCACTTCCTGGCTCTGCTGGCATTCAGCACCTGCTCCTGAGCAGCTTTCTTGGCTTTCACCATCTCCACGAGCTCCTGGGAGGAAACCAGGTTGCTGAGGTCAGTATTTTGTCACCAGAGCACAGATAATACAACCTTGGTTGAGAGAGAGAGAGACCGAGAGACCGAGGGGGGTGAGGGGGGAGAGAGAGAGGGAGAGAGAGAGAGAGCGAGCGCAGAGCAGAGCCAGGCCAAGGCCACCCTGGGCTACACAATGAGATCTTGTCCCGCAGACCAACACAAAGTCAGTACTGCAGCTGCTGAGCTCACCGCGGCCAGGGACAGGGTTAGTCTTACTTCCTGTAATAATTTTGGCCCTACAACTATTTTGATATTAAAGTCAACACTGTTATCACCCAGTCGGTTGACACATACGAGCACTGACTAAACTGTAATCTAATGAGTCTATTACAACCACAACCTTGTATCGCCTCATGCAGTCCTTCTTCGTCCTGCCAGGAACGGCTTCCGCGATCTTTTCCCATCTTTCCGGAGTATTTACCGGGTATGTTTTCAAAGCCTGTTCTAGAAGTTTCTGCTCTTCTGTTGTCCAAGGGATGGAATCTATGCAGGGACCTGTTTAAGACAAATTTGTTTGAATGGTAGACAGTGATCTTGAAGCACTTCTTGAATGAATCTGGTGGCACCCATTTCCCCTATCAAGTGAGTGCCCCTTCAGATACAGGCTGTGAACAGAACTCGTTCTAAAGGTGAGGAACATATGTTTACACATGAACTTCTATTTCTGAAAGAGAAAGAACCCAAGCACTAGTGTGCACACATCTCACCTACAAAGCACAGTTTAAGAGGTGTCAGCCCCACAGTGCTGGTCTCCCCACATTTACTTTTTAGATGTAAATTTACAAAGTTGGATACTCAAAAAGAAAAGTCATTTAAAATGGAAGGTGGTGACACATGCACATGACCCCAGCTCATCTGGACACTGAGGAGGGGGTCACTTGAGCCTGCAAGCTCCATAGTGGACCTCTGCAACATACTGTCTGTCTCTAGGAAGAAAAAGCCACTTTAGATATTGATTGTCTTTAGGACCAGGAAAAAGACATTTAAGTCACAAGCACAAACCCTTTTTGCTGAACGGACCCTGGAGACCACTATTAGACAGTGGAAGGAACTGCTCAGGGAAACACTGACCAAGCTTTCGTGACACACAGGCGGACTCAGGGTAGGTTAGTGTTGGGGTCCTATGCTCACCATAGCTGCTAACCTCTGAAATGGAGAAGTGTTCATTATCTTCCATAGCCACTAATTTAGTTTTTCAGATTAACCCTTTGGATTTGACTAAACAGCTAACTGGTTAAAAAAAGGCTAAGCATTAGTGCACTTCTGTGAGATCAGAGTATTGGATACTGAAAGTCAGGCTGGTTACTGCTCTATGGCCAGAGGGAAAGGAGAGGAGAGCACCTAGACACTGCTAGGAGTCTGACTGCTGCATGCAATTACTGGCTCTCAACTAAAAGAAAAAAGGATACTTGCCCCAAACAAGGCAGAGAACCAGTCTCTTTATTTTAAGCCCAATAAACTACGCCATTCTGAAGGCAGTTTTTAAGTTGTGGAAAGTGCTTACGTCCAATGTTCTCTTAGCATCAAAGCTTCTACTTAGCCACACAGGCTTAATGCACTTCTTTGCGACAAAGATGGGTGACACGCATTAACTTCCGTTTTCTAATTACTTTTTCACAAGACAAAGCAAAACAATGTATGAGAATGACTGTTCAAATCACAACCCAAAAAACTGTGCTAGGGCTGTAAGTCAGTGATACAATGCCAGCCTAGCAGAGGCAGGGCCTGCATTTGATCTCCAGCATTGCAAAAAGCATCCCCACAAAACAGTCATCGGTGGATAATAAAGCAGACTAAGAACACAGCTAAGCCAAGATCGCGTAGGAACCATGTTCTGGAGAACCTAGTTAAAGGGTTGGTGGCTCACAAATACATCAGGTGAAACAACTCAGAGGAAACTTCAACCACTGATAATTACAAAAATAAACATATTGCCAGGCGGGCTGGTGGGACATAACAGTTCAGAGTAATTCAATTCACTAGAACATAGATGATAGCTATGGAACAGCTTTAAACTTTTATTTTTAAAAGTTTTCAGGAAAGAATCCTTCTAAACTGTATTTCCCAAATAAGAACATTTTACAGCCCTGGCTTATTTCTTTACTATTACCTACAGCTATCTATTCTGAACTATTTGAGACTAAGTTATAGATACATGGGAACCTCCATATTTAAATAATTCAGTATGTTTTTCTCTAAAAACATACATCTAGAGGTCAGAGAACCAGCTGGAGCGGTTCTCTCCTCCCACCATGTGGTCCTTGGGAATGAATACAGGTTGGCGGGCCTGTGCTACCAGATGCCTCTATCCACTGAGCCCTCTCGCTTGCCCTACTGCACATCTTCTAAAACAAGGCGATGAGCCATGAATATTAAAATGTTATGTGGTCATATGTCCAGTATCTCCCTGTTAGCAGTGTCCACTGAAACGTCAGTTCTTCCGCTAATGGAATCTCTAGAGAGCTGCTGTTCCCAACTAATGGGGAGTTAGTTAAGTAAGCCTGCTATCGGGCTGGAAGTCTTGGTGTCACCACCTCCCGGACACTCTAGACAGCTTCCAGGCTTTACGTCTCTGGGCAGCGCTCTATGCACAGCAACGCCCTTACCTTCAAATCGCTCTGAGGGTGCCGCACTGTCAGCCTGAGGGGCCACGCCATGTTCTTTTTTAAACTTATCAAATGCCTTTTTGTTAATGTCATCTTTTTGGTGAGGGTCTGAGAAATGAAAAATAAACAAACAAAAAAAACCCAACAAAACATTAAAAGATCAACCTAGTGTTTATTTCTTTAAATTACTTTTAAAAAGGTATTCAAGATAAACAAACTGATTTCTCAAAACCAACTTACCAAGTTTTTGGAGGCTTTTAGCTTTACCAATAACATCTTTGGCAGTTCTTTTGACACCAGAAGAAGAATGTATGTTCATATAATTAGCAATGACTTCCCATCTAGAGAAACCAGTATGTAAGTTTACTAAGGAAAAATAAGATAAAACAAAACCTATCACACATTTGCTGTAAGTCAGTGCTATGACCTGAAGCTCTAAGACCTGAAGAGGGCGCTCTAAACTAGCGATGCTGTTCGTCTCCACTGCTCATATCGCCTTATCTGGTTCCAGTCAACCATCTGTGATCTCACTTAAATTCAGCCCAGTAGAAATAACATTTGGGGGCTCAGCAGTTAAGAGCACTGATTGCTCTTCCAGAGGTCCTGAGTTCAATTCCCAGTAACCACATGGTGGCTCCTAACCCTCTGTAATGGGATCTTGTACCCTCTCCTGGCGTGTCTGAGGACAGTGACAGTGTACCCACATACATAAGATTAAATATATATATATATATATATGCACCGCTGGTTTAGCATACCCTTGCAAAGGAGAAATCAATCTAGAAACGAGTCTCAGTTTACTCACACAGAACGAGTGAGTCCAGATTTCTACAGCTGGAGTATGAATCCTAGCCTTTGAGATGAGCTCTGGTTTGAGGTAAAAAAGCAAGAGGAAGGCTGCAAAGGGGAAACCACACCACACACTCTAGCCCCTGCTGCAAGGCGCGGCGGAAGAGGCCAAGGAAGCAGCTCACACCCCAGCTGCATACCGCCCAGTTTCCTGGACTGTGGTGCACCTGGCTGTACGTCTGGAGAGATGGAGGTCAGAATGCACCTAGTGCTCACATTTCCCACTGTGCTGGAGCTTAGTGAACGAAAGGCGGTCTGTCTACACCCAAGCTTATCCCTATCTGTTTCTGTTAAGCTGCTACTTGGATATCCTGTTATCTCCTGGCCCCACGGCACACTGGAAATTTCCACAAAAGCAAGTACCTGGAGTTTGTCCCAGCGGGGAAGAGATTGACAGCCTTAATTAATAATTGCAGATCATCTTCTGACCAGTTCTTACTGCCACTCCCACTTCCGCCGGTTGACTTCTCTGCATTCTTAGATGCTTGCCGCATCCGGGCATCAGCTTCCTCCTTCTCTTTCCTCATCAGCTCATTGACTTCTTCTATCTACACAAACACAGAGGGCAGAGTCTCAGAAAGCACTCTGTGACCTCACCACCTCTGACTGCGGTGCCGTGGTCCTCAATTTAATGCCAACCGCATTCCAACCCTACACTCTATAGGCAAAACTCAAGCCAGGCATTGGCCTTTACCGAGCTTCTCCTCACTGCACAGGTTAAAGGACGAAAAGACACCACTGCAGCTGAAAGCCCTCGGTTTCACTGGCAAGGTGACTGGGTCTGGTTATTCACACACGAGCTCCCTTAAACCTCCCAAGTTCTTTCTCTGTGGAAATGCAGGCATGCAGGGAGGTTGTCTGTCTCTCTGTCTGTCTGTTTTGGAGTTCTGTGCTTTACAATGTTCTCCTCCTTACCTTCAAATCTGTACCCACAAATCTTTATGTGACTTAGAGCTCCTCTAGGCTGCTGCCTCTGAGTCACCTGTGACTTATTCCCCTTTCAGTCCCTCAGAACCATCAAGTCCCTATAATTCTAACTCCGACGCATTTTCCTGATTCTTGTCTTTCTTACAGAAAAATCAGTTATGTTTTAATCTGTCTTACGATTGTTCGCCAATAGCACATTAGTGCAGCACTGAACCTCCTGCTGACAGAGAGGCCTTGTGGGATGGAAACTGGTCACCTAAGTATTTAAAACTCAGTTAATAGTTCGAGTCCTTTCTCAACCGTCATTTTAACAGTGTCTCTCTCCAAAGCTGGTCCAAAGCTTGCACTGAGTCTTCCCTTACCACTCAGACGTAGACGTACTCTTAGCGCTTGTTGCATGCCCGTGCATCCTTTGTGCCGCAGGGTCTTTCTTTTGACATAACTGTTCTGTCAATTTCTTTGTGACAATGATAGCACTGGGTATTCCCCAAAAGCACCCATACAGACTACTACAAATGCACAGCCCTATATAATAGGACAATCAGGTTTTATTTATTAGTAAGTTTATTTATTATTATTGAACTGAATTCAATTTCTGGGCCTGCTTAATTACTTAAAATAAAAGGTGTAGATTAGAGAGAACAAAGATCTTTTTTGTTTATAAATATTATCCTATGAAATACTCTGGGGATAATCAAAATTTTACCCAATGCTTAAAAAAAATCCTATGATTAATGTGCTAAAGACTATAAACTAAGCACTACATAAAGGAAAAATGTATAATTCCAGAACTCAGGAGGCAGAGGCAGGCGGATCTCCAAGTCTGAATAAATTGGACACAGATTACTATTTTATATAGTTTAAATTCTGTGCAAATAAAACATTCCCATGGCTAAACAATCATGCTGTATCCACACAATGAAATACAAAGCACTGGCCGGGCAGTGGTGGTACAGCCTTTAATCCCAGCACTTGGGAGGCAGAAGCAGGAGAATCTCTGAGTTCAAGGCCAGCCTGGTCTACAGATTGAGTTCCAGGACAGCCAGGACTATACAGAGAATCCCTGTCTTGAAAATCCAACCAACCAAACAGAAAAATGCTGGCATTTTAAATTTAAATCAGCAAAGCACTTAATATAAACAATACAAACAAAATATAGTGAGAAATACACACCTACACAAAATCCAATACTCTATGCCTTTTGTAACACATGTATCAAGTGAAGAAATAGGTAAAATAATTAAATGGCAGATATAAGCAGAAGTGGTCTATCATGTTACCTGTTTTTCAAGTGCAGCTTTTCCCACTTCTCTCGTAGATGATGCCAGTATTTCATTCAAGCACTGTAGGCTACAGAAGAGAGAGTGAGCTGGGAACGTAGTTCCCTGACACAGCCTTTACCTAGCAGGCCAAAGCCATTTTCATCTCTCTCTCTCTCTCTCTCTCTCTCTCACACACACACACACACACACACACACACACACAGAAAACCGTGGGATGGGGGTAAGGCGTGGGTGAAATGTCTGTTAGGAGCAGTCCCTCAGAATACCTTGCTAGTTCAAGCCGATCACAGAGTTTTTCCACCTCTTCCATCATTTTAACCCGGTCTGCCTCATTGTCCGAGAAGTGATTCCAGTTCTAGAAGTACAAGTGTGAATGATTCACCTTCCCTCATTACAAACATCCAAGGACACCATCAACTCAAGCACAAAGCACATTCTTCCCCAGAGCTTGTGGATAGGAACGCACACACTATCTTTGTGTGCACACCAGCTGTATTCTCAGGGGTCTGTCTGATCAGCAAGCGATGACAGGCGTTATACAATGTCAGTGTGGAGCAAATCAGAGGAGAGTGCAGAATACCCATGGATGCTTTAACTCCCAGCAATTACTCAGGCACTTCAGGATCCACCCCTAGCTGTCTGCTGCCTGGCTGTCCAGATGTGCTGAGTAGGAAATCTGCTGTGTGAAAACTTAAATGTGAAAAACTTAGAGAGGTGTATAGTCTGATTAACTGAAGACTATACTCATAGTATAACAGCTTAATGAAAGTGAATGGACGACGAGTTAGCTGGAAAACCCTTCCCAGCCAGTGAGTTGCTTCCATAGTCACGTCTTCCATTTCTTACTTCTTGCTTCTTTTAACCTGTGGAACATGGTTCTTAATCAAGTCCCAAGGCTGCTTTGATGGTGGACACCCAGGCTTCCACAGCACCACTATAATGCTTTTCCTATCTGTCAGGTCACTCCTCGGGCTTCTCTCTGAGCAGCCTAGTTCCTCACTTGCTGTTTTCTAGGGTCCCCCCTCCCCCAGTCTCCACATCCCACGATAATCTCATCTACTTGCATGGTTTCTGTGCTATCAAGATGTTGCCAAGTCTGCTGTGATCCTGCTTGTAAAAATTCTACACTTGCACAGGCCAGAGTCCATCGCAGTCCATCTAAGAAGCTCAACATGACACACACCAGACCCATCCCTTTCCCTCAGCCCTTCCTTGTTCTTGTCTTCCATATCAGTAAGTCACTTCTCCTAGTAGTCCATGCAGAAAACCAAGGCACACGAAAAGTTCACTCCTCTAAACCCATCACACAACCCAGGCCAACAGGCAGTAGCCTGTCCTGCGTTAGACAGACCTCAGCACATCGGTGTCCATCCCCACCCTATCCCCATCCCATCCCCATCCCATCCCCACCCTCTCCCCCCCATCCCCATCCCATCCCTATCCCATCCCCATCCCCACCCCACCCCCATCCCATCCCATCCCCACCCATCCCCATCCCATCCCCATCTCCACCCCACCCCCATCCCCATCATACCTACAGTACCCTCGTCAGGCCACAATACTCTCTAACCTGCATTGTGACAATGGGTTCTAACTACTCTTTCTGGCTCTTGTATTCTGAGCCTCTGAGCAAAACTGAGTCAGGATCAGACTTCAGTCTTTGGCAGACTTCAGCCTTCGGCGAGACCCATGATACTGCGTCTCCCTGAGCCTCACTCATCTGCATTCTCTGGATATGCCTCCCCCCCCCCCCCCCCCCGCTCCTAATCTCTAGGCACAGGGAAATCCTACTGGAGACAGAAGGCCTTCCTTGCCTACTGCCTTGCTGGACTTGTCATATCCTCCATCCTCATCTTGAAGTGTGGGTGCCTGCTCACTTGTCATTACTGGTCAGAGGGTCCCTTGAGGGCAAGGAATGTTAATTAAAACTGCCTGGGCTACGAGACATACTGGTCTGGCCACCTGGTGAGTGAACAAATCAGCTCCTGCTGGTTAACAGCAATAATACAGGAACCAAGACTAGAACGTCTACTCTAACTTATGCGTCCTGAGTAGACTAGAACGTCTACTAACTTATGAGTCCTGAGTAGACTAGAACGTCTACTCTAACTTATGAGTTCCTGAGTAGACTAGAACGTCTACTCTAACTTATGAGTCCTGAGTAGACTAGAACGTCTACTCTAACTTATGAGTCCTGAGTAGACTAGAACGTCTACTCTAACTTATGAGTCCTGAGTAGACTAGAACGTCTACTCTAACTTATGAGTTCCTGAGTAGCCTTTAAAGAAAAGATCACATCCGCATCCCATGCTGATCTGCAGTAAGTGCAGTCCAAGCCGTGGACCGCCATCTTAGGGAGTTCAGCTGTGCCCTATCATAAAAGCATTATCCCTGCTGGGCTTGTCAACTTCTTCAGAGGGTTGGGAGGGTCACAGGAGTCTCCCAGAGCACCCACCCACTCCCTAACACCTGCTGTCTGTAACTGAATGGAGCCTCAGGGAGGGTCTACGGCAAAGCCCTCATTCCTGTTGGGTAAAGGCCTGTTAGGAGAGAAGTGCCCAGAATGGGGAGGGGGGTGGGATAGGGGGCTAATGAACAGGAAACCGGAAATCCACCGGAGAGAAGTGCCCACACGCCTTTAAGTAACCCCTCACCTATGATAAATCATTGGCTCCACAGAGTGAACCTTGGTGAATTGTACCTCAGTTTGTTGTTGGGACCTTAGGAGGAGGGGCAGAAGGGCTCACCCCTCCCCAAGGAATTTGAGCAAAAGCTTACTGCCAAGTACTGCCTGCAGGTTGTCTCACTGGCTGCCTTAGCTTCGAGATTAGGTTGTTACCTCAGCTACAGGTACAGAGGAGGTAAGAGAGCACCAAGGAATTGAGGTTACCTCCGTAGGGCCCCATAGCTACAGTTCAAGCCAGGCTAGGCTCCACGAGATGCTCAGTCAGGCTGCTGGAAAAGCTCAGTAGTTAAACACTTGCCCCAGCCGACTGCTAAATTCAATTCCCAACTGTGAGGAGAGAACTGACTCCCACAAGCTGTCAGCTGATGTCCACACAGCACATCGAGTGTGTGCCCACACACACGCATGCACAAAGAAAAAATGTAATAAAAAGAGACTCTACCTCAAAAAACAAAACAAAACCACAATAAAACCAGAGCAAACCCCCAGATAATGCATTTCAAGATCTATGTGCATGTGTGTTTGTGCATGGTGAAGAGGAAGCATCTTCACGGTTCACCATGAGTGCTCCTGCGAGCAGCTGCCCGCAGTACAGCCTACCTTGCATGAGTTACGAAGTTTCTGCCTTTCCTTTTTAATGGCTTTTTTCTGGATCTCCTTTTCTTTCTTGGCCAACAATGCTTGCTGTCTAACTTCTTCCTCTTCTTTCTCTTTAGCCAACCGAACAGCTTCTAACTCAGCTTGTCTTTGCTTTAAAAAGATGAGCAAAATCAGTATTTAATAAGGAAACTAGGCTTCTAAATGCATTATGATCTTATTTAAATGAGTTTAGAAACACGATGACATCAACTTAGTGAGGAATTAAAGTTAAAGAGAGCTGACAAAATTCTAGAAATTATAAAATTTTATTATTAGAAAATATAAAACAGACAGTTAAAAAAATAAAACAAACAAAGGCTAGAGAGACGGCTCAGCAGTTGAGAGCACACTGGAGTTTGGTTCCCAGTACCCAGGGCCTCGATTCCCATCTCCAGGGCATCTAATCCCTTCTTCATCATGAGTACACATGTAGCCATGAGTACACATGTAGCCATGAGTACACATGTAGCATGTACTAACTAGCACAGACACTCCCACATACACACAAGTTAAAATAAAAATAAATCTGGCGGGGTTGGGGATTTAGCTCAGTGGTAGAGCGCTTGCCTAGAAAGCACAAGGCCCTGGGTTTGGTCCTTAGCTCCGGGAAAAAAAAAAAAAAGAATAAATAAATCTGGCTAAAAATAATTAAGTCTGGGTATAGTAGGGCACAACTTTAATTCAAGTATTCTGGAGGCAGAGGCAGAGGCTGAGGCAGGCAGATCTTGGAGTTCAAGGCAGCCTGGTCTACATAGCAAGTTCCAGAGCAGCCAAGGCTGTATACTTGAGATCCTCAGATAAAAGAAAACTTAAAAAGCCATCACTCAGAGTGGCACTCAGTATTGTTTCTAATCATTCCACCACCGGGGCCTGAAGCCACTGGCATCCCACACCCGTCTGAAGCCACCACAGCATTGCCCTGACTCGCTCGGCCTTACCTTTTCTTTGGCTTCCTGTTCCTTCCTCCTGGCTTCTGCTTTTGCTCTCTTTTCTGCTTCCTTCTTGGCCTTTCCTTCTTCCTTAAACTTTTTTATCCTTGGGTCACAACTGTAAGCATTATCTACCCAAAAATAAGTTAGTCTTGTCAACGTCTAACATCCCGAGAAGTTAAAACAAAGCCCATAAAGTGTGCTCACCAACTAAAGTTCTTATTCTGTTCATCTCTTCCTTCTTCCTTTGTGCCCTCGTTGCTCTGTTCTGCTTTTCAATCCATTTCCTCTCATCACGACTGGAAGACGCAAAACACTGATGTCAAACGAGGACTACAGGTGAACGCCTTAAGAGACTAAGCCACTATAACTCATTCCTAGTATTTAAAGGATGGCTTTATTTAGTATTAATTTTGATTATTTTTCCTGATATTTATGTCAAAAGACTTTCCCTACATAGTAATAAAAAACTAGAACTAGCTTCAGCAACCAAGAGAAGAGTCTACGGAGCTGAACTATTCTGACACTATTTTTCCTTGACAGTTACTTAGGTGTGTTCTAGCCTTTAGCCCCCGTAGACTCATATATTAGGAGAGCAGGCTCAGAGATTGAAGCATCGCTGTTCTTCCAGAGGACCTGACAGGTGCCCAGCGCTTACAGCTGCAACTCAGAGCCCTACAAGTCTAGCTCCAGTGGAATGCAATGTTCTTTTCTGGCCTCTTGAGGCACAGGCAGGCATGCGGTGTATGTAGGTACATGAAGGCACCCATAAATATACATCAAAGGAATAAGCCCGGCCTACTGCCAAAATGTGCTTATTAGTAATAACGTGGCCATGATTCAGTTATGGGTGACCAATCACCCACTTTGGATTTGAGGTCCACTCCGAAGGACAGAATTCAAGCCTGATAATGTAAACTTGGTCAAAACCTCAGGAATGGAAAGGTTATAGGCCTCCGTGGGGAATCGACTAGTGCTGCTTTGCTAAATGAAGTGCTGTCAGGTTTCCCTTCTAGGCATTTATCCGCAGGCTGGTGCAGCTTCCCCTGTTTACCGTAGGAAGTGGTTGATGCAGACTCCTTGTCAATGCACTCAGAGTAACTGATAGGAGCAGCTATAGCAGGGCCCTCGCTCCCTGACACCCAAGGGTTCAGGACATCATAGAATGAATGGGAAGAAGACAGACTGGGGCAGCTGCAGGATGTGGAGGGGTCTGTGGAGTGTCTTCTGAACATGCTGGGGCCCTGCAGTCATGAATGCACAGAAGCTGTGGCTCCTGCACAAGATTAAGCCTGCCAACCGCCCTCATGGACGGAGGAGGAAAGCCTGAGGGGCTGCCCCTAACCGAGGGGCTACCGGCAGTTAAAGGTTGCTCATGATCCAGCAAGTAACTCCACATGGCACATGCTCGCTACAAACAAAAGGACAGGAAAGGAGGAACAAAGAGCACATGGGGCGGGAGGGTTTCCAGAGGAGGGGGCAGAGACGAGAAGATGAACATGAACAAAACACATCCACATGTATGTGCAACTGTCAGGGAATAGACACGGTTTAAAAGGACAGAGTGGCAAGATGGTGCCAGTGCTTGCCTTCAGGCCCGAGGGATGAATCTGACCCCTGGGTGCAGAGGTAGGAGAGAACTCATCCCCACACCCAGGCAAGGACAAATCTGTGTCCCCCACAGTAAATAAATAGCACAACATGAAGTGGCTGTGATGCAGCTTACTCTCCTACCTCATACAGGGTCTTAAAACCAACCTCTAACACGCATGTGCACAACTTCTTTCCTTTTTTTTTTTGTTCTTTTTTTTGGAGCTGGGGACCGAACCCAGGGCCTTGGGCTTCCTAGGCAAGCGCTCTACCACTGAGCTAAATCCCCAACCCCACAACTTCTTTCTTAAAGAAAATCTGGATGTGTGGCTCAGTGGTAACAACCGCCAAATGTAGACGAGGCTTTGGATTTGGGTCTCTGCTCCACTGTGTGTGTGTGTGTGTGTGTGTGTGTGTGTGTGTGTGTGTGTGTTCGCTCCTCTATGACAACTTATATACATACCATTCTGCTTTTTCTTTTTCTTCTTCATCTAAGTAAGAAAATTCTCTCCAAGAATCAAAATTATACCTAATATAGACAAAAAAGAAATCAAGAAAGAATTGGAGAAATAAATCTTTGTAAGATTACATTAGATACTATTACTTTTCAAAGCAGTGGCAAGCAGATCAAATGTCTAAGGCCTCCCTCCCTGTTGCTATGAGACTAACTTTATGCTCAATGCCAACACGACTGTGAAGCCAGCACTGCCTTGTCCACCGTGAAGTGTAAAACATCACTCCTAGGTCAAAACTGCAGCTCCCGCTGCCTCTTCTGTCTCAGTTCTCACTGCCTACAGTTTGTTCTGAGATGTCTCCTGTCTTCACGCTAACTACTGTGATACAGCAGTCTTAGTTGATGCTTATTTTATTTCTGCTCTGTCATATGACTGTAAAAGCTACTCCAATGGACAAAACAAACTAGTTTTATCTAGAATGGCTTTGTTTCTGTATTTATTAGCAGATAATGAAAAGATATACAACGAGGCTGGTTAAGAGCACTGCTGCTCTCCCAAAGGACACCAGTTCAATTCCTAGCACCCACATGGCAGCTCACAACCAGTGCCCCCTTCTGGCTTCCACAGGCACCATGTGTGCAGACACGCGTGCAGATAGAACACCCATACACATGGTGAATCAGAGGTAGAAGTACTATCTACTTCAGGAGCTCAGCTTTTCCCTCCTCTCACTATGTAGTCCTGTCTGGACTCAAATTCATGGAGATGGGCCTTCAGAGGCTACAGCCATGAATCATCAGACCTGGTCCAAGAACTCAATGAGGTAGGATTGTCAGTCCAAGCCTTTAATCCAAGTTCAGAGGCAGATGGATCTCTGTGAGTTTGAGTCCAGCCAAGTTTATACCAATTACACCCCCACCCTCAAAAAAGAAAAAGCTGGGTATGGTGGTGCCCAAGGCCAGCCTGTTCTACAAAGTGAGTCCTGCACAGCCAGAGCTAATATACAGAGAAACACTGTCTTGAAAAAAAAAAAAGAAAAGAAAAAAAGATGGCCCAATGAAAGGCCATGTTAGTTCCCAGTTTCTATTATTCACTGCAATCAGGCCCTTGTTATCTAGACCTCATTAATACATTAATAGAAAGCAGACTGAGAAATCATAGAAGGCAGATACAGAAGATACAGAGCATTGCAGGAGAATCTTTATTCACTTCATACGCTTACTAAAAGTTCTGCTCTTCCAGTGTGACTGATGAACAATCAAGGACGTATGAACATCCTTAACAATGACGTCAGCATGTACGTACCAGAAGGAATAAAATGCATCTACATCTTCAAATGATGAGTTCATATCACCAAGTTTGGGAACATTTTTCTTATTTGACCATCTGAAATATTAAGACAAAAATTTGACTCAAATGAGATTTTGAATAGGAGCTCAACCTACAACCAGTTCTTTAAAAACAGCAGCTTTTCCTGATTAACCCCTTCCAACCTGCACCCTTTGCAATTCTCTGAAGTGGTGTGTTAGGCAATGCACGAGAGGGCAGGCTGGGGACAGTGAAACACGACCCGACCATCTCCACTCCATGTAGGACAGGGGTGTAGCCGCTGCCAGGCAGGCTAACTAGGAAAAAGGGCTACTAGGCTTCCAAAGCTCACTCACTGCCGCCCCTTAGAAATGCAGCACAGAAGTAACCTGCAGGGCAGCACGGTCCACAGCGCAGAGGGATTTGCACCTGTTACTCTTTATTTCTGAAAAGGACTAGGAGATGAGGTGACTACACTGTCTTAGTCTGCTAAAGAGCACAGACTCCCACATTGTCTACACCACCCTCAGTGAGAGCGGCCAGTCAGACCGCACCACATCACTAACCAGAGCAGTCTCTCGGAGCACCAGGGTGTGAACAGTAAAGCAAGCCCAGAACTCTAGGACCCGGCACCTCAGGCATTGCTCAGACTCGCCCTGTGACTCCTTGTGCAGTTACGGTAGGCGGAGATTCTGCTCGTGTAGACGGGGGATCAGGAACACAGAAGACAGTAACACCGCACACTATTTAAAACTCACTCTAGTGTAGGAAGTATGTACTGACCCTCACGATGTGGTAACTGACCCTTCCTCAGAGAAGCCTTATGGAAAAAGATGCCTAACAACAAAGGGGTGGGGGCTGCAGATGCAGCTTAGTGTGGAGCAGGTGTGCAGCATGCAGCACTGCCCAGGGTTTGACCCACATCAAAAGCTTCCCTCAACTGCCAACACCGACTCGGTGCAGTTACGGGTAGAGGGGACACAGAGGGGACACGCTGTCATCCAAACATCCGCATTAGCGTGTTACCACAGGCGAAGTGTCACGGCAGACAGAGTGCTCTTTATTAGGGCTCAGTACTGCAGAGAAGAAAGGAGTGCAAGCTACTGATGGAGGAACAATAGAAACCCAGAGGACAAGGCAGCCGCTGACATTAGGATCAAAGGGACGGCGTGGGGTTGCTTTAACTCACCTGGAATTCCTTTCAAACACTGGAGAAAACACTTGGAAAAAATTCTCCTTTGCTTCACTTTTAGAAGGAACTGAGTTGTCAAAAGTAGGATCTACACTGTTAAATGCCCGCCTTTTCACTGGATCAGACAACATTTCATAAGCTGAGAAAAAAGGAACATGGAAATATAATGTTATAGGTAAGGACACACAGAAATAGTAGTTACTGCACTGATGTGCAAATGGGGTCATAGCTATACTATCTAAACAGCTGTAAGTAACTGTGTGATTTACTATTATATAACCAACAATTATTTTTTGCAATGCGGGGGCTGTACACTGACATATGTACACTTACAGGTGCCAAGCAAGTGGCCGGCCCTGAGCATCAGCTCCATCCCAACCCATTTTTTAAAAACAATTTTTAATTTATTTATTTCATGTATGTGAGTACACTGTCACTGTCTTCAGACACACCAGAAAAGAGCATCGGATCCCATTACAGAGGGTTGTGAGCCACCATGTGGTTGCTGGGAATTGAACTCAGGACCTCTGGAAGAACAGTCAGTGCTCTTTTTTTTTTTTTTTTCCTGAGCTGGGGACCGAACCCAGGGCCTTGCGCTTGCTAGGCAAGCGCTCTACCACACAGTCAGTGCTCTTAACCGCTGAGCCATCTCTCCAGTCCCCCGTCTCAACCCATTTATAATTAGTAAAACCTCCGAGCAAATGGACCATGATTTAAAAATGTCAAGAGCTTAGAATCTGTAACACCATATAGAACACCCGTCCCAGGCCTGACAGCACAGGCCTTCAGTCCCAGGAAGGCAGAGGTACATGGGCCTGCCTGGACTTTAAGGATGGCTGGACAGTTTGGTGGGACCCGCCTTCTTCAGAAAGGGCAGGCGTCTGGAAGGGGGAGCTGGGCTGTAGTTCAGAGGAAGGGTGGTTTCATACCTAGCACTGCAAACACTCCAATATTTATTTATACAAGCATAGGTATATGTGTATATATAAATGTTTTTATATGATCAGCTACAGGTAATCAGGGTTAAGAATCACCTGGGAGTTAGTCTTACCTTAAAACAAAACCGAACCTGTCTCCTGGGGATGCTAATAAAATGCAGACTGTAACCAGTAAATCTGGGAGAGGCCTGAGATTCTTCATTCCTAACGGACTGTTGTTTGTGGATGTTAAAAGTCAAGGCAACCTTACTGTAGTGAGGTTCTGCAGAAACTACTAGAAATAGCATGATGCAACCAAAATGTTTTAACGTGTTATAATATATACGGCATGCACAGGAACTCAAGCCCTGCAAGCCACAGGTACTGCTCTTGGAAACTGCGTGAGAGGTATTGTCTTACCTTTCGTTATACAAGTGAAGTAGTCGTTGTCCCCTTCTTTGATGGGTTCCCCAGCCGCTTTCCGCTTGTCTGGGTGATGTTTCAAGACCATTGTTTTGTCTGCAGGGTCAGTCAGATATCACGGGTCTGAGTGGTAACTTTTTAGTGACTTGAAATTTTTCTTATTCAATTTTAAGTCATTTTTTATTGACATTTTCAAATCCATCACACATCATAATCGCAACTAAAAGAGCAGCCTATAGTTTATCCTTTCCTGTTTCCCTCCTCCTAATCTCCCTGTCCCACTTCCTTCCTCTACTCCACTTAGTGACGCCTCTAAGACAATAAAATTGAGCATCTCTACTCACCCACTAGTTTTAAACTATACATTACATTAAGGCAGGGAGCCTGCTTAGCATGCAACTCTGGTGTTTTGTTTTTTTGTTTTTCATGTGCCCTAGGCATGAAACAGCTTTGGCCACCAAGCCAGGCATCAAGCTAGGATGAGCAAAGGCCTCCTGCCATGTGCTCTGCCCCTGACTGATGTAAGAACAACACCACAACCTAGGTGTCTCTCTGCCCACTGCCAGGGGGTGCAACTCTCGTTTTAAAACTATATACTACATTAAGGCGATGAACTTGCTTAGGATGCAACTCTAGTTGTCAACCTTTTAAGCTTTAGAGTAATGATTCTACTTTCAAAAAGTGAATCCATTAATACAACTTTCATCTCTGTCCAGGCCCAAAAGATAACATATATTTCCAAAGTAACTAACTGTTCTCTTTAGGTTTCTTAAATCTTATCGGTTTCATTCAACTGGGATGAAATTTTCAGCAGTAAATGCTATTCCTCAGATTTTAGGTACACAGTTCAGTGTCCAGACAGGTGTAGCCTGTCAATATAATGTAGCCATGACAATACCCAGAAGACAGAGAGGCCAGCTGCTCACTTCCTTCCTGGGACTCCTTTCTTGGGCAGCTCCCATCTGTCCCCTACTCAACTGGGCAACATCTTCTAATTATGTCCCCATGGGCTGCTTTTGTGTGTTTTGGAAACACACGCACACGCACAAGCACGCACGCACGCACACTAGCAGGTCTCTATGCCTGGTTTCTTTCACTCAGTACTGTGGTTTGAGACTCACATCCTCAGGCGAGTCTTGGTCATCTGATCTTGCTCTTATTGCCGGGCATATTCAACTGTACCAGATGACACTACCTTGTGTATTTATTCCCCTGCTAGTGAACATTTGAGCGGGTTCCCACGTGTGTACAATTTGATAACACTATTGGGAATATTCCTCTAGAAATCTTCTTTTGGGCACATCAAATCTGGCTATTTCTATATATTCTACAAGGGCTCAGCACTGTGAGATGCCTTCATTTCCTGATGGCTGAGACTCTCAGCTTGGACACAGTAGCCACTGCTTCACCTATGAAGAGGCATCTCCCTAGTTCAAGTAGGTAAGCATTAACTATTATTAGGAAGGTCACAGAAATGCTCTAGAAACCCATGAACTGACCTGGATCACTCGGTCTCACACTGCAGAGCACCAGTCACGACCACTGCCATTCAGCCAGTGAAAACTTTGACTTCTCTCTCCCCTGCTCCGCTAGCCTGGCCAGCAGAGAGATTCCGTGCAGCATAGCTAACGCATGCTGCTCTCTGAAATACGTGCTCGTCAGTAAAATCTAAGTGGCGTGCTACACTCACCGTCTTGAGACACAAACACTACCAGGTGTGCAGGCATACACCTGCAGTCACAGCACCCGGAAAGCAGGAAGGCCACAAACAAAGGCCATCGTGGCCTGCACAGTGAAATACCTAACGTATAAGCAAAACGGGGTGGGAGATGGCTCAGCAGCTGACGGCACACCGACTTTTGCAAAGGACTCAAGTTTTAGCACCCACACTGGACAGCTTAGACCTTCCTGTAACTCTCTCTGCAGGGATCTGATACCCTCTCTGCCCTCTGAGGATGCCCACATTCATGTGCACACACCCACACATACACAATGTCGCATTTCTCAAAACTAAAATCTTTTTAGGAAGCAAATCTAAATGAGACATAATTTTTTAATCTAACCAGAACATGGTGATGTAGACCTAACCCTCTGCAACCCCAGCTCTTGGAAGGCAGACACTAGTCTAAGGTCTGAGACAGCAAGATTCTCTCTCTCACCTGAAAGAAATCCTCAAAAATTAAATACATACATACATACATACATACATACATACATACATACATACATACCCAGACATGAAGCTCAGTGGCAGAGAGCTGGTCAGGACTCAGGGCCTCAGGTTTGACTCCCAGCACCACCCAAACCCAAGTCAAATACACAAAACCAGTTTTCTTGATGGGCAATTACTCTACAGGGGTTGTCTTTTCTTCTTTCTCTGCACCTGAACTCTGAGAACCCTCAAGGTCCCCACTACCATCCCTTTCTCAGGCAGGGTCTCACGTACTTAGACTGCTGCACTCTGGGTTTGGGTTACAGCTCCCACATCAAACGTTCAGCTGCTTCAAAATGAGTACTTACGAGCTGCTTTGATCTGTCTCTGTGTGGCTTTGTATCTGACGTGGCCAAGTCCAAGAACTGCATAATGATCTTGATTCTGATAAACACACAATAGGGAGTTAGAGCACACCCAACCCTCTGTGTTTGCTATCACTATTTTCCAAAGGGAGGCTGCGGCCATGGAGCAGCTGCTTAGCATGAAATGAGCCCCTGAGTCCAAACAAAAACCCTTAGCACCATCCAGTGTGGTTCTGTACAAATGGCTCTGCATGGCTGAGTGGGCGAGTGGGCTGGAGTGTACCCTAAGTTCCAGCACTTGGGAGGCAGAGGCCCGCAGAGGCCCGCAGAGGCCCACCGAGTATTTCTGTGAGTTCAAGGCTACCTTAGTTTACAGATCCAAGTTCCAGGACAGCCAGGGCTACACAGAGAAACCCCATCTCAAAAAACAAACCAAACCAAAACCAACCAACCAACAAGAATGGCTCGTCAGTCGTGAGTTAGGGAGCTGCGGATGACAATGCAGCCTTCCTGGTGTTTTAGGCACAGAAGCATAGAGAAGGCTCTGACATTTTCTAAGATTAAACAACAAAAACAAGCAAGTGGAAGAACCTGGAACACCTAGCGTCTTCTGAACATGCCCGACTGAAGAATCGCTTTCTTTATTTCCTATATTTTATACCCTTCCCTCCTTAAGTCAGATTCACCCTGCATAATCCAGAACCTGGTGAGGATGGTAACAGAGCCGGCTGGGCCAGCGGACCCTGAGAACACACTGAGGACACGGCCCCGGGGAGCACAGGGAGTAAGCTGGGTGGGAATTTTGAGACATGGAGGACGCAGCTTCTTTGGAGACACAGTTCTTGCTTTCCTTTCTGCTCTGGTCACCATCCTAGTGAATTCATCACCAAGGAGGCAACAGTGGCAGTAAGGCCGCATTAACCCAAGCTGTCACGGTGTCTTGGAGAAAGAGCCAGCTACTACATGAAGAGGGGGTGAAGGCATGTAGCATGAAGAACAATCAAGTAGCCCATGGCGGGCGGTGCTACCCACGACCCTATCGATGGTCCTAGATGGTGTAAGAAATCAGGCTGAGCAAGCCAGGAGGAGCAAGCCGGTAAGCAGCATTCTCCATGGTTCCGGCGTCATCCCCTGCCTCCAGGTCCCCGAGCTCCCGTCCTGACTTCTGTGACAGGCTGTTATATGGAATGTAGGAGGAAATCAACCCTTCCTACACATGCTGCTTTAGCTCATGGTCTTTACTTATGACAGCAATAGAAACCCCAACTGAAACAGCCCTTATCTTTCATCTCTGAAGAGTGGTCCTAAGACCATGTTTCCAGTCACTACTCCATAACTCTGCTGCTAGTCCATTTCATGAGGAATTCTCCAGACGTGTTCTCATACCATTTCAGCCATTTTCCAACCCACTCCAAAATGGTTGTGTTCTGTCCATTCCCACTGCAGATGCCGACTACTTCCTTAAGTACCACCTTCCACCCTTTTGCATTCCATCGTCTAGGGGCAACCTGGCACATTCCGCCCCTGAGTGGTCTCCCTCCTTCCTACAGCCACACTCATCACTCTTACCGGCTTCTTAGTGGTCTTCACAGATCAGGTAGGGTTCTCTTACCTCACTGCATTCTTAGTCTTCAGGGACCTCACCCAATCAGGGGATACGGGCGAGTCCTCTATCCACGCTAACAACCCCCAACCAACTCCAGTGAAAACTCCTCTGAGTCCCAAAGAGCCACAGCATCTCTGCCTAACCGCCATTCCATTACTCTTTGCTTTTCCCAAACATCAGCCTGTCGCTCCTGTTCACTGATGGCACTGCCCTCTTTTCCACTCAAGATTCTCCCATGCTTTCCACCTGATGGGCATACTCTCCCCTTCACTGGCAGCCATCTTCTGAGCCTTCGGGTCACTCTTTACAAGTCATCACCTTACTTAAAAGGTTTACCTTAATCTCAGTTGACAGACCTTTCCCATCTACTTCATAGTAGCCCCTTAGATACTCTTGTCCAGCCTGTCCAGCATGTACCAGCCATGAGCTCTGGCTTGCTGCCAGTTCTCTGGAATGCTAGCGATGGTCTGGTGATGTTGTCCTGCTCAGGAGGACAGTCTTGGCATGTGGCAGGGGCTTGCTTTATACCTGCTGAGTGAAGCCAGCGGACTGTGTAAGGAGACCCAGCCACTGTCCTCTGTTCTGAGAGTTCCCTGCCCTTCCTTCCTTCCTCCCTTCCTTCCTTCCTCCCTTCCTTCCCTCCCTCCATCTTTCTCTCTCTCTTTTTTCTTTCTCCTTCCTTCCTTCCCTCCCTCCCTCTTTCCTTCCTTCCTTCCTTTCTCCCTTCCTTCCTCCCTCCCTCCCTTCCTTCTTTCCTTCTTCCCTCCCTCCTTCCCTTCCTTCCTTCCTCCCTTCCTTCCTCCCTCCCTTCTTTCCTTCCTCCCTTCCTCCCTTCCTTCCTCCCTCCCTTCTTTCCTTCCTTCCTTCCCTCCCTCCCTCTTTCCTTCCTTCCTCCCTCCCTCCCTCCCTTCTTTCCTTCCTTCCTTCCCTCCCTCTTTCCTTCCTTCCTCCCTCCCTCCCTCCCTCCCTCCCTCCCTTCCTTCCTTCCTTCCTTCCTTCCTAAAAATCTCAACATTCACCTCAGCCTCCTGCTGAGCCTGTCTGCCCTCAAGTTACTGCCTTCTCTTGTTTTTTAAACTTGGAAAACAGTATTTCACGCCTCTGATGTCTCACTTCATCTCCTAATTACTGTACAAACCTGCAAACTCTCACAATTCCAACTCCTTGGTTAGCAATGAGGCCACTTAAACCTGCTTGCCAAATCTACCAGCTTTTTGTCCCTTTTCAGGTTACAGGCTCACACACCTTTGCATCAGTGACATTGGTAACTGCCTCTCCCTCTTGAGAATTCTCCCACCCTTAGTTTCTAGATCATAGATAGCACTTAACATTCAGTAAACCTTTGCTGAACTAGTAAGTTTTTCCCCTTCACTTTTAAAAATAGGATCTCATCTATCCCAGGCTGGCCTCACGCTCCTACCAGTCTCCTGAGAGCTGAGATTACAGGTCTACCACCATGCCTGGCTTATGGCTGCTACGAACTGAACCCACCAGGGCTTTGTGCACGCTGGGCAAGTTCTCTACCAACTGAGCCACATCTCCAGCCTCTCCCTCCTCCTTTCCTGCATCCTTCTTGTGTCCTTTACTATTCCTACATCGTAAAGACCCATCTTCCTCAACACTCAGTCCCCTTCTTTTGAAGAATGCAAGGGCTATCGGGCGCACCTCCATGCTCAGCCCATTACTGTTCAATGTCTAGCATTCACCAAGCACCAAGCTGTTACCTGCTTCATACACGGTGTCATTACTCCTCATTATAAGCCTCTGAGATGTCCACCAACGGCACCAACAAGGGAGATGAAACACTAAGATGCCGACAACTCTCCCAAGGTCCCAAGGCACCAGACGGCAGAGCCGGATTCCGGCTCAGGCACTTAAGTTCCACAGTAAACTCACACTACTCATTTGCCCATACGCATGTGCATGGCTGGCTCTGCTGGTACCACTCACTTCTCTCAGCCTCAACTGCTGTGCCAACCACTCCGGAAGACTCTTACTGAGCCACAAACCAATGTCCGACCAACTAGAAGACAGCTTTACTCATATTTCAATACAAAACCGCCTGTAAATTCCTCAGTCTGCATCCGAACCCCGGGTACCATTAGTCTTCTCTACCAAACTCCCTCCTGCCATTGTGTGCTTCCTCTTCCTCAAAACCTGGCTGCACATCTCCATCAACAGGCTTTGCCTGTGCACTAACCCTGGAGCAGAGCACTATCCATTTCCCTGTTAGGTTTGCCCCCACACTTCATTTTCCAGACTGCCAACAGAACTGCTCTTTTTCTCAAACTTCTATTAGAGACATGTATGTTTGCATGTGCGTTTGTATGTGCGTGTATGTGGAAAACCATACCAGAGGAAAACCTCAAGTGTTATTCCTCATGCAGTCAACCTTTTTTCCCTTCTTCCAGTCAGGGTTTCTCACTGGCCTGGAGCACACATTGTATCTAGACCATATACTCTTCCACCACACTGCTGGGATTACATAATGTGCTTTAGTCAGAACCCTCGGGTCCCCAAATCCTTCCTGTCTCCTTTGCTCTCCTACTAAACTCCCAGACTTTTTAAAGTGGGTCCTGGGGGCTAAACTTACACTGGCTTACAAGTACTCCAGTGACTTATCCCCCTGGGGCTAGCCTGGGAAACTCTGCTGACTTAATGTCTCCAAGTCATTAATTCATTCCTAAATATAGCATTAAGAATAGAGCATAAACAAAGTTCCATCTAGATTAGATTTTTTCTGGGCCTAATATCCACCCGCCATGTACTCTCCTTTGATCCCCCATGTGTGGAAGACATTCTCTGCTCCTGTGTCTCTGGTATCCTGTATTCTATCCTGAATGCCTTTTCTCCCTTCTCTTTTCATTAACTGCCACTCCTATTTTAAAGATCAACTGGAATTTGTTGTCTGTTTTTTAACAATAGTGCCTTACGTAGCCCAGGCTGGTCTCTAACTGCTGTGTAGTCAAGGAGGACTTTGAACTTCCAACTTTCCCGTCTCTATTCCCCAAGTCCTTGGATTACATACTATGGTCAGTGCTAGGCCAACTCTGGGCTTAGCAATACCTATGCCTATCGTGCTGAACTGCCTTACAATACACAATACAGTGTGCTAGTGGGGAAACTAGGAACGTGGCCTATGTTTAGATGCCCTGAATGAGAGAAAGCTCTACATAGTAAATACCTTCCAATCTTTGGGATCAAGTGTTTTCAGCATGGGGAACTCTTCTAACTGTAACTCTTCATCTTCTGATTCCTCTGACAACTCTTTCTTATCTTCCAGTTCCTGAAAAGATGTGGAAGCATTTCTGTTTCTCCTCTTAACGAAAGCTTCAAACCATCTTCCCACGGGTTCGACTTGACAGACTGCAGAGGCTGTGATGGAGAACAGTACGACTTTAACCTACTGCATGGAGCACATCTATTTCCAGGCAGCACGATTTCTTAGGAAGAGCAGAACAATGACGTCAGAGTATAATTTTAAAACCACCAACTATAAAAACACCAGTTGCATCATGGGTAACAAATTATCATTGGTAACATCTTTTTTTTTTCCAGCAGTCTCTTCCAGCTAATGTGCCACTAAGGCTGATGGGAGGGAGGGGTTCAATGCCCAGAACCCACATAAAAATAGGAGAGACCTGACTGGGTGAACTTTTCCTTTGACCTCTGCACACATGCTGTGTGGAACTCAAAAACACTTGGTCATTTATATTTTTAAGCAAGAGAAAAGAATTTCAGCAGTTCATCAGTATTTTCCTGAGGATGTGAGAAAGGAGGGCCAGGAACTAGTAATAGTAATAAAACAATAAATGATAAAAAGCCACCAAGAAAACAAAGACTGCACACTCAGGGGATCTTAGCAATAGTTTAGCTATTAAAATGGTTAATAATTCTAGGATTCTTCAGCAACAACCTGTTAAAATAGACAATTTTCCAAGCCAATGCTGGGGACTTATTACTGTTTCTATGTCCTAGTGACACAGGCTGGATGTAAATCCAGAATTCCTGGGCTTTAATCCAGAACTGTAAATTTCTTGAAACAGATTGAATCATTTCAGGTTGGAAACAATACCAATCTTATCCAGTTCCTAGAATATTTGAATGCAGTTTTACAATTATAACCTGTTGTAGAGAAGATAATATGGAATAAATCACTGTACATCTGTATAACAGAAATTCAAAAATGGTAATCTGTGTCAGGGAAAAGTGAGATCATAATTTTAATTTCATAAGAAATCAAAGGCAATTTTTTTGGTGCACAATTTGTGGGCAACATTTTCTAAGAACTTTTCTTTTTCACATTTTAATTGTTTTATTATGGTATTAAATTTTCCTCCACCTAACACAGGCAAGGAATCACACGCTAAAATGAACCAGCTGTGTAGTGGGGGCGTGGCTTTCAAAACAGTGCCTTTGAAGCCATTCTCTCCAGTTCAGGATTACCGAGACACACACATGCAACACATGCCGTGGGAAACATTTAAAAATCACATTCAACAAGTGCCCATGGTAAGCGGCAAGAGGCTACGGGAATTAATGCAGATCCCTAAAATGGGAGACCCGACACTAGCAATACTTTCTGGCGTGCTGGGCTGTAAACCAAAACACCTACAGCAGGAGGCTAAATTGCACTTTTGACCTTTCTTCGTGTACGCCAAGCTTTCCAGGAGCATCCACAGGGGGCTTGCAGAGGAATGAGGAAGTTCTGAGTTCAGACACTTAAAAAATACACAGCCGGGAGCAAAGGCAGAGGTAAAGGGCTTAACAGCGTTAACATGGCTTTGTACCACTCCCCGCACGTGGGTGCGTGCAGCCGGGTCGCTCCGCAGTGGGCAAGAGGATGCTTTAGGGGGTCTTTCGGGGAGCAAGAGGGCTCGGTCCTCAACTGCTCAGCCTCCTCCATGAGTCAGCAGCCCCAAGAGAAAGAAGTAACCACAGGTGCACAAGGAAGACGCCCCCACCCTCCTTTCTGAGAAACCGGGGACACTTCAAATTACAGCACCGAGCAACAGGGGCTCCTCACGGTCCCACGAGTACTGGAGCAGATCGCCGGGGTCAAGGCTACTGAGACAAGGGTTGCTAGGGAGAGGGCTGAGGCAGGGGCGCCCGAGGCAGGACGG
The DNA here is from genome assembly GCF_021556685.1 of Rattus norvegicus. Classification (NCBI taxonomy): domain Eukaryota; kingdom Metazoa; phylum Chordata; class Mammalia; order Rodentia; family Muridae; genus Rattus; species Rattus norvegicus. The sequence continues at coordinate 14,138,556 of NC_141537.1, read as the reverse complement.
AAACTGGGTTGGTGGGCACGTACCGGAGGTCAGAGCGTGGGTGATGGCGGTGCCCTGGCCCTCCGCGGCGCTGGGCAGGAGCAGCATGCTGGCTGGAGCTGTTCCCGCGGACGCCGCGGCTCTCGTCCAGCAGGCAGGGCCCTCTGCGTCCTCACTACCTGCTGGGCTGAGCCTCGCGCCTAGGCTTTACGCCCAGGAACCGGCGCATGGAGACGACCAGTAAGCACTTCCGGGATGGGGCTTTCGCGGCGCGGCCGCCAATCCCACCCCTACGGACTCGCGCCAATGCGCGCGGCCGCCTACTTCCTCTATGACTCTAAACCGGCTGGAATCCAAGGTACCCGAACGAACAGTTCCTAAACGCATCAGTTCCTGCGTGGAAAAGGATTGTTTTATTTTGCTTTTTGTTTTTGTTTTTGTTTTTTCGCACAAGGGCGAGACGGAGAAAATAACTTTAAAAACGAACTTAGTTCACAACGTCACCCAGGCCGGCCTCTAACTTGTGAAAATCATGTCTCAGTTTTCCAAGTTCTGAGGTTTCAGTCATAAACTACCACTGATCGCTAGGTACCTCATGTAACTGGAATCATATAACTATATATTATTGTATTATTATATTAGCTGTAATTAATTATATATTACATTATAACATTGTCTCTATGTGAGTGGTGTATTCACTAGTATAATGGTCACAGAATTTTTTAAGATCAAATAGTAATATATTCACATACCACATTTTTGTCTATCCATTCATATGCACTCGATCTATTCTTTATTTGGCCTATTGCTAATGCAGCTATGATCATGGCTGTACGAGTGTCTTTTTGAAATCCCACTTTCAACTATTCGGCATTAGATATTCGGAAATGGGATTACTAGTGTATATAGATTTTATTATAGTTGTTTTCAGTTTTCCACAACCAACAGTGTAAAAAGGATCTACTTTTTCCCCAACATCCCCTCAAACTTTGTTTTCTTTTTTAAAAATAATAGCGATCCATGGGTCGGGTGTGGTGGTACACGCCTTTGTCACAGCATTCCAGGGTGCGGATACCTGTAAGTTCGAGGACAGCCTGATCTACACCACAAGTTGCTGGACAGCCAGGACCACATAGAGCCCCAGTCTTAAGAAGACAAAAAAAAAAAAAAAAAAAAAAAAAAAAAAGTCATGCTAAAGAGAAAAAAGTGCTTTTGATTTGAACAGCCTTTCATACGTCCATTTATTGGGATGTGTCTATCTCCTTTACCTACCTTCCTTTCCCTTTATCTTTTAAATGCCCCCCCCCCATCATAAAATCCAGGTTGTTTTCTTGTTAAATTGTAGTTCTTTGTAGAACCTGGATGTGCACTCCCTAACCGAAATGCATCACCTTTATTCAGTTTGTACATCTAGCCAACAACTGTGTCTAAACTGCCAGGCATTTTACAAACACGGTTATTCAGTGCCTTCCCAATCTTGTGAGATAAAGAGGAAGTAGATATTTAGAGATTACATTACCCGGCTGTGTGTATTATTCATTAATGACTAAATCAGGATGTAAGTTCATCAACTGAGCCAGGGCTAGTCTTGGAAGTTCGTGTTCGGGTACCTAAAAAGACCAGACTTGTGAGGGAGCGGGGTAAATAAATGTCTCATAACAGGTAATAATCCTCCCTCCAGTCAGCAGTGCGTGGAGTCCCAAGGTGCAGGGTGAACCCGCGCCAGAGCGCTGAGCTACTTCCGGTGGGGAATTAAAAGGGAAGACACCAGCGGAAGTGGGGAACGTGCTGTGTAATCACTGAGACGCGGAGGGGCTTGCGGCTTCTAAAATGCCGGATTACCTAGGTGCAGACCAGCGGAAAACCAAAGAGGATGAGAAGGACGACAAGCCCATCCGAGGTGAGAGGACACGGGCTCGCCCTCCCAACCGGGAGGGACCGGCTCTGGCACCGGTCGGCCTTGGACCCAAGCGGTGACCGGTCTGGGCCGCAGCCCTGTCTGCTTCTTAACTGTTCCTTACTCACTTCTGCTGGCTGACTTTTTATTTATTTATTTTATTCGAACAGTTTACCAGGCGTTGGAGTTCTGGGTCCAGTGTGGCCTTGCAGATCTTCAAAAAGTGGCCAGCCTGGTGGGCTTTGAGTTCTACCTCCCGGCCCTATCTCCTCCTTCCCAGTTGTAACAGCTTGGTGCTATCACTGTAGGGACTATCCTGAAAGACGATGGTTCAAAACTCGAGTCAGAGGAGATAAACTGTCTCATCCTGTCCCTAGATTCGAGCCAGTGCTGATTCCAGCCAAGAAAGAGTCATTTTACATTTTTCTAGATATTTTATTATATATGGAAGTATATATTAGACACACGCTCGCGCGTGTCTTAATCATAATGTATCTTGCAGTATATCAGCATCATGAATTTAGAGATTTTATGATAGCAGATGCTTATTGTCCTATATCGTGGCAGTACAATAACATTTAATTATTGATAGAGATTTAGAATGCTCCAGTTCACAAATGACCGTGTTTTATAACCTACCACATGGCAGTTCAGGCTAGATTCTAGTAGCAAGGATGCCATTTTTGCCAAATTACTCCCCGTAGAGACTAGATTGTTGACATTTTTTTTTAACTCGGTGTATGAGATGTGGTCAACGTTTGGATGTAATCTCTGCCCCCACACATTTTTTAGTCTCATCTTCACGCGTTGTTTTAAACTTTTCTCACCTTAAAAACTATTTTTCAGTGTTGGCGATGCCTAGCTCTTCCCTTTCTTAACAACTTCAGCCCCTTCTAGCACCCACCGTTTATGCCTCATCCCCCAAAGAAAACATTTTTTTTTTTACTTTCATTGACTCTGCAATTAAAAGTGTTTTACACCATTGAGAGTTTCAGGTACTTAGGACCTATTAGAAAGATTCAAAAGTTTGTACCTCATCTGTTTATACTAACCTAACCCATGTCTTCCTCTGGATGTGATATTTTGTAAAAAAGGATTAAGGTTATTTTGGAGTTCAAGTTTGACTGAAGTGTTGGATTTTATGTGTATCTTATGTGATCTTTACAGAAACATTGTGAAGGTAAAATTCCCTCCATGTTAGATGATGAAATTAAATGTTTTTCCTGAGGTGATCCGGCAGATATATGACCTTATTTAATTTAAGCCTGTCCCTGAGGTTGCTGTACTTTCAAGCCCCATATTCTATTGGCCCCTGTCTTGGTTCTGTGGCATCCTTTTGAATGGCACTGGGATCACTGACTTCAGGTGACTGTCATCCTAATCTGATGACTCTTAGACTCCATTTTCACTTCTAAAGTAGCAAACTTTATACCTTATGCTTTCTCTTCTTAACTCTGGGAGCTTCATTGTTTCCTGTCTCTTTCTGCTTATAGGCTATCCACATTGTTCAAACCAGTTCAAACGTGTTGGTCAATTTACTTTCAGCTTAAGCTTCCAGTTCCTGTGGCTCCTCCTGCTGATTATTGTGACTGTTGGCCCCACTTGGCCAGAGTAGTCTCAGTCAAGCCTTTTACCTCTTCTTTAAGCCCTCAGTTTAGCCCCTGTGCTAAACGGCTGATGGGTGACTTTTCTCTTTCCCCAAGTGTTCTCTTCTATGTTACCTTTCTCTCAGTTCTGCCTCAGAGGACTCTGCCAGTTTCTGTCAAATCTAATGTCATTTCTGTTCCTGGTCTTACCTCTCCTTTCTCCCCTGGGACTTAGTCACTGTTCCGTTTGTGTTTCTCTAGAATTTTCTCCTTTCGTTTCTCTAAATATACTAATATCTACGTTGTCTTAGAAGCATAATTTGAGAAAATCTATTCTCTTTTCAGTCTACAACCCATCTTCTTCATTGTCTCTTCTCCCTCCTGCCTTCTTCTCTTTTTTCTCCCCCTCCTCCCTCCCTGTCTTTCTTTCTCTCCTCTCCTTCCCTCTCGCTCTTCTTCTCCCGTTCTTTCCCTCTCCTTTCCTTTCCTTCTTTCTCCTTTCCTTCTTTCTCCTTTCCTTCTTTCTCCTTGCCTAAACAGCTGAAAGGACAAACTCAGTAGTAGGAGGACCTGGATGTAAATCTTGGTTGCTTCATACCAAATGGTCATGTAGTTACAAAGAAGTCACCTAAAGTTTTTTCTCCAGCGTAGTTCGGAAGCAATGATATATGTGGCTGAAGTATATATCATTTGTCTAATCACTGCGACTCACACAGTGGCTTTGAGCAGATGGTGACTTCAGTTGTCTTGTGTCTTCTGCTTTACTAGGTAGCCTTACTAAGCTTCTCTAACCGAATTCTATTGCTTGTCTTCTTTGCTGTTTCACTTTCCTTCATTGTATCCTATAATGGTTTCTCTAGAATTCCCTTTCTGGTGATTCCCTCCATTCACATCTGGAACTGTCTCCTCTCATGATTCTCAGCTAACCTTTCTCTCCCTCTCTAGTTTATAAAGGTTTATGGAAGGTGGCAGGCAGGGCAGGATCAGTCCTTCTCGGCAGCTGCTTTCCTCGGGGTCACTAGTAGGCTACTCAGCTGCTCACTGCCTCCTCTGGTGTATCCCCACCTTCTTGATGATGAATTTCAACTCTATTAGTTCTTGGAGATCTTGGGAAACATTTCATTAAGCCACACACCTCCAGCGACTTACATGCTAAGCTCGACTTTGTCTTCTAACACCACTGTGAGAGTCTGGCAACCTGGGATTGGCCTCATATACTCCATTTTGTTGCTTAGCCACTTCGGCCTAAGGTCCAGTTTTGTGGGATTTTTGAGGCAGTGTTTCCATGTAACCTTGGTTGTCCTAGAACTTGCTCTGTAGACAAGGCTGTCCTCGAACTCAGATTCTCCTGCCTCTGCCTCTCAAGTGCTGGGATTAAAGGCTACACCACCCGGCCAGTGCTTTGTATTTTGTTGTGTGGGTACAGTATGATTGTTTAGCCAGGGTCCACAGTGGGCGTGTTTTATTTGTGCAGTTTGAATGTAATTCATTCTCCCTTCCCCAATCTTACTCAGGTTTTGGACCTCCACTACAACATTTTGATTTGAATAGAGAAGGTGACCAGCTTCCCTCTCTTGTTGAACTTCATGTTAATTCGTGTTTCTGTTTTGTTTTAGCTCTGGATGAAGGGGATATCGCCTTGTTGAAAACTTATGTAAGTCTTTCAAATGGTTTCAACATGGAGATGTTTTGTGTTTAAACAAAACTTGTTTTGGGGGGTTGGGGATTTGGCTCAGTGGTAGAGCGCTTACCTAGGAAGCGCAAGGTCCTGGGTTCGGTCCCCAGCCCCGGAAAAAAAGAGAAAAAAAAAACAAAAAAACTTGTTTTTGTTTTGTCTTTTTAAACTGATTAGAAGGGACTATCAAAGAGCTCATACTAATTAGGAGTTATCTGCCCAAAATTTCTGTCTGGATGACAACAGAGTGGGTGTGCAGCATGGCTAACCTTACTCCTGGTCTTTTACAACCTCTAATAATGAGGGCTGGAATATGGAAAGATATTTAAATGACTTGTGTAAATATTCACTGTAATTAAAATCATTGTGACAAAATTGAATTTGAAATGGAAAATGTAAGTGCTACTTTCCTACTAGGCATGGTAGCTCTTGCCTCTCACCTAGCACTTGGGATAGCCATGAGGGTGAGGCCAGCCAGGACTACTTAGTAAGATGCAGATCAACCAATATAGGGTGAGTCCATCGGTGCCCGTGGAAGCCACTGTTTAGGAACATGTCTGAAGTGCTCTCCCTCCTCTGGTAACTCCCCAGGCTCTGATACAGTAAGGCTCATCATCGTCAGATCATTACTGTTAAAAGTTGTATGTGACATTAGGGAGCTGCTAATATTCGGATGTTCTAATTAAACTGATGTTTATTACCTAGGGCCAGAGTACTTATTCGAGGCAGATCAAGCAGGTTGAAGATGACATTCAGCAACTTCTCAAAAAAATTAATGAGCTCACTGGTATGTATTTATTCTAACTTCTTTTCTTTACATGAATTGTTGGTTGTGCTAAAACTTTGAATATAAATTTTAAGTTAATTTATGACTTACAGATTTTAAAAAGTTGTAAGACATTTGACCACCTTACATCTTTTTACTGCGTGCTCTTTTAGGGCTGGTTTTAGTCCCTATGCAATTACGTAACTCATCCTTTACACAAGTAATAAATATTTCTGCTGCTCAAGGCCTAGCTCTGTAAACTCTAATACGTCAAAACTTTATATTGATTTTAAAATGTGACTTTTTAAAAGATGTATTCAGTGTAGCTATGTCTGGTTGTTGACACTTTCTTGGGAATTTAAATAGTGAAGTCTTATAGTACAAGAAAACAAAACAAAATAAAAGTGAAGTAGGCATTACCTTTTTTATTCTGACTGCTTCTGGGCCGTGGTTTTGGGTGGGGCGATGGGGTAATGCTTCTGTGTGAAGGTGTTAGGCAGTGTCAGGCGGTGGCTTGATCCCTGGGATGTGCAGAAAGGTAGGACTGGCTGTGTATGTGTAGTGGTGAGAAGCCAGGTGCTGCTAAGCACCCTACAGAATGTGCAGGACAGTCCCTGGGGAAGGACTCATTCAGTCCAAACGCCAGCAGTGCTGGGGCCGAGAAAGCTTTCCTGAATTGTGTCATTGTTCTCTGTGTAGGTATCAAAGAGTCCGACACTGGGCTGGCCCCTCCAGCCCTCTGGGATTTGGCTGCAGACAAACAGACACTTCAGAGTGAACAGCCGCTACAGGTTGCAAGGTATGCACATGCTCTTTGGGACTTTGTTTTTATTCCTAAGCGTTTAGAGCTTGGGACTAATATAGTGCTTAAGTACTAATATGGTGCTCAAAACAGGGCTTTGCTTTACAGTTCGTAGCAGAGCGTTCTACAAGCATCCTGACTTAGAAGTCTGTATCGTAAGTAGTCATGGGAAGTTACGATCTTATAAAAGTAGAGATGCTCAGAGCCCAGTGTGGAGACCTCCGTTCTCACTGTGGTGATCTTCTCATCCTCGCACATGCGTCTTCATGTGTGTGACAGCATGCAGAAGTGATCCTGAGTCCTTCCATTTAGTTATTGTGTGAGCACTCCTGTGTGCATGGTGTGGGTCTTAGGGTCAGAAGATAGGTTTTGGGAGTCCTCTCCCCTCTCCTTTACCATGTAGATCTAGGGAGTAAACTCAACACCAAGTTTGGTGACAAGCCCCCATAAGCTGCTGAGCCAGCTTACCAGCCCTTTGTTTTGTTTTTTTGTGGTTTTGTTTGTTTGTTTGTTTTTGTTTTTGTTTTTTGAGATAGGGTTTCCTTGCAGCCCAGGCTGTCCTGGAACTCATTCTGTAGACCAGGCTAGTCTCAAACTCAGAGATCTCTCTACCTCTCCTGAGTGCTGGGATTAAGGGTGTGCACCACCACAATGGCGATGTGTTTTGAGTTTGCCTTGCATTTGCCTTGCATTAGCTCTGGTAGCCTAGAACTATGTATGTAGGCTTGGCTGACTTGGATGATCCTGTAGCTTGTGTCCTGAATGCTGGGATTACGAGTTTGCTGTGTCAAGCCTCTGCCCAGGCCCACCTCCATATCTTTCTGTGGGTGCATTCTGTTCTGGTGTGGATTCTGACACTGAGTCTGAGGCCACTCTGACACTGGTCACTGATCTCTAGGCATGGCTTCCTTAAGTCTGATGATAATGTGTGACACTTAGAGTTGCTGTTTAATGAGACCAGCACCTTAGCTACCGGAGGGACGGTTTCTTTGGATGATTTATTTCTTCTGTCCCAGGGCCATGATTTCTTGTTTCTTTTGATGTGTTAAAAAGTCTTCAACTGACTGGGGTGTGGTTCAGTAATGGCTCTGGGCCCTGGAGGAAAAAAACGGTAACTGGCATCGTAGTCTGTCAGCTCTGGAAGTGCCTGTCGATGCTGGTGCTCACTGCTGCTTTTTAGGGGTTTCCCACAGCCTCTTGTTTGCTCAGCTGATGCTAAAGTAATTGTGGCCGACTGCTTTTCTTAGATTCCCTGCTGATATCTTCCAGCTAAGCTTTGACAGGCCCTGCGGTCGCTTGTGAGGTGGGTCTCAGGCTTCCTTCCTAGAGCGGAGAGGAGGAAGAGACTGAGTTCACTGCACAGGATTCATTTGTTCTTACTGAGATTCAGCCAGTTTGTAATTTACCTTTTTATTTTTAATGTTTTAAATTAAATATTAACTCTAATGGGATGCCACAGCATGTGTGTAGAGGTCAGAGAAAACTTCGTGGGAACTGGTTCTTTCTTTTCACCAGCTGGGTCTCAGAAATCAGAGTGAGGTCATTAGGTTGGCAACAGCGCCTTTTCCCACTGAGCCTCACGAGCCACCAGCTTGTTACCAAAAAAAGAAAGAAAACGGGAAAAATCTTGATGTTGCTATGGTCCTTTAGTGGTTTTCAGGGTTCTAAAATACTGACTTTCTTTCTGACTAGTTCTGCTGCCATTCCTACTGCTTTGAAGTAAGAGTAGGCTGTTGAAGGCCCTGATTCGGCCGTCGTTTAAGTCAGTTTCGCTATATATACTTGTTTCTTTTTTTATTTTTAATTAATTAATTAATTTATTTCATGTATGTGGGTACACTGTGGCTGTCTTCAGACACACCAGAAGAGGGCATCAGATCCCATTACAGATGGTTGTGAGCTAACATGTGGTTGCTGAGATTTGAACTCAGGACCTCTGGAAGAGCAGTCAGTGCTGCTAACTGCTGAGCCATCACTCTAGCCCTCTTGTTTCTTTTTTTAAAAAATAGGACCTCACTCTGTAGCTTAGACTAGTCTCAAACTTGTAGTGATTCTCCTGCGTCTGCCTCCCAAGTGTTGGATTATAGGAGTGGAAAAATACCCTGTCTTATTTTTAAACTGTTACATGAGCCAGACACCAGATGTGGTTGTACATGGTGGTCTGTCCACACCTGTAATCGAGTGCAGGGGCTCACCATGTGCGTGCTGCCAGCTGCCAACCTCAGCTACCGTTAAGATGTCTTAAACCAAAAGACAAATGAACACTCCCATCCCCAGCCTCCACTGGCTTCCCTAGGATTAAAAATACCAAAAACCTACGTCTGTGCCTATGGAACAGCAGGCCAGTCAGTTAAAGTAATAATATACTTAATTCTTCCTTGTCACATGTGCTATAAATGAAGCACTTCTCCATCGGTTCTTTCAACATGCCCACTCTGGAGGCTGCTGTGTATTTTCCTGTATTTGTTGCTATGCTTTAGGCAATTGCTGCCCTATATGAATTATATATTCAATTTTCTGTCTTCTTTAGTAGATACTTGGACACACATGGTATTATATTACCAGAACTCTTAGAGATTAAATATTTTCAGATTAAAAATAACAACAAGGGGTTGGGGATTTAGCTCAGTGGTAGAGCGCTTACCTAGGAAGCGCAAGGCCCTGGGTTCCGTCCCCAGCTCCGAAAAAAAAAAAGAACCAAAAAAAAAAAAATAACAACAAAAATGGATTTAAAATGTGAACCCAGGGGAAGAATGAAAACACATAATTACTGAGTTCAATAGAAGGCACATGGCTATATTCTTACAGAGAAAATGAAAAGAAAAGCCACCTAAGACAAAAAGGTGTCTGATAATGAAGGGACATGAAGAGGACAGTTGTGGGTTCGTTTTTCTGGGGAAGGGTATGATCTGAAATTTTCATGGCCTACCTGAGGCTGGGCAGAAGGCTCTTGAGCGAGCAGTGGCCGGGAGTCTGCAGTTTGGGTCTGTACTTGTTCCTTGCACTGCCTGCCTGGGAGGAGCTCCCTCACAGGAACTCACTGGCATGGTCTGGGTTCTCACTCTCATGAAGCCTTTCGCTGTGCTAGATGTACCAAGATAATCAACGCCGATTCAGAGGACCCGAAATACATCATCAACGTGAAGCAGTTTGCCAAGTTCGTGGTGGATCTCAGTGATCAGGTGGCACCTACTGACATTGAGGAAGGGATGAGAGTCGGGTAAGTTGGTACCGAGCCTTCATTTTGAATGAGGAAGCAGAATGCTGTGCAGTACAGAGGGCTGGTGCACCCCACCATCTTTCCTCACACCAGCGTAGCCTTCCCACTCCCACCATTTCGTCTTGTGCATGGCATCCCAGTAGAAGACGCGAAGTGGAGGCTTGAGAACAGTTAACGAGGAGTGACTAATGTCTGCACAGTACTTAATAAGACTCTGCATAGCTTTTCTCAGTAACTTCTGGGATGGTGTCTCCTTTACTTACTTATAATTTGGTTTTAAAAACACTAGCTAGAAAAAGTCCTCTGAAAACTTAAAGAGCATCTATTTTGTTTTTTATTTTTACTTCCATAGCGTGGACAGAAATAAATACCAAATTCACATTCCACTGCCTCCTAAGATTGACCCAACAGTTACCATGATGCAGGTAAGAAACCTGGGGAAAGGGACTGGCATGACTTGCAAGCCAGGCATAGTGGCTTCTAGCTGTAATGCCAGCATTTGGGAGACTTAGGCAGAAGGACTGCCACAAATTAAAGGCAGCCTGGGCTACATAGTGAGTTTGAGGTTAGCCTGGGCTGCAAAATGAAAGCCTCGTTCATAAAATCAAACAAAACCCCCAAAGGAAAAAATTTTTTTTTATCTGTTCCAAAAAAGTTTGAAGCTTTTAAGCAGTTAATGGATGTTATGCCCCAAAAAGTTACCAAAAAAATTAAAAGATATTTGGGAAGTCATTAGTAGTATTTATCACTTACAAATGTCATAATATGTAGCACAACAAATAGTTCTAGGACAGTGGGATCGATCTCCTAACATAAACGTTCTAACTCGATTTTTATGACCATTCTTGGTACAGACTGGTTTTTATGGTATTAGGTCTGCTGTGGGGGATCTGGTCTGCTCCTCAGAAGTCTCTGAATGTGTTGTATAACCTTTCTCTCTCAGGTGGAGGAAAAACCTGATGTCACATACAGTGACGTTGGTGGCTGTAAGGAACAGATTGAGAAATTGCGGGAAGTGGTTGAAACCCCTCTACTCCATGTAAGTCGCTGAGTGTCTCACTGCAGCTCTTTTGTGTGAAGAGTAGCGGCCTCCTGTGCAGTGAGCGCAGCCCTGCTTGTGTTGCTCACAGCTTTTGAATGTTTTTTCTTAATGAAAGAGAACAAACAAAAAGAAGTGGGCTGCCAGGTATATTATCAGACAGAGCTGCTGCTTAGGTTGATAAAGGAAATTAGGAGTGTTACTGTTGTTAAAGAAGACGGCAGTTGTCCCAGTGGCATGAAGAGAAAAACGTTAAGCCTTAGAGGGTAGGAACATACCGTACCAAACATTGCCTTCTTAGGTGCTGTAATTATTCAACGTGAACTGTTAAAGCATCTTTAAGGCACTTAGGTACATTGATATGATTTTAGTGTAGATATTATGTCTTAGAATAAATGAAAGTATTTTAGATCACGCAAATGATCTGTTGTTTCTGTATATATTATTTTCTATTTTTATACTTTATATATTTATCGTACAAAAGTGGTAAGTGTGAAATTTGTGTCTCCATCACAGCCAGAGAGGTTTGTTAACCTTGGAATCGAGCCTCCGAAGGGTGTGTTGTTATTTGGGCCACCAGGCACAGGCAAGACCCTCTGTGCCAGGGCAGTGGCCAATCGGACTGATGCTTGCTTCATCCGAGTTATCGGGTCTGAGCTTGTACAGAAGTACGTCGGTGAGGTAAGGTAAAGTGAATGTGCCAGAGTTAGAGCATTTACTGTTCTGTGGGAGATTGTGATATTTGCATAAAATTAAATAATAAGTGGGGGTGGGCAGTGAGTGGGATATAAAGTGAATAAGTAAAAAAATTAAAATTAAATTGAAAATAATAATTCCAAGTAGGCTACCTTTTAAATTTTTGAGCAACGTGTTTCCTCCCCAGAAGGATGGAATTTAGTGTAGTTTATCTCAGGGACAGTATTCTGTGCTTTAATGAGAGAGAAAACGTGGATTGTCTACATGTGTGGGCATGGGTATCTATCTATACATGCTGCCTAGCTAGATATATGTATTCAGGTTAAAGTCTAGGGCTGCATATATTATATCTAAAACCTACTGTTTAATATGCTTATGACTTACCAGAACAGCTACATGACTTAGTATGTATTTTAATTTCAATATTTGGATTGGAGCTTAATGGAATTCAGTGTTCCCATAATTCCAAGTGGCAGATCAGATACCTGCTCTGTTTGCTCAAGTTCACTTTGCCTCTTACCTCACTGAAGAGTGCTCACTGGACACCTTCCTGTCTGAACGCCTGCCGTTTAGTAGACAGAGTCACGAAAGTTACAGTGTTGTGTTGACGCTCACAATAGTAACTTGGTAATACAAGCAACAAACCAGGGGATTGTTTTGTTTTGAGACAGGGTTTCTCTGTTTATCCCTGCCTGTTCTGGAACTTTTTGTAGACCAAGCCAGCCATGAACTCAGAGATCTGCCTGCCTCTGCCTCTGAGTGCTGGAATTAAAGATGTGTGCCGCCACTGCCGGGCTCGACCATCAGGAGTTTTTAAAAAAGCTTTAGATGCTAATGGTTGAGAATGCTGTTAGTAAAAGTGTTTGCAAGTGTGTAATACAGTTTGTTTATTTATTATACTTTCAAAGATTTTGAAACCAACTCTGTAATAATCACATTTTCTTATTAGGGGGCTCGAATGGTTCGGGAGCTTTTTGAAATGGCCAGGACAAAAAAAGCCTGCCTTATTTTCTTTGATGAAATTGATGCCATTGGAGGTATGAATGATCTTTTATTGATTTAGTTACTTTTAAGAGTGTGTGGTTAATGGGGGCTGGAGAGATGGCTCAGTGGTTAGGAGCACTGACTGCTCTTCCAGAGGTCCTGAGTTCAATTCCCAGCAACCACATGGTGGCTCATAGTCATCTGTTATGGGATCTGATGCCCTCCTCTGGTGTGTCTGAGGACAGCTACAATGTACTCATATATGTAAAACAAATAATCCTTTTAAAAAAAAAGTGTGTGGGGGGTCAATTCTCCTACCATATGGGTACCAGGGATCAAATTCAGGTTATCAGGCTTGGAGGTGGGCACTTTGCCCTGAGCCATCTCTTCCCTCAATGGTATTTTAAAGAACTGCATGGAGTAGGACTGACCTTGAACACAGAAATAGGATTGAAGACGGGTGTTGATTCTGCCGTCGCAGCTGCTTTGGTGGTGTTTGATGTTTCTCAGCTTCACTGCTGTCCTGGCATTGTGTGTTTCGTTGTAGCCCTGTAGTTGTATTTGTTCTTTTTAGTCCAGAAACTTCCTTCCAGTATGCTCTGAGGAGCTGAGTCAGTCATACGTTCTTAAAGTCGCCTTCATCACAGAAAGCTTCGTTTTTGTTCTTCAGTCTTTATCAATGGCAGACTCTATCTCTCAATCCTATTAGAGAGGTGAGGCTGTTAACAGACAGTGTGGGACATGTGCATCTCTTAGCAGCCCAAGTTAGGGTCTTTGGGACTGGAAAGTGAACTGTGGAAAAGAGTGACAAGGCAAGAGATGCTAAGAGCAAGAACAGAGGAGCTGGCCGGCTCAGTTGACACTGTGATTGCCTAAGGAGGGGCGCATGTCCATCCCTGTGGGAGATGAGACCAGTGCAGCTCACAGCTCCAATCTGGTGACTCTTTCAGTACTCTTAGGGTGAGGGGAATGTTAAAGATCTGAGTCCGATGTAGACGGAGTATAGGCCGGGAGAACGGGATTCAGAGTCTCGGAGTGTCTGCCTTAGTCATGGAGCTCCTCGGTGGTGGCTGCTCTAGTCTTCTGTTTTCAGACGTTAGGTTACAGGTGCTGTTCAGGTCTCTGTGCAGTGCTTCAGCAGATGGAGTCCCAGATGTCCCAACACAGCTGCATTCCTCAGGGTTCCTCAGTGCAGATGCCAGCTCCCCGCTGCCCCTCTCAGTGCCCCAGGTCCTGCTTAGAGTCTGTTAACATTCCCCATGCCCCTGTAGACCAGGTTTGCAGCTTGCTGAATGCTACGCAGATCTGATTCAAGGTTGAGTTTCTGTCAGTTCATCGGTATTCTTTTGACTGTTCAGCATGGAGTCAGTGCTTGTGACACTTGCTGAATTTCTTAGGACCCCTTGGCTGCCACACCACCAACAAACCATAAGTCTTTTTCAAATGGTGTCTTGCTTTGTCAGTTGCCTTGTCTGAACACTCAGTGCCAAGGAAGGGCTTTTCTTCTTGTCTCCTGCTAATGCTGTTGCTGCCCTGGGTATGGCCTTTTTTCTAGCTGTTTAGAGTGTCCGATAGTCTCTATTTTTATTTTTTGTGTGTAGGCAAGTATGCATGTGTGAGTGCAGTGTCTCCCGAGGCCGGAAGAGAGTGTCCTGTGCCCCTGGAGCTGAAGTTACAGGCACTTAGGACTGGCACATAGATTGTAGGGAACTGACTGCAGGGCAGGGGCGCCTTCTGCAAGAGCAGTAGACCCTCTTAACCTGGAGCCATCTCTCTTATCCACGAGCGTTTGTCAGAAGCCACGGAGCTGGAGTTGCAGGCAGAGTGAGCCCCCTGTAAGGTTTGGGAGTGAAATCGGGGTCCTCTGCAAGAGCAGCAAGCTCTCTCCGCTGCGGGGCCATCGCTGTTCCCCTGACCTTTGCATAGCCGTTTTGTTCTTAGCTTTCCCCAGATGATTACCTGGAGACCAACCAAGGTATAGATGCCATTTAAACTCTCCCAGCAGGAGTGGTCTTGATTAATCTGCAAAACAAGTTTCTTAAGGGGTAACTCCATAAGGATACTTTTAATACAAAGATAACTTATGGTAAATTCTTCTTTCTCTACTTTGGTTTTTTTCTCTGTGTAGCCCTGGCTGTCCTGGAACTCACTCTGTACTCCAGGCTGGCCTCAGACTCAGAGTTCTATCTGCCTCTGTCTCCCAAGTGCTGGGATTAAAGGTGTGCACCACCACTGCCCGGCTTATGGTGCATTCTTTCTAAAGCAGAAATTTGTTCAGACCCAGCAAAATTCCAGCCCTGAGAAGGGGAAGTGGACACAAAGTCTCATCCCTACTCAAGAAGCTGTTTGCAGGTGATGCCTGCTGGGAGAGGAAAAATGAATATTCCCCACGAAGCGCTGCCGTTTATATCATCCGCACTCCAGGGCGGGCCTCGGCCCAGGACTAGTTGGCCAACGCAAAACAAACTTGTGTGCTTTGCTTTTCATTTTGTTTTGCTTTGAAATATTTTGCTTTCTAATTCGTTTTATACCTTCCAAATAGGGTGTGCACTTTGCTGTAAGGGAAGGCTGTGAGTTAAGGTGTGGTGTTTTCAGGTCTTGACTAGACACTCTCAGTGGACCTGAGCTGCTTCTCTGTTGTCTTCTCAGGGGCTCGGTTTGACGATGGCGCTGGGGGTGACAATGAGGTGCAGAGGACCATGTTGGAGCTCATCAATCAGCTGGATGGCTTTGATCCTCGGGGCAACATCAAAGTGCTCATGGCCACTAACCGACCTGATACTCTGGACCCAGCGCTGATGAGGCCAGGGAGGCTGGACAGAAAGATTGAGTTCAGCTTACCTGACTTAGAGGTTAAAACAGGAACTTTATTTTAGAAAAAAAATCTTGAAGTTTTGTCTTAGTATATATTTTCATTTTAATATATGTTAATTCCTTAATTTTTAGGGTCGAACGCACATCTTTAAGATTCATGCTCGCTCAATGAGTGTGGAAAGAGACATCCGATTTGAGCTACTAGCCCGCCTGTGTCCAAACAGTACTGGTGAGTGGCAGGGCCTGCTGGCTTCCTGTCAGTCTCAGGGCCACAGTAATTAACAGTCTTGTTTTCTCTTTGTTGGGCAGGAGCGGAGATTAGAAGCGTTTGCACAGAGGCTGGTATGTTTGCAATCCGAGCCCGGAGAAAGATTGCTACAGAGAAGGACTTCTTAGAAGCTGTAAATAAGGTCATCAAGTCGTATGCCAAATTTAGTGCTACTCCCCGCTACATGACATACAACTGAGCCCCAGAGGCTTTGACTGAAGGAACTTCCTGTGCGTTCATAACTTGTTACCGCCTCACAAAAATAAAAGACTTAAAAACTGTGTTTGTGCTTCCAGATCACTGATCCTGCCGTGCAGTATTGGTCAGCACAGGGTTCCGGGGTAGGCACTGTCATCCAGAGGGTTGATGCGTAAGCACTCTGAGCCCATAGTGACCTTCACCCTGCTGTGCTGGCTGGCACTGCACACAGGTTGTTCCGTGTAGATCCTCAGGAGGTGCAGAAAATCCACATGCATCACCGTGGGGCTTGCCCAGAGTTAAGGGTTTTGAGGGAAGGTTTTGACCGAACTGGGTTCTGTTTTGTTTGTGGTAATGCCGTACTGAGTTTTTGAGTGCTAGGCCAACCCCCTCCCACTGAACAATATACCCCCAGCGTGGCTGAATGGTTTTTTAAAGTTGAAGAAGCATTAAATACGTTGTCCGTTCCATTTGGCCAGTTGTAGATCAGTCAAGAACTGGTGGCCTTAATGAACAGTGAAATTGGCAGTAGGTAAAGAAGGTAAAGTGTGAGGATTTAGGAAATTCAGAACTGTAAACTTAGAGAAAAATTACTTCCTTAGAGGTTGAAAGGTGGTAAAACTCTGATTAAACTCATCTGTAGTGAGTTACTTTTGATTAATTAGTTAAATTTATTTATTTTGAGGCAGGGTCTCTAGGAGCCCTAGCTGACTTGGAACTCACTATACTATGTAGATGAGGCTGAACTTGAGCTCATATCTGCCTGCCTTTGTTTCTGCCTCCCAAGTGCTGGGATTAAAGCCATGTGTCTACAGGCCAGACAGTCATGTTGTGTGTAATTTTAAAAAACTTACTTCCACCATTACCCACCACTCAGAATACGATCCCACCGTTGTCTGGGACCTCGGGCAGCACTCTGATTGCTCCCAGCTCCCAGTCCCTCCCAGTTTAGCTCTGAGAACGGCTCCTGCCAACCCCTCTCCCAGTTTGCCCGAGAACTGCGACCGTATAGCTGCTGCGGGCACTCTGGCCTATCCTGGCTTCCTCTTTCCTCCTGGCTAGCCCTGCCAACCATCTTTCCTGGGATGGCTGCAGTCATGCGCCCTGCCCCCCCCCCCCCCCACCGAGATAGCAACCAACCCAGGAAAGCCCCAGCTGCTGTCTGCACTCCACCAGCCCCCTCAGCAATTGACGCAAAAGCACAAGAAACAGTATTTTTTATTGAAGTATAATATTCACAAATAAATTGCTAAATACCAAGGGACTGTACATTTTTAAGTCAGAAGAAGATGGAGACCAGAGAAAAGTTGCTGTGTTACACTGGAAATTTGAGCTTAGAGTTTTCAAGTAGAAAGAGCCTTTTATTTGTAAAATAGTGTTTTTTTTTTTTTTATTAGAATATTTTTTCTAACCCTGCTCTACGCTTGAGGTGTGAAATAGAACAAACCATCCTGAAGTTACACTCGCAGGATAGTAAATTCAGGTCAGTGGCCGGAGAAGACTTTCATGAGTTCAAACTCAATTCTGTCCACGTTAATACACAGCGGTGGGGCAGTGCTAATTTTTGATGGTTTTGCTGGTGGGTCTGAGGGGTTTCTTTTAGTTGGCTATATATTTGGAGAATTAGATAATACGTTATCAGTTATCTCAAAACATCAGCAAGAACCTCAATATACTAACCTCTATGAAAGTATTCCTGAAACACGCAGCGTTTTGCACTCATGGAGGCATAAGGCTCAAGAAAGTTGTTTGACTTTAGAACTAAAATTGATTTACCCTCTTTAACAGGGTAGGCAATAGTTAAGGACTTCCCCACCTATCACAGACCTTCCTTCTTGGGTCCTCACATAAGGGGACCTACCACCACCACCATAGAATAGAAAAGCACAACTTGTTATTCTGGGAGAGATTCTCTGGGTGCTGCCCTTTGTGCACACAAGAAGCCAGGCTCATTCCCTCAAATTTCTCACTCGCTGGCAGATGCCTCTACTACACAGGACCAAATTCCGTGGAATAGACAGTTTAGACCCCAAAAATTACAAAATGAGCGACTCCCAGGCCCTGAACAGGGTCCACACTGCTATTTTCTGGGTTCCCACCATCAACTGCTAATCGGATTACATAGATTCATGAAGAATACTATATAGGATTTGAGAGCAGGAATTTCTCTACCAGACCTTCCTGTAAACAGCTTTCCTGTACA
This sequence comes from Rattus norvegicus, assembly GCF_021556685.1. Taxonomy (NCBI): domain Eukaryota; kingdom Metazoa; phylum Chordata; class Mammalia; order Rodentia; family Muridae; genus Rattus; species Rattus norvegicus. The sequence continues at coordinate 14,120,429 of NC_141537.1, read as the reverse complement.
ACCATGAAACAAGGCTGGCCTAAGTCTTAGGTCCTAGATCTGCCATCCATAATCCTTTTCAGTTTTAAGTGTGCATGTGTATGCGTGTGAGTACGTGCATGCATGCATCACGCTAAATGTGTGGAGGCTTGAGGACCTCCTAGGGGAAGTTGGTTCTGGGGATTGGACTTTAGTCATCAGGTTTGGCCTAGACCTACCCACTGAGCCAACTTGCCAGCCTTCTAGTATGAATGATTAAGAGTGGAGAAGCATGGTAAGATATGCCAGGCCCACAGCGAACAGGCAGGCTTATATGCGGACTTTTTGCAAGAGAGGAAAGAGTTAAGCTTTAAAAAAAAGTCAAGAAAATTTCCATGTGAAATAATTCTGATTTGGATGTATTTACATGTAGGCGCAGTATTAAACACTTAACATTTTCAGGTGCGTAATAAAACAAAGCTCTATTTTTAACCCTGCAAACAAGTGTTTTTTATGTACACGATAGGATCCTACTTAAAAAAAAGTTTAAAATGGAAGAATTCAAACAAAATACAAGCAGGTAAGATGTAGAATGAATGTCCTTTGGTGAATGTGTTTATTGGCCAATAGGACTTGAAACTGTTGCTAAGGATACACAGTTCAGTGTTTTGTAACAGTGTTTAAAGCTTTAAATTCTACTAAAGTGCCCCAAATGACGTAGGCCCTTTTACAAAGACTTCTACTGTCGGCTTAAGACTGTGCCTATGTGCTCTTTCAGAAGACAGTCTGTCAGAAAGCACATGTATCTGATCTTCTGTGTGGTGCCTGCAAAGAAATGCCTGACGTAACTCACACAGGCCAGGGTGAGGAGGACGTGGTCTGCTCTGAACCATTAGTGAAGTTATTAAGAGATGGAACGTAGCACACTAATATAATTCTACTGGGATCTGGCAGTATCCTCAGGGAAACTGACACAGAGTGACAGAAGGCATGGCAAATGGTCACAATGACCAATTCTTTTTTTTTTTTTTTGTTTGTTTGTTTTTTCCGGAGCTGGGGACCGAACCCAGGGCCTTGCGCTTGCTAGGTAAGCGCTCTACCACTGAGCTAAATCCCCAACCCACAATGACCAATTCTTAACCTCAGCCCAGGCATCTAACTCTAGCACTAGTAAGGCAGGAGGACCAGGAGTTTAAGATCTTCCTCAGCTAGCTACACAGTGAGTTCTAGAGACACTTCAAAAACAAAACACACATACACATACATACACATACACACATATACACACATATACACATACATACACACATACACACACACATACACACACACATATACACATACACACACACACATACACACACACATACACACACACACACACACACACACACACACACACACACACACACACACACCAAGCAAAACCCCAACAACTCCTAAGCAGAAAGAGCTTCAGACAGGTTGGCCTACACTTTGATTTATGGGAAATAAACTGATCTTAGAAATTTAAGGACTGGGCAGTGATGGTGCATTCCTTTAGTCCCAGCACTTGAGAAGCACCAGCAGACATATCTCTGCGAGTTCCAGGCCAGCCAGGGCCACGCAGAGAAACCCGGTCTCACCAAAAGGCCAAGATGAAATTGGCTTACAGCCCCCCCAACTTTAAGAAATATTAACTATAAAGAATGTGAGAGAAGTTTTGTACTAACAGGCTACTTGACGAACCACAAGCTTCTGAGGAAGATAGCCACCAACTATATCTAGGAGACTAGTTTTCTTAAAGATTGATTTTTAAGGGTAATCCACCATCAACAACAAAAGCAAAACAGATAGCGAGGCTCACTGGTCAGAGTTGTGATACTTTGAGCATCAAAAAGGAACAAAATATTATAGAGCACATTAAAGCCATAAAAAGTCCCCAAGTCAGGGGTTGGGGATTTAGCTCAGTGGTAGAGCGCTTGCCTAGCAAGCGCAAGGCCCTGGGTTCGGTCCCCAGCTCCGGAAAAAAAAAAAAGAAAAAGAGAAAGAAAAAAGGAAAAGTCCCCAAGTCTACTTTGAAGATGATAATTAAATGGACATGGGACATTTAGCCTGTGGTGCTCATAAGATCTGTTTAAGAATGACCAAATATTGAAGTTGAGGAGGAAAAGCTATCGTTTACACAGACCGATCTGCTAGTAAGTACAAGACAAATGAGAAAGCTAGAAAGAAATGGGCAAGCTTTAATAAAAGAGTTCACTTCAGCAAGGACTGTCACTCAGTGTTCTAATTTCCGGCTCAATGACTATTGAGAAATGACATTCATTTAATGCCAAAGGAATGTCATATGGACAATAATATATAGTATAAAAACCCGCTGGAGGGTTAGTCTGCCATGCCGATCCAGTAGTTTATCTGCACACTTTAAAAGGTAGGGAAGCCAGACAGTGTGCGTTTTTCTGAGAGGCGCATTATAAAGCGTGGGTTTTATCTAGGGTCCAGACCAGCATAAAATACCTAACTCATCTCCATGTGTCTTAAATGATGACTTCTGAACATGCAGAGTAGCCAAGCGAGCCCAGTGAGCACTGGAGAAGGAACTAGACACGCTCACAAGATGGGATTCTTCAGTACGACTGTCTTGGTCGCCTCCGTATTTGTTAGGAGACAAAAAGAACTGTGTAGGATGGGATACACTTAAGGCACATGACCAATTACAATGTAAAGTCACAGAATTAATACAAGTTCAGACAAAGCAAATTTGAGGACAGTAGGAAACCTGAATACTGTATGGGGAAATACTCTGGAATAAGAAGGTGGAGGTTGTCGACTAAAAAGATCGACTGTAAAACGCTGTGAGGACCTGTGCTTATTTTTGTTAGAAAATACATACACACAGGAAAAGACCTGGAGGGGTCCTGATCAAGGTGCCGGTGGTGGTCGACTCTGAGTGGGGAGAATGTCTTGCTTTCTTATCCTCCTATTTGCTTCTGTAATAATAAAAAATTACTCCAAAGCCAGCATGTCTGGTGCATTATAGATCTCTTCTGTTAGCATGTCTGGTGCATTATAGATCTCTTCTGTTAGGAAACTGATTACGGTCTGTTCTCAAACAAGATTCAGGAGCCACTAGCCGCCCGGGAACAGCACGCTCTAAGCTAACTACTTAGTTCTAAGAGTTCAAGCACTCATCCTACAAAGATAACACTAAGTGGGGGTGGGAGGGCAGCCTGAGAAGACGCAGCGAGCTGGAGCCTCCGCCAACCCGAAGGAGCAGCAAAACACCTGGGAAAAGTAAGATCCTTTCTTCCAGCAGTGGAGGGGAAGCTCCAGTCACAGCGTTGCAAAGCGATCCGCTGAAGAAGCTGCAGACTTCCCAACAAAGATCTCCGAGCCCGCATCTGCCATAGGTAGTCAGACGACAGGGAACCCATCTGCCATCTCCGCCAGACTGCGCAAGGAAACCTAAGGAAACAGTTCCGGCTCGCGCTTCAGAACGCTTTCAGTGGCAGCAGCTTTCAATGAGGACGAAGGCGAAGATGAGGATGGAGATTATGGAGGGAAGACCGTGGAGGGAAGCCAACATTGGCCAGACCAAAACCCTTTACTAAAGGAAAGCACGGCTTCTCAGAACCCAGGGACAGTGGGAGCGACACAGAAAATCTCATCTTGGGAATGGACTCAAGACAATTAGAACTGTTTTGAGATCAGGGTGTGGGTGGGCACAGTTAGAACAGTTTCTTTGTGTAAGAAATGGTGTAAGATTAGCTTTAGAGTGGTTTCTTTTTCTCTTTTTTAGACTCTAGTAGTACATTGATAAATGAGAATTTGAAATTAGATGTAATTTATGTTTTATGTATACATTAAGACATCTGGACTGGAGAGATGGCTCAGCGGTTAAGAGCACTGACTGTTCTTCCTGAGGTCCTGAGTTCAAATCCCAGCAATCACATGGTGGCTCAGAACCATCTGTCATGAGATCTGGTGCCCTCTTCTGGCGTGTCTGAAGACAGCTACAGTGTACTTATATATAATAAATAAATCTTAAAAAAAAAAAAAAAGACATTTGCTAACTTTGTAATTTTATGTGATTAGTTTCCAAAGGCTTCAGATAAAAAAGAAATCAGGAGTAAGGAAAAAAAAAAACTCACAAAACAGAGCTAACATTAAGGTGTGATGGAAATGTCACTGCATAAACCCAAGAAGCCAGTTAATCTTTGAAGTATTCAGCTTAAACAGCGCAAGCGTGAGATACATCTTGCTAGGCTTCATTCACCCTGCAAATCGAGCCGTAACTACCAGCATTTCCCTTGGGCGGTGGGAAGAAAGCCTCGACCTGGTATTTAAAGTGTGTTAAGTTCAGAATTCAGGCGCGGCGCACAACCCCATGCAGGTCCTTTATGCTTCCGGTGTGGTGGGCGTGGCATTGGGCTCCATATCTTCCTGGGGAGGCAGAACCGTGGTTTCTTGCTCAGCCATCGCCTCACGGACTTGGCTGCCCAAGACCGCGTCATGGATACTGTGGAACAGAAGCTCCTTTAAGGCAGGATTTTCAAAAAAACGGTTGCTGGTGAGGTCATTCACAACTTGTGCTGTACAAAGAAAGAAAAAATTATTTCACATTCCAAGTTTTGGAATTAAGCAGTGAAAAAAAAAAAGCAATCCGTTCATGGCTTGGAAAGTTAATTCATTAATTTAGAAACAGGTTCTTATGCAACCTGGGTTGGTCTTTTTTTTTTTTAAAAGATTTATTTATTTTGTATATGAGTAAACTGTAGCTGTCTTCAGACACACCAGAAAGGGACATCAGATCCCATTACGGATGGTTGTGAGCCACCATGTGGTTGCTGGGATTTGAACTCAGGACCTCCGGAAGAGCAATCAGTGCTCTTAACCACTGAGCCATCTCTCCAGCCCAACCCGGGTTGGTCTTGAACTCTCGAATATGCCTCCACCTTTCTCCTGGTGCTGGGATCAAAGGTGTGGCCACCGCACTCTGCACATAAGTTTTAAATATTAAATATTAGGTGAGTCTTACTCGAGTCTCTGTCTTGATCCTGTCTTCGCAGTTCTAGTTTCAGGAAATAACTTTTCTTTCTAGTATATTCCCCCATCATATCTCAATGAAAATAGAAACAGGGCTGGAGAGATGGCTCAGCGGTTAAGAGCACTGACTGCTCTTTCAGAGGTCCTGAGTTCAAACCCCAGCAACCACATGGTGGCTCACAACTATCTGTAATGGGATCTGATGCCCTCTTCTGGTGTGTCTGAAGATAGCTAATAAATAAATCTTAAAAAAAAAAAAGAAAAGAAAATAGAAACATAAAGCCATTGTGATGACCCATGGGGACACCTTTAATCCCAGCACCAAGGAGGCAGAAGCAGGTGGATCTCTGTGAGTTCAAGGCCAGCCTGGTCTACAGAATGAGTTCCAGGACAGCCAGGGCTATGCAGAGAAACCCTGTCTTTTAAATAATAATTAATTATATATAATAAACAAACAAACAAATATCTGTCCTGGCCAGGCGCCGTGGCTCATGTCTTTAATCTTGTCTCTTGAAAGGGCAAGGCAAGGAGGACTACAACTTTGAGGCACAAGCCTGCGTAAAAAAGACAACGATTTCTAATTTTCCTTCTTTTCTTGCCCAGAATATAACACACGCTGTTTGTCTATAATTGTGAGCTGTGTTTCCTTTAATTTTCATCCCGGCTGTGGTTGAATCCTGGTCCTTATGCACACAGGCCCAGTAAACACTCTACAAACTGAGCCACATAGCCCCAGTCCTATTTACACATCCGTTTATCTACCATTGCGCAATCGTCTATTACAAAGCTATGTTTTCATTCACTGATTGAGGCTCACCCTCCCCTTTTTGAGATGGACTCTTTATATACCCCTGGCTGGTTTAGAACTCACCTTGCGGACTGGACTGGCCTCTGACTCACAGAGATCCGCCTGGCTCTCTGCTTGCCAAGTGCTGGGATTAGAGGTGTGCACCACCACACCCACCCCATCAGAATTCCTTTTCTTTTGACACTTCGGACCTTCCTAGCCCTTTGTTTTTATAGACAATGATGGACAGATGACTGTGTATGCCTGCGTCACACAGGGATTTGCTGAATGGAGAGGTCGTAACTTTAAAAGCGATGGTTGGCTTGCCCTCTGCAGGGCAAGTCATTTCCCACAGTCACTCCTTCACCTGTGAGAACCCACTCTCCACCATGGACCTTTGAAATGCACTATGGGCGGTTTTATTTTCACCAACTTAATGTCTTTATGTGGGTTCTGTTTTTAAGCACCATCTTAACCAAAATAGAGTGAAAAAACAAAAATAGCAGGAAAGTGAGTCCTACTCTTCCCACTGGATGGAAATCCGAACAAGCAGAACGATTTACAGAAGTACGGCATGTGGGTAGTAGCTACTGAAATAAACACTGATCGACTCCTGCCCTCCAATTCCAGTGCAGAAGACATCTCAGTGCCTGCAACCGGCTGATTTCAAAATGGGACAGTGATATTTTTAGAATAATTTTTTATAAAAAGCTTATAGGAAAAATTATGAGTGCAGTTCATTCTATCTGGAAAAAAAGCGAGGTTATCAAAACCGTTCCCATCCAGAGCCAGAGAGAGAGGCTCATCTGTTAAGGACACTTGCCTTTGCAGAGGACCCAGGTTTTGGCCCTAGCACAACACAGTGGTTCACAATTCACAATTCTAGTTGCAGGGGCTCTGATGCCTTCCTCTGACCTCTGTAGGCACCAGGCATGCATATGGTACATGCACACACCCACAGGCAATGCACTAGTCCACAGAGATAAATCTAAGATAAAAAGGAAAATATCCTTTTCCATCTAAGGCATACTCACCACTGCATCCTGCTAAGTACACATAAATTCCAACATCGCCGTACTCTTTCACAATCTGTAATATTCAAACAAAGCTTAATACATACGAGACACGGAAATTCATTTACTCCTGCTTCGTGGTTTTAGCAATTATGCACCATTAGGCTAATAAGCTGAGAGCGATCTTGCACTTCTCTAGTTTCCATGCCGACAAGAACTCAGAGTATCAACATGTTATTCAATTTGATTTTGGTGTAATAAAAGATATTATGATAATGGTTTTAAAATAAATATTATAGAGGTAGACACTAGGATATGTGCAGGTAATGTGACATCTGGGACGTGCTTCACAATGAGAAGTTAGTAGTGTTGGGAATTCGGGAAGTCAGGCCAGCCATAAACTGTTAATTGTTGAAGCTGAGGGAGAGTTGTTACTCGGGGATCATCATACTGCGCTGTGTATTTTAAAAAGTTCATAACCAAAAGTTTCAAAAACAACCACAAAGTAAGGGCTTGTGGTCCCTGTGGTGGCTGATGGGGATGTTGGGTTTGCAGACACTGAAGGACTCATTCCAGGTGGCACTTACCCCAGCCAGAGTTTTCACTCCAACAGAATCCATAAAATTGACCTGCGTGAAGTCTAGAATGACAGTGTGGATATTTTCCCCCTGGGGCAAAAACCTCTGCAGCTCTTCAGGAAATGTTGTTTTGATGACTATTGGGGGAAATTTGACTTCGTCGTCCTCTTCTTCAGGCTTCGTAGCATTTTCTCCATCTACTTCTGCATCCTAGGACCAAAATGAGACCAAGGAGTTTTCTTTCTGTTTTTAAAATTAACCTTATTTTATGCGTGATTTGTCTGCATGTATACATCATGTGCATGCAGTACCCCATCATGGCCAGAAGAGGGCATCAGATCCCCAGGGCTGGAGTTACAGACAGCTATGAGCCACTGTGGGGTTCTGGGTCCTCTGAAAGAGCAATCAATGCTCTTAAAGACGGAGCCCCCTTTCCAGCCCCATTAAGACACGAATTTTCCAAACAGCTCATTTTCCCCGCCGTGAGACAGGTTTATAATGGAAAATAAGCCCATGTGTTCTCAGAAAACACATGTACCTTTATTTAGATTTTGCTCTTCAGGCACACAAACTCCACATAGCCCAGTATACTTTATACTTCCTATTCTTGTCTCTACTTTTCCCCAAATTTAGAAAAATCCTATTAACTTCAGCATGACAGGCCACAAGTTACCACAAGTCTAAACAGCAAAAACTAGCCAATGAGTCTTTGTCAACGGAACTACAAAGTATAGCGGCCAAATTCTTAAGGTGCTTTGTGATTTTAAGTTTCAAGAACAATTCTTTCACTACTTATTTCATAAACATTTTCATAGCTGACTTTATCACTGTCTTGTTTGTGTTCTTGAAACAGGATCTCATGTGTCCCCAGCTAGCCTCAAACTCTCCAGATAGCTGACGCTGGCCTTGATCGTGTGCATGCAGTACCCATCACGGCCAGAAGAGGGCATCAGATCCCCAGGACCGGAGTTACAGACCGTTGTGAGCCTCCATGCCTCCTGACGTGTCCTACCGCACCTAGCTTTGTCACATATCTATACCACACAGAAGAAACCTAGATCCTTCCCGGTGTTCACAACTTCAGGCTGCGTTTAGATTTTAGCCTGGTTAAAGATGGGGGTACGCAGGTCACTCACCACTTTGACAACAGTCGCGTTAGCTATGTTGGCATTTCCAACCTCCTTCGCGTACTTCCTCATGGCCTTTCTTCTTGCTCCCATGATGATTGCTGGGTTCACGCCAGTCTTTACAAAGACAGTGCATGTAAGGTCATGGCACAGCCCCCCCAGTACCCACCTGAACGCCACTAAATCTTCAACTCGCCTGGCCAATGGCTTTCTGTGCCCGAACCTTGCTCTGCCTTTCCCTCGGACGCCATGAATCGAGTAACCCCCTGTGAGACCTTTAGTTATTTTTCTTGGTCTGAGTCTTTATTCAAGACTTAGCAGGCAATAAAGACCTGAAAGCAGCAGCAGCAGCAACCACGACGACGATGACAACCGTGCTGTGGTACTTACTAAACTTGGAAGGTTTAGATTCTTAAGACTTGATCGCGGGTTAGGGGATGTTGATTTTTAAGCATGACTGCCAGTCCCTAGAGTAAGGCTGCCTTTTCCCTTCTCTTTAAAGGTACTGTGTACACGTGACAGAGATGAGCGGTGGTGACGATGGCTCAAACATGGAAATGTACTTAATGCCAGACACTGAGCGCTACATTTAAAAATGTTTCAAATAGTAAGTTTTACATATAGTTTACTCTAGTAGGTATAGTGAGAAGTGATCCTTCTCTCCCTTCTAACCTATGATGCTCTCCTGTGAAAGAATCGACTTTTAATTTCTGATAAAAAAAATTTAAACTTGTCCTTACTTTTATTTATTACTCCTCACAAGTAAACAAAAGGTGGCTCACCTTTCTTTTCAGTGCGCTGCTGTACAAGTCGCTATTTGCATAGTAAATTGGGGCATTTATTTGGAATATTTTTATTCCAGGAATTTCTTTCACCTGAGAAATAAAACACGATGATTTTAACACCTGGGTATATTTCTAATAAAATTCCAATCAGCTTCCTCCTCTAATATGAAAGTGAACACAGACAGATAGTGTGACGAGCCCTCTTTCCATGTTTAGACAAAATTATGTCACTCTATCCAATCTCTGTGAGGAAGGATCGCACAAAGAAATGGTTTTGTTCTCATGAGTTGGTTACCTAGGCTAATCCTCAACTCCTGGGCTAAGCAACTCTCACTCCTCTACCTTGTCAGGAGCCGAGACCTCAGAACAGACAGCCATGTCTTACTTGAAAGCTTAAAAAACATACATCTTCCCATTTATTTTACAATATAGGCTTTGTTTCTTTCTTTTTTTTTTTAAATGGTAAATGCAAGGAAAAGCTGGGATAAAACACCTGAAGGAGAAAATAATATGGACGGGAAGCGAGGCTGCTGCCAGTTAGGCCCGCAGACCAATGAGGTGGACTCCAGCCAGGGACGGCACATGCAGATGCAGATTTACCTTGTCGGATCCACAATTCAATTCTTGAGAATCTTTGTGGACCCAAAGATGCTATTTAGAGCTTAGCACTTTATTAGAAAAAATAATTACCTATTCTAACATCAGGCTCATTTCCTAATACTTCATAGTGAATCCAAGATTTTCTTTCCCCCAAGCAGGAAACAGACGAATTAGTTTTCAGAGATTCTAAAAAAATCTTTGAGAATCTATGTAAGACAAGAACATTCAGAATCAAGGAACTTTGAAGGTATGATTTTAAAGAGTAAGCTAGACAATGCTGTAGTCTCACCACCTCGATTTTAACATGGTTGAAATGGATACTTCTCTATTGGCTTAAAGTCATCGAAAGAAAACCATGTCCATACGAACCGTGTTCTCAGCTTCGGTGTGTTCTCAGCACACATTAAATGTGTGCTTTGGATACCCATTCTCATTACGAATGAGCATTAGGAAGTGGGGAGGTTAATATGGAGTACAGAGTACCAAACAGTCTAGACAGTCACTGAGATCGCATCTTGTCATATCAACCCCTAGTTCTCTCTTCTTTCTTCCTTTGCCATGGGCAGAAACATTACCCACATGCTTACAACCATTTAAGACATTGGACAAAGGTCCTACCTCCTCATAGGCATCAATGTCAATGTATACATCGGTGTCAGGGAGCTGTCCCAGGACTGTGTAGCTCGGACTGTGGAGAGAAGGAAAGATCAGTTCAAGAGGCTAGCAAGGAAGGGGCTATCCTGACCCCATAGAGTGCCTGAGCACCATTTCTGTGCAGTTCTAGGACCTACTGATCCCAGAGAGGTCAGCCCTGTTTTTGGATGCCTAGAGCAAAGAGATCTCTTTCCCAAAATATCCATAGTGTCTTATTGCTTATTATTACAGTCTGTTACACCTACCCCTGACATGGCACGTGTAGCTATCTATATGTTCTAATTTTATGGAAATGATAAAATTTGGTTTAAAAATCAGTCTCTAAAGCCAGGTAGTAGTGGTGCACACCTTTAATCCCAATACCCAGGAGGTAGAGGCAGGCAGATCTTTGAGTTCAAGGCCAGCCTGGCCTATCGAGTGAGTCCCAGGACAGCCAGGGATATACAGAGCAACCTTGTCTCAAAGAAAACCAAAATCCAAACAAACAAACAAGCAAACCCACACACACACAAAAACAAAAACAAAAACAAAAACAAAACAAAAACAAAATACCAGTGTGAAAAACTCTAGGCTTATGAAAAGCTACATTTAAATCATTCCCTCACCACATGCTATGACTGGGGTAAGTTCCCCCAGTCACCTTAGTTCTGCATTTCTGTGGGTGTAGAACTGGAGATGCACCATTGGGTTGCGATAGTGGGATGACATAAGGCACTTGTCTTTATGGAAAACTAGGCACATTCGTGGTCACAATCACTCACTCCCATTTCCTTATCTTGTCCACACCAGTGTCATCATCATCTGCCTGTCATCCTCTGGGAAGACCAACTCGTGTAAGGGAAGGGCAACATCTGACTACAACAGCTTGAGAATCTAGTCTTTCAGCAGAGGCACAGCAGAATCTCCACAAATCTCAACTCAAGGAAGATTGAGAATTATTTTACTGTGCTTTATAAAGCTGACTGAACCATGAGCTTACGGGTGAAGAAAAGACTCCATTGCATGAACAGCTCCCACTGACCATGGAGAAGGGGTTTAGGAATGCTTGTTGAATGCCGTGATTTCTCTTCAGAGCTGTGTGTTCTGAGGAAACCTGAGTGTTTGGAACATGCTTGTGCTGGACAGATTCATGTCCACATAAGTAGAGTCTGAAAGCAGGGATCACCGATTGAGAAGATGCCACCATAAGACTCAGCTGTAAGGCATTTTCTTAGTTACTGATTGATGGAGGAAGGACCAGCCCATTGTGGGTGGCACAATCCCTGAGCTGGTGGTCCTGGGTTCTATAAGAAAGCAGTCTGAGCAAGCCACAGTGAGCAAGTCAGTAAGCAGCATGCCTCCATGGCCCTGCCTCCAGGTTCCTGCCCTGCATGAGTTCCTGTCCAAGCTTCCTTCAGGGATGAACTACAATGCAGAAGTGAGTCAAATAAGCCCTTTCCTTTCCAACCTCCTTTTTGATCAGAGCGTCTAATTGCAGCAATAGAAACCCTCACTAAGACAAGGTGCTGGTAGCTGACTCCTGGAAGTGTGCCCTGCTTCTAGAATAAGAAGCAGCTGAGAATAAACGGGTGTTCTGAGCAATGGCTTCCCAAATGCCAACCTGCAAACTCCCAGGGAAATCACGAAGAACAGGACGTAAAGCTCAAGTCTGATTATTAAAGGGAGATGGAGATGTATATCATTAAAACCAAAATAAAAAAGAAGTCATAGAACCTTACTACGTAGAGGAAGCAAGCAGCTTGATCTGAAATCCTACTTTGTCATTTGTCAAAGGACATGGAGTTTGGCTGGTTTGCTTTGGAGCTCAGGGTCGAGCTGAGACCTCGCATCCAGTGAGTTTAGGCTTCATCACCGAGCTACACCTTATCTCCCTAGGTATCTTTGAAGCGTATTGTTTACCAGAGCTCCAGATTGAGATGGTCAACTCTAGATCTTTTTTTTAAAGATTTATTTATTTATTTGTTTACTTATTTATTTATTATATGTGAGCACACTGTAGCCGTCTTCAGACACACTGGAAGAGGGCATCAGACCCCATTAGATGGTCGTGAGCCACCATGTGGTTGCTGGGATTTGAACTCAGGACCTTTGGTAGAGCAGCCAGTACTCCTAACCATTGAGCCATCTCTCCAGCCCAACAACTCTAGATCTTAATAGGACCCTGTGCTACAGGCCACAATGGGAAAAGCTTCCATAGAGGAAAATGGACGACAGGGGGCTGCAGAGAAAAGGCTCCGTGGTTAGGAGCACTGGCTGCTCTTCCAGAGGACCCAGGTTCAAGTCTAGACACTCAATTCCAAGCACAAGGCAGCTCACAAGTGTCTGAAATCCCAGTTCCAGGGGCTCCAACACCCTGGTGTCCACAAGCACTGGACACACGGGACATAGACATACATGTAGGCAAAAATACTTGCACACATAAAATATTGAAATATAAAAGGTGAAAAACTGGACAGCAGTGTTAAAAACTTGTTATAAAAGTAGTTAAATCAATTCTCAATTTAGACTGCATGTTTTTAACATTTTTCTTTTGTGTCCTTTCAACTATGAAAATGTTCTCTTCCTACCTAGAAAGCAGACGCACCGCTATTCTGCAGGAAAAGGGTTAACATCCTCACTCCTTCCACCCAAGGGACCTTTCAAATTTAAAGGATCATTGTGTGACTTTTAAGCACAGACAGACTGACCTGCATTTTCATGTGGGAGGGAGACTGCCCTTAGTTGAGTAGGCAGGACCACAGGAACACGTCTACATCTCTATACCCCTTATTCTCATGCAAACTTCATATTTAGACAGATTATTTTATACTTTCCCCAAGGGGCTTGCTTTCCTATCGGGACAAAGGGACAACAGGGCATGGTGGCTCAAAGTGAAGGACTGTTAGAAACCTGTAAAACTAGGTGTTGGAGTTTGCACCACGTCATCAGAGTCCAGATCAGCATGTGGTACCAAAGAGCGTTGCCAAAACATGAGTAACTCAGAGGAGGGCGAATAAGCCAGGGCATCTTGTGCCAGGCCATTAGGATGCATGGTCTTAGAACGAGACCATCTGGGTCTTCTTCAACTGGACACGGCAGAGCATATGACAACACTAGATGGAATTATGTTTTACTTCCCCCATTTTCAAGCACTGAGACTTGAATTCAAGACTTTGAACACAGCAGACGTGAGTCCTACCCATGCAGCTCTTCTTCCAGCCCCAATAGAACATCACTGGACTCCATTCCCACTGAGTCTATGCTTGAGGTCACAGGGTAACTTCAGCTGTGACCATTTCAGCAGGGCACTCACCTCTGTGTTCTGTAAATCACAGTGAGCAGAGCAATGATCACAGCAGTAATCAGTCCATAGTCCAAGCCCAGGAACAGGGAGGACACAAAGGTGGTGAGCCAGATGGTCTAAAGGGAAGTCGAAAAGCTTCTAGAGAACACGTTAATAATTCCATAAGAAATACATGCATACACATACACAGCTACACAGATACACACCTTACCTGATTAACACACCCATGTACACACATGCACACACACACAAATGCACACATACATGCATAGGTACACAGATGCACATACACACCTTACCTGATTAACACACCCATGTACACACATGCACACACATACACAGGTACACAGATGCACATATATGCCTTGCCTGAGTAACACACCCATGTACACACATGCACAGGTACACAGTTGCACATACACACCTTACCTGATTAACACACCCATGTACACACATGCACACACACATACATGTATAGGTACACAGATGCACATATATGCCTTGCCTGAGCTACACACCCATGTACACACACATGCGCGCACACACACACACACACACACACACACACACACACACACCCCTTGCCTGAGTAACACAACAATTGGCTGCATTACTATCTTTCTCACGATTTCATTCACACTGCTGGTAGCTTCGGCAGTGATGTGTAATGGACAGTCATCTTTACTTACCAACTCGATTTTGCTGGTTCTCCAGAAAAAGGGCAGGTCTGAGAACTGCATGAACATTCCTTTCAGGTTGACAATCACAATGGCGGAAAGCACGGCCTACCACACAGCGCCGGCGTCAGTGCCTTCCAGTCATATACACAGGGCCCCCTTGGCCGGCCTCTTACCACCTCCCTCCTGCCTTTCCCACCCCTTAGTCCCACCTACTCCTCATGGGGCACTCAGGGGACCTTCTGAGGCATGGACAATTGGTCTTGGACCACCAGCTCTATGTCCTAACAGGAAGTCTCCGTGGCGGCAGAGAGGTCCAGAATCAAATTTGTGACTACAGCCATTATTTTCCCGTCCACTGTTCTTCTCCTTAGGCCTTTACTTCTTTTTTTTCTGATTTCTCTTAGATTAAGTACAACCAGTAAATAAGTGTCTTGTAGGTCATCAGAGTTTTAACGAGAATGGAAGGTCACGGAGGTCAGGGATAGAAGTATCTTGGGGTCAGCCAGCCCAAAGACCACTTTGCTGATGAGGAGACTAAGTGCCGGAGCCCACGGGCAGGCAGCGGTCAATAGGTTATGGGCAGGACTTAGACCTAGACACGGGCAGGCAGCGGTCAATAGGTTATGGGCAGGACTTAGACCTAGACACGGGCAGGCAGCGGTCAATAGGTTATGGGCAGGACTTAGACCTAGACAAGGGCAGGCATCGGTCAATAGGTTATGGGCAGGACTTAGACCTAGACACGGGCAGGCAGTGGTCAATAGGTTATGGGCAGGACTTAGACCTAGACAAGGGCAGGCAGTGGTCAATAGGTTATGAGCAGGACTTAGACCTAGACAAGGGCAGGCATCGGTCAATAGGTTATGGGCAGGACTTAGACCTAGACAAGGGCAGGCAGCGGTCAATAGGTTATGGGCAGGACTTAGACCTAGACACGGGCAGGCATCGGTCAATAGGTTATGGGCAGGACTTAGACCTAGACAAGGGCAGGCAGCGGTCAATAGGTTATGAGCAGGACTTAGACCTAGACACGGGCAGGCAGCGGTCAATAGGTTATAAGCAGGACTTAGACCTAGACACGGCTGTTTTCCATAGTACCCTGCTAATGATGCAGCAGATAGGAAAAATACTCTTTAAGAGAGCCACGAAAACATAAACAGAGTAGCATGACCTCCCCCCACCCCCCAAACCAGCCCAGCGTACACACCTGGGGTAATGACTCAAAGAGGAATCCAGTGGCTAATATGACCAGCAGGATCATCAGTGAGGCCAAGCAACCTGCAAGCTGGATGGGAGAGGACACAGGGGAGGAAGAAGCTTTTAGACTAGAGCCACGGCACGCACAAGCTGACCTTATTTTTGCCATTTTCACTGTGGGAAAACCAAGAACATATCGGTTTACAGAACATTCCTTTCCTAACATTTCCAAACAAATGAAGAAGTTGTCTTATTCAGGGTTTCTTTTTTTTTTTTTTTTTTTTTTTGGTTCTTTTTTTCGGAGCTGGGGACCGAACCCAGGGCCTTGCACTTCCTAGGTAAGCGCTCTACCACTGAGCTAAATCCCCAGCCCCTTATTCAGGGTTTCTATTCTTGCACAAACATTATGACCAAGAAGCAAGTTGGGGAGGGAAGGGTTTATTCAGCTTACACTTCCACATTGCTATTCATCACCAAAGGAAGTCAGGACTGGGACTCAAGCAGGGCAGGAAGCAGGAGCTGATGCAGAGGCCATGGAGGGATGTTATTTACTGGCTTGCTTCCCCTGGCTTGCTCAGCTTGCTCTCTTATAGAATCCAGGACCACCAGTCCAGGGACAGCACCACCCACACTGGGCTGGGTCCTCCCTCCTTGATCACTAGTTGAGAAAATGCCTTACAGCTGGGTCTCATGGAGGCATTTCCTCAAGGGAGGCTCCTTTCTCTGTGACAACTCCAGCTTGTGTCAAGTTGACACACAAAACCAGCCAGTACAGAAGTCTTCCAAACTATTACATAAACTTATAACCTCCAGCTTATAACCTTTAACCTATGCCTGTAGCCCTCCTTGATGGTGAGTTCCTCTGACTCATTTTAAGCAGAATCTGAACTGCCTAAGCATCCTGGTTAAATGTTCTTGTCAGAGGTGGAAAAAGACACTGGGTGCCAACCTGAGCTCAGGAACAGAAGGTTCAGACTAGCATTTGCTGCCCAATATGGTGGGCACCTATTGCATGTAGGTCATGGTTTCAGTTTTTAAAAATTAATATTAGATGTTGCATAGCCACATTTCAAGCACGTAAGAGCTGTGCATTGCTAATGGCTGCCATGTTGGATGGTGTGAACGCTCCATCGGATGGAGCTAGCCTCATGGCCATAGTCAGTTTTAGGCCTTCGGAAAAAGCCTATTTTTGAACATTTAAGGTTAACTGTAGTGAGTAGAGTTTCATATAACTTCTAATTCAACTGGAGAATGTACCTCTGTTCTACAGATTAAGTTTGATTTGGATTTGCTTCAATCAATTATGCCTTCCTCTGATCCACTGTGCAGCTCAGGGACGTATGGATCAGCAGGCCGAAGCTTTGTCTGGATTCAGAATAGAATCGAGGGCTGTCAGTCACCATCCAGACCGCTGGCTCGTGGAGGACTGCTGTCTACGCACCTGTGTCTTCCCTCCAGTTCCTTCCTGAACAAGGCTTCGAGACAAGGAGCAAGAGATTGAGAAGGTCTGGAAGAGAGATCCGATGGAGTTGCATATTCCCAAGGCAATGAGCTCCTTTTCCACGTGGGGACAAAGCAAAGACAACAGACAGTAGGTCAGTCCCTCTGAGGGAAGGATGGAGAGGCGCTCTGGACACACGCCTTCAGCCACACAGGCTGCCTCTCCCCCACCACGCAACACCACGTTTCTTTACTGTGAGTTTACAATTGGAATTCGGGCATATTGTGTCATGGAGAAAAACTGGATTTTCACAGCATTGGAGACAAATGCTGTGATCCCTACCCGCTTCCCAGTTTCCCAAACTCACTTTCTATGCAAACACCACTGGAAAAAAACATGCATATAACTGAAAAAAACTTTTCAAGAGAGAAAGTTCTGGAAAACAAGAGAGAGTTCTGGATGCATGGCAACTGGCATCTCTTAGATGTCTAGCCTGTCGCTCATGAAGAAGTGCATGCCTGTGCCTTCTTGGGACCTGTGAGTCCTGTTTTAAGGCTACTTTGAAATTTCTAGGTTGGTTTTATATAAATAAGGAACATCTGGTTCCTTTAGACCTATATGGGCACAGGGTCCATGCCCCCTAATCCCAGCATTCTGGAGGCTGAGGCAGGATTACCACAAGTTTGAGGCCAGCCCGAGTTGCATAGTTACATGGTGGGTGAGACCCTGACTCCACAATTAAAAAAAAAAAAAAAAAAGTCAGTATTCCATGACGTCAAAACGTATCTGCTAGCCTGGTGTGGTGGCACATGCCTTTAATCCCAGCACTTGGAAGGCAGAGGCAGGCAGATCTCTGAGTTTGAGGTTAGCCTGGTCTACATAGTGGGTTTCAGGACAACCAGAACCACATAGTGAAACTCTGTCTCAAACAAACAAATGAACAGAAGTATTTGCTAGACCTTTCTTAGTAAGAATGGATTCTCATTCTGTGCTAAGCCTTTGCTATTTAGTAACACATGAAAAGAATCTGCCACAAAATTAAATAAAAATGTGTGAGCTAGAATAGACAATACAACAAGATTACAGACCATGGCCTGTGGGTTAAATACCCACTTGCAGCTATGCTACACAAGAAGGCAGCGAAGAGAATACAAATTCCCAACACTCAGAACGCTCAAGCAGGACTGTGTGAGTTTGAGGCCAGGATAATGTGAGACCTTGTGTGTAACCAGGGAGAGAGGGAGTAGGGGGTAGGGGAAGGGGGAAGTAAGAGGGAGGGGGGAGGGGGAAATGAGGGGGGAAGTGAGAGGGAGGGGGAGCGGGAAGGGGAGAGGGTGGGGCAGAGGGAAGGGGAGGGGGAAGGGGAGGGGGAGGGTGAGAGGGAGAGAGGGCTTGGTGCTCGCCCCCAGTGAATCGTGCATGGGGAGCTGATGATATTTACCTGGTTGCCATCAACCTGGTAGCCATGCTTATTTGCCAAGGTTTTGGCCATGGAGATCGTCACTGAAAACCCAACAATGGCGATGGCAATGGCGTCCACGTACACGAGGTGGAACAGGCTGGTGTCCGGGTTGGCGGGTGGGAGTAGTCTGAAAAGCCAAGGTGACGTTAACTCAAGCGCTGTGTTCACTAGCGGGTAAGCGAGCACACGGAGTGGAGCAGAACAGCGAGAGGGCCTTATCTGCACACGAGATGACCCTGCTGGTTCCAATGTGGCAACAAGAAGGGTCCGCCTGCTGCCTAAGCCCTCCCTGGTCCAGGATGCTGAGCGGTGCTCTGTGGGACGCGCTGTCTCTACAGATTGTGTGCCCAGTTATTTATGGCGGAGTAACCTCGTACCCGACGACTCCAGACTGGGGAGAGGGGCTCAGGGGAGTACTCAGATGCAGGGACACCGGAGCCAGGCTTCGGGTGGGGAGTGTTTTGGATAAGCATGGCTTAAGGGAGAATTTCTGCTCTGCTCTCTCTGTGTCATTCATTGTGCCTTCAGCTGAGCTCTACCACAGAAAGCATCCCCTCCCCCCCCACCTTAGGTCTCTAGTGGAAACTGGAGGACGACCCCAAAGTGTGGCTTCTGAAACCAGGTGAAGGGGAGCCCACTCTTCAATAGTGTATTTGGAACACCTATCCTAAAGTCCCAGGGTAGGGAGTCCCTTCAGTGTTATGAGTAACAGCGGGGATTCTCAGATGCCTCTTGCTTAATTTGAGGTTAAATGACTGCAGCACTCACCTCACTGCTGCATAAGTCAATCATCACATTCTTTGTGTGGGAAGTCCCCTGAGCTGGGTTCTGGTTTATTTAACTATTTCTTTTCTTTTTTTTAGATTCAATTGATAAGATATAATTGCCCATCTAAACATACAAAGCCCAGTACCATCCATCCCTTAGGAACATTAATAACAACCTGTAAATACACAGAGCAGAATCGTAACGTCAGCCTCCATCGTCCTGCCACAGCTTCTCTCTCTCTCTCTCCCTTCTCTTCCTTTCTATTCCAGTCTCCTCCTCTTCCTTCAAATTTCTCTCCCATCCATCCTTCCTTCTTCTGCAATGACAGGCCTCCTTCTATCTTGTACCTGCCCCTCATCAGTACTTTACAAATTCAATGGGGGAGAAGTTTCTGGTGAAGTCACCTGATTCCTGAGTACTTGACTAGGCCGCTGTCCTTGGGGCAGTGGAATTAGCATCAAAATACAGATAACTTCAGGGCAAACCACAACATTTCCCCCTTTTTGCCCAGTTAAAAAAGTCTTTTCACAGACTGGAGAGCTGGCTCAGTGGTTAAGAGCACCGACTGCTCTTCCAGAGGTCCTGAGTTCAAATCCCAGCAACCACATGGGGGCTCACAACCATCTGTAATGGGATCGGATGCCCTCCTCTGGTGAGTCTGAAGACAGCAACAGTGTACTCCTATAAATAAATCTTTAAAAAAAATGTTTTAAAAAAAAAGTCTTTTCACTTACATATAAATTGAGTACAATTATTACCATCCTACAATTTATAAAGCATATGATATATTCAACACCCAGTCCATCACTATATCAGTTAAACAGAACATTAGTTAGCTATTCCAGCTTAAGAAAGGCTTAAACTCTATATTATATCTTGGCTAGCTTGTATACTATCTGATAACTATCCAATAAAATATGTATATTCAGAGTTCAATAGCCTGATAGGCTATGAGACTATAATCAGTCTTCAACCCCGTCAGAAATCTTTGACTGACCAAATATCTATATACATAGGAAGTCTAACACGGCTTCCAGAACTGAGAGGTTGTAGAGACAAATCTCCACTAGCACAGTCCCCTATTAGCAACATGTGAGCGCAAGTCTTCAGCCTTCTGGCCCAAAATCAACTGACAGACTGTTGAAATGCAGATTTTGAAGGGCTGATCACCCTGTCTTGGCAGAGTTTATCAGTCAACTATTCTGCTTCTTATGATCTGTGAATGAGGCATCATCAGACCCGGACTTTACAGATGAGGACATAACGCACAAGGTCAAACAACTGTGGGCCCAATCAGTTCTTCCTTAAGAACACAAAACCACGAATAACTTTGTTAGCATCCTGTCTAAGCTCCAACCCCACAGTTACCTGGCAACAGCCAGGTATCCCTGGCACTATAAAAGGGGCTGCTTGCCCCCTCCTCTCTCTCTTGCTCCTGCTTCCTCTTGTTCTCTCTTGTCCCTTTGTCCCTTCTCTCCCCATTCCCCTCCCTCCTCCTCTCCACATGCTCATGACCAGCCTCTACTCCTCTCCTTCTCTAACCTTCTCTACCCTCTCTTTCTCTCTCTGTCCCTACTACCTTCTTACCTCCCCTCCCCACGCCCTGAATAAACTCTATTCTATACTACACTGTTATGGTCAGTCATCGTCGTGTGGCTGGTCCCTCAGAGGGAAGAAGGGATGTGTCAGCACGGGCCTGCTGAGGCACCCCTTCCCCTAGACCTCCATAGAGCATAACCCCCTCTTCTCCTTATCCTCTCTGTATCCTTTTATAACACAACAAACTTGCCTTTTTACACCAGTATTTTCACACCGTGTCATGGTACAAGTTCAAACCCTGGCCTAGGGAAAGGAGAAAAGGAAGAGAAGGGAAATAGGCCCAAGCCTGGGTTGTTAATCCTCTTCCTTTCAACCGGCCTATTTCATAGGTGCCACCAATATCTCAAAATACAGGTTAAAAAAAAGCAGTTTCAGCTGTGAATCGATTTTCCCGAGACAGAACATGGAGACGAAGTCAGGGATCTGCCTACAAACAGGGGCAGCCTGGCGGCTGGTTTAGGCCTGAAATATAGGATACCGAAACAAGACATGTTCTGAAGTGAGTTCAAGAAAGTAACCCTGGGAACGTCACCAATCAACTGCCACTTTCTAGGGCCTGAAGGGTCTGCTTTCTTATGAGTGCATATTGCGAAGCACAACCGTTAGCTGCCAGCCGTTCCTCTCACGCTTTCGGGTGTAACTACTTCTCCATGTAGATGTGGCTTTCTGCTGAATCTGGGCTGGCCTTCAGATTTGCTGTTATGGCTTGCACCATTTGTGGCACTAGTTCGAAAGCTGTGGTGCCCTTAGGAGTGAGGCCTGGTGTCTTAGGGTTTTACTGCTGTGAACAGACGCTATAACCAAGGCAACTCTTGTAAGGGACAACATTGATTGGGGCTGGCTTACGGTCTCAGAGACTTAGTCCATTATCACTGTGGTGGCACATGGTGGCATGCAGGCAGACAGGGTGTTGGGGACGCACTCGAGCGCTCTGTATCTTGATCCACACTGGATGTAGCTTGAGCTTGTGAGACCTCAAAGCCTGTCCTCCACAGTGACATACTTCCCTGGACTACACCTGCTCCAACAAGGCCACATCTCCTCATGGTGGCACTCTTACAAGGCCAAGCCTTCACACACATGAGTGTACGGGGACCATGCCTGTTCCACACCTGGCCAGCAGAGGCAAGGCCTGAAAGCTCTCTCTACCCCTGGTTCAGGCCTCGGCTGCTCTGCCTCTCAGTCCATTGTGAGGAGTCACTGTCTCACACTCACGTCTCCACAGTAGATGGAACTGCTCTGGCTTGCCTGTCCCAAAGTGGAGTGAGAGGGACCGAGAGGGACAAAACAACTCTCCCCTTCTTTATGTTGTTTCTGCCAGGTAATATGATCACAGTCACAAAGTATGCAGAGCTGGGCATGGTGCCTCAGGCCTTTGAGCTCAGCACTGGCCAGGCAGAGGCAGGCAGATTTCTATGAGATCAAGGCCGGCCTGGTCTACAGCCAGGGTTTGTCACACAGAGAAATGCTATCTTGAAAAACCAAAAACCAAAAACTAAAGACCAAACCAACTAACCAACCAACCAACCACCAACCAACCAAACAAACAACCAAGAATGGAAGAAACAGCTGTCACCATGACAGGCCTGACCTCTCGCTACTTGGGTCCTTAGAACTGACTTTGGGGAGGAATAGGGAAGAGTTTGAAGCTTGGGCTGGATAAGTCCTAGAAGGCTGATGAGAGCTTTCTGGTTGGTTCTGCTGGGAGTTTGCAAGTCTCTAAGGAGAACTGGGCTACAGGTGCTTTGTGTTACGTTTGGCCAGGATCCTGGATATTTGGGTCCATGTTCTGAAACTACCAACGAGGCTGAACGTGAAGGTCAATCACCGTGATGGAGGAAGCTTCGAGACAGCGGAACATTTCAGCCGAGGCAAAGTGACTCCTTGTTGCTTATAGCCAGTTAATGAGAATTTAGATAAACACTAGGGCAGATTGGCCAGAAAAAGACAGAGCTGCTACAGACAGAGCAAATGATGCGGTTACAGATGATATAGAGAATTTCGCCGTGAAAGAGAAGCCAGGGGCCATGCGATGGAACAAAAGGAAAACCAGACCCTCTCTCTGAAGGCCCCAGGGCATTAGAATGCAAGTTTATTTGAAACTTCCCTTTCGAAATCGAGAAAGAAGAAGGCATGCTCTGCAGAAAAGGGGCTGCCTAGGAAAAAGCTTTCCCAGGTCCAGCAGGCAGGCTCTCACAGGCTACTGTGGCTGCGCTCCAGGTGGCCCCAGTTATTTCTTTTTCTTTTTCTTTTTTTTTTTTTTTTTCTTTTCTTTTTTTCGGAGCTGAGGACCGAACCCAGGGCCTTCGCGCTTGCTAGGCAAGCGCTCTACCACTGAGCTAAATCCCCAACCCCGCCCCAGTTATTTCTTAAGGCTGGCAGCACAACTTGGTGTCATGGACATGGTGCTGGTTTTGCAGATGTGCAGAATGCAGTAGTTTTAGGTCATTTCGGCTTCCACCAAAGTTCTAGACAGAAAAACTTGTGACGTCAAGTAATGTGTAGTCCAGATTCCCTGTGGGAGGCCTCTAAGCTGAACTCACAATTAGCGATGGTTTGACTTTGCAACGCCCCCCATAGCTCATGTTTTGAACCCTCAGCCCGTAGCCATGTGCCTTTAGGAAAGAGGAAGCAGGTCAGCGGGGGAGGGACTTTGCAGGTCACCTGCACCCCTTGGTTCTCTCTCGTGCTCTCTCATCTAAGCTTGTCACACCACCTGTGGAGTCAGTAGGTGATCCTGCTGCTCCTCCACTCCCTCCTCACCTGCTTCGGTGACCAAATCACTCTGAAACCCAGAGGACATCCTGAGCTGCTCTCTTTCTGTTTCCTTTTCTCTCTTGTCCTATGAGGTGTTTTGGTCACAGTAATCCAAAAATGTTGCTGTGACACACTAAACCAACAGAACAGAGGGAGTGACATCACTTCAAGCCTTGTAAGGCGTGGGAAGCCCTCAGCTTTCCTCTCTGAGGAAATGAGGTTTGGCTGTTCAGCTGGAGATGCCATGAGGAAAGATGCCAGCCAGCTAGCTGCTCAGGCTGCTTCCTGACTCATCGTGTAGCCTAGGCTAGCCCCACACTTGCTTTCCTTTCACCATAGCCTCCCAAGTGCTAGAGTACAGGTGCACCCCACCACATTTGGACACCTGTTTGGTTCTTTATAAGAGGATAGGTTTTTGGGGACCCAAGCTTCAGAAGGTAAAATACCCCTTTTTTTTTTTTTTTTTTTTTTTTTTTTTGTGAGCTGGGGACCGAACCCAGGGCCTTGCGCTTGCTAGGCAAACGCTCTACCACTGAGCTAAATCCCCAACCCCGAGCCCTTCTTTTTAAAGCTAAGCTCGCACCCGTGGAAGGGGTTTCAGCGCATCCTGGTACGGGCCATAGGAGGACAGGCGTCAGGAGGAGTCACTGACATGGATGTTAACGGGTACCAACCTATCTGTGTGTGTGTGTTTGTTTGATTGTTTAAAGGAGAAAGTTAACTGTTAGGCTTTCTCGTTTAATTAAATTATTTGTAACTAGTAACTGAGTAGGATTATCTGCTGGATCCAATCAGAGGCGAGTGTTGATCATAGACCTCCCTGTTAGAGAGTCCTCATGAGGTAATGGAAAGAACACGAACTGGGTATCAGAGGAGCTGGCTCTGGGGCCAGGCTGAGCCGCAGCACTGAGCTACTGAGGCGTCTGACCCAGGACTCTCAAGTGTCAGACTCCCCGGAGCCCTCCTCCCTCCCTCCTCCCGCACCCAGTCCTCTCAGCTTTCGTTCTCACTGCTTGCTCTTGCTGATTGACTGTTGTGTCCACAAAGCCCTCGGCGGGCAAGGACAACTTTTCGTTTGTGCGTTTGTAACTACCATGTCCCTGGCACGGGGTTGGCATTAAGTAAACAGTTGCCAAGCAAAACAAATGAGGATAAATGAACTTTCACAAAAATCAGGGGCAGCGACATGTATTGTCAGTAGGTTTACTACGAGCCTCAGATGGGATGTCGGGTATACAAGTGTTTTTACAAGTTCTCAGTCTAAATTGAAAACCAAGTTATTGCCTTACTACGCTTTTACCCTGAGTCATTATAAAAATGAAACCAACTCTGTTTTGATGTTTACAGTTGAAAGCTTTGCCTCAAGTCCTGGCTCATGGAAGTCTGTCTGTGTGAGGTGCTTTGTCTCTCTGCCTCCCTGGAGACTCCTGTTGGATGCAGCCTCACGGAGCATGACATCTCCTCTCCGTGCCCAACATCTGGGCACATGGCTGGAGAAGAGAAGGGAGAGAGAGAGAGAGAGAGAGAGAGAGAGAGAGAGAGAGAGAGAGAGAGGAAGACAGAAAGGGAGACAGAGACAGAGAGACAGAGATAAATAGAGAGACAGAGAGAAAGAGACAGAGGGGGGCGGACAGAGAGGATTGGCCAGAGTCAGGGAGACAGGTGGATGTAGAGACTCCCTCTTGTCTTTTAAATGTAAAAGAAGTAATTCA